>NC_066241.1:18676234-19276234 GCF_024542735.1 Bombus huntii | reverse complement strand
TTCTTATTCTCTGACTGAGCAAGATCCGTTTAAGACTTCCAATGATGTGTTAAATATATTTTGTCTTCTGAGTTTTTGTTAATACAAGTAGGTAAAACGAATAGGTAATATACCGAATTCATCACAAATAATAAACTTAAACAAATAATATACAGAAAGTAACAATGATCGTTAAACGATTATCTACATTAATATCACAATTACTTTATACAGAACTCCAGTAGAGGCAACGTATGCCCCAATATTCAAGTGTCTTGGCACTCGTAAATCAAGGAACGTCGCACAAGTGCACCACATGTACGATTACACTCGATGTAAGAGTACATACATTTGGTGTGTCTGCAATCATATATCCCGGCCCACCGACATCGGTCGTAATGTCTCATCAATGTTGCACGGGCAGCCAGTCTGCTACGTGTTCCTCGTTCTCCTTGGTATAAGGATCGAGCGTTCTCGCAAGAAGTTACTACGTTTCGCCATAGTACAAAAATCGTTTCCAGAATGATCGATCGAATATTTCAAACTTTTTCGACAACCTCTTGTTAATCTCTTACCTTACAACGCTAACAATGAGCCATATTCGTGACACAGATTATACATAGCTGCAATTTAACAAAGATAGGTTATATCCATGGCATAGTTTAGTCTGAATTTTAACTTGAGTCTCGGTGCTTTATACTGAAGTTAAATGCTGTAAAATAAAAATTTGTTGCACGAGGTTAATTACCAATTTCCTATTGTCATTAGGACGCGACTAATTTTTTGTATTGTATGTATTATATTATGTATCATGTTACATATTTACATATATCATGCTATAAAAATTAATCTAATATAAATTCATTTAATGATGTACATTATACTTTCCTAAGTTTGCCGATAATTGGAGATACTGAAATATCGGAATCCCTGAAATTCTCTGCTGGGTTGCGGTAATTAAGTAAAAATTCAGGATCCTTTTACTTCCCTTGGCGACAAATGGTCTGTATCGAAGAATAAGTAAAAATAAGTACCTAAAATTAAGTACCTGATAAAGAAATCATAATTCATAATGTTACGGTTCAAGATAACTGTGGAAATACTAAACTGGAATTGTTGTGAACAGTAGTTTACAGTAGAACAGTTTAGTAAAACGGAGTAGGTCTACCGCGTAAATTGCAGCGTGCATCGAACAGAATTCCGACTCGATGGGATCAATTTTGGTGGCCAGTGAATCATCGCGGCCGATTGGCAGTGTGTCAAAAGTTTGCATAATCAGTACCGAGAATAAATGAACGACACGCGGCTAGATAAGCGCCGGGACGCGGAAACGCGTTTACATGAAATTAGTAGCGCGCCTGCTAAACATACCGTTAGCTTTTTAAATAAATATTATCATTATCGAAGTGCGTTCAAGATGAATCGAGGCAAACCTTGGTTGTAAATAAGTCGAAACAGGCGTGTTGTCTCATATGAAACGAGATAATTTTCATGGAAGCAATTCGGAACAGATAGGAAAATGTAGGAAAATTTTATTTATTTAAAAGGAGAAGTTCCAAGGAGAAAATGAAAGAAAAATACGAAACACAAGCTACGAGTGATTGCACAAAATGATCAATAATATTCGAAAGATAGAAATAACGAATATTGCTTATATAATATATTGCCTAAATAACGAATAATCTACTTAGTGATTATATTTTAAGGAATCGTAAATAACAAACGTTAAATCGTACTTGTTTTCTGAACGCGAACACTAAATGGAGAAAGGGCGACGTCGTTTTAAAACGGGACCGTCCAAATCAAGCATAAATTTTAGCTCGTCAATTAATGAAAGTTAACACGAAGCAAAGAAAGGGTAGAGAGGAGTAGTGCACGAGCACTCCATGCATCCCTTTTCTGGTCTTTCTGAATGTTTGTTCATTTTTTCCGCTCAGTGCTTGCTCCCTGTGTCTCCCTTCTCCGACCTCTAGCCCCTCTATCCCTTCTACCGTAACCTCCCGCTCCTTCCTTGGGCCGGAGTAAGGACGGGCATTGACCTCCACGCGGTGTATGGAGCGCTGCACCGAAATACATCGTTGTTGCTCGCACATGCGTCGCCTCTCTCGACTTCTCGCTCTATCTCTGTCTCTCTTTCTCACTCGTTTTACTCTGTCGCTCGTAGCCATGTATATAGTGTATAGTGTGTATATGGTACACCGCCTCTCTCGCGTTCCTTCTTTCTACCACCCCGTGCTTCGTCTCCCTTTCGCTCTCTCTAGGGATACATGGAAAAACCACGAAGGGCGTGAACAAGTCGAAACCGGATTCCTAATAATAATAATAATAATAATAATAATAATAATAATACTAGTGACGTGTCTGGGTCCTTCGTAAGCGGAGTCGGTGTACACTTGTTTCACCATTCCGGCTATGACTATTTTTAGCGCCCACAAACATTTCGGCCAGTGAAAATATAAAACGGAACGCGAATACTTCTCTCCCCGGCGGACAAGGATCGTCGCGAAAGGTTTCTCGTAATAGCGGTCAGGGTGACTCGAGTTTCGCGCCATGTAAACACGTTGCCAGCGTGAAAATGACCGGAACGCTTGTGACACGATGACGTTTCACGTTCACTTTGTGCCTGTCAGTTACGAAACACGCGGTAGTCTTCGTTCCTGGGAAGCAAGGAACACGACATTTCGGACCTACGCCAACAAAACGCAACGTGTCTACGGTACAAACGGCAAAAAAAAAAATAAAAAAAGAGAAATGATAGTTGGCTCTTAACTTACGTAGACAGAAATATTTCACTTGGTCAGGTTTGGTGCACTCGTTAAAAGAGCGTTACGAGTTCGGCAGCTGCTGGAGCGGGTGGGTACAACAATCGTTGCATTATGGACGCCGCGACTACCGAAAGGCCGGGTTCAACGGCCTTTCGATGCACTCCGAAACTCCTTTCCTTCCGCTCCTTCGCCCTCCTTCTACGATCGATAAAGCCTGACCGTGAAAACGCGACGAATGTGCACGACGACGCGACGTCCAGTCGATTCTCAGACCCCCCTCTTCCTACACCGCCCTACCTCGTTCTCGTTCCCACTTGCGCACGCCACGTTTCTAACCTTCTTGTTCACTCGTTCTCTCTTTAGCCTCCTCGTTTTCCGTCTATCTGTCACTGTTTTACTCGCACGTGCGCTGTGCGCCGGCTTTCGCCGACAACTGACAGCCGTTCGGCCATCTCCGGTGATTCTCGTCGCTTTTTGGCTGTGCAGGCGGTGTAACGTCGCTGCAACGTGGTTTCGCGAGTGTCAATTGAATTTTTTTCTTGATTATCACTTTTCAACGAAAATTACCGTTGCTATTGGATAGCCAAACTGATTCTTGAATATTATCAATCGACGTGAATCAAGGGAAAGAAACAGGCGATTGAACCAGCCAATTCGTGTATATATAGGGAGTGTGTTGACGGACGCGGCAGGCAACGAGGTGGACTGGGACAGGTCAAGGACCTGGACTGTAACGATACAAGAGCAAATCTTACACTCTAATGAGTTGTAGACAGGAATGGCGTTTCATCGTGTCATTGACGTTTGCTCAAAAGGGTTGTTTCTTACACGAATCTATAATGACACTGTCGAGATATGCCAAAGAGTAGGCGTACAGTAAAAAGTTACATTGCGAAGCTGCTAATGTATAATTCTCAATATATATATACGTATGTATAATCCTGAAGCAGAGCTATTTTATATCAAGTAACAATAAAAAGGAATGAATTACCCGATCTCCCTTTATCAGTGTTATCGTATGTCCAATAAAAATAATTTATTGCGTTACCGATCATGCATCATCGTCAAGCATTTCTTGTCAACCTGAACGCATACCACGTAATATTCGTTAGTTCGTCGTGGGACACGCATTATGTTTTAAACGGTCATCGTATATTCGATAGAAAATGAATTAACCAAGTTCGTTATCTTTTGTTTTGCATTTGATTGTTCCATATTTGATACTATTATATATTATGTACCAGATCTTACCAGTTAATGCAAGAATCGTTTCCGTGTCAGGTTAGGGCAGCACAATTCGAATAATGCTTATAATTGCCCGATTGTGTAGCCGCTTGACTCCAATAATTTTTGTCAGGGCTAAAAGGGGAAGCCCGTTTGAGGGGGTTTTATACAATACATAGTGACTCTTTATCAGCCTGCCACGATCTTCAGAAGTATGTATTTCGTAACCACCAATATAATTATTGTTCTTTATACATCCGCGATGCAATCAATGCAATCAATGCATCACAACATCTAGCGATTCTCTCGCATCACATACTTTTTTGCGCATTTTAAATGTGCGTCGTACGTTACCGTATTGCGAATTGGTTTATTCCGTTGTGCGTAACGTCAGTTTTTTCATGTAAATATACTTTTTGTGTTTGCTGTGTAGAAAGCTTCATTGAGGTAGTATGACCAAGGTTTTTAATAAAATTTTGCAAACATTTTGGCAATATCACACCAAAATTCTGAAACTACGATACCGACAATGCGAGATAAACCAGCGAGGCTGTCTCAGGGTGAGCCGATTGTCGGTTTTTTGGCAAGATCAAAGGTGTCTCGCAGTTCCAGCTATATGCAGACAGTGCAATGCATACCTCCCAAGGCAGCATCGTGGTTCTACCTTGAATTCTCTGTACATAGCTTAGAATATATCTCCACGCCGAGGAAATAATGTACAACCTTCTACAGATGTTTTAATAAGTATCGATTTGCCGTACGTATTTATAAACTAATTTAATTTCGTCGTCCGTAATAGAGTTATATGCCACAACGAAATCTATTCAAAAGCTCTTTAACTGCACCCCAGACCGATGACGCCATTTGACAGACTTGGGATTCCAAATAGTTTTTATCGAGCGAAAGGAAACTCTGATCATCTCACAGCAAGATGACGTGTGCACCTCATAGTATTTTCACTTAAAAATGATATCATCCCTGAAACCCGAAAAAGCTGTGGTCGCCCCAAAGCCCAAAAATGGTCCACTAGTAACTGAGAAAAGTCTGCATAGAAACATATGGACAACAGATAATGTATACGACTTGCATCGTGATGCACACGTGTGCACGTGTTGCGTGTCTTATCGCCATTTGAGAATTCGTTACGAATATTGTACTTGCCAGTCTATCGTTTCTTCCATGCACTCTATGGTCTACGCCACACTACGCGGTCTAGGCTAGATTCTTGCGTAGAGCAAAGCGAGAGAACCGCGCCACAAACCGTGACTGCAACAGAGATAGCTAGCGCAGAAGCAGTGGGGAGGGAGAGAGATTCAGCTCCATCTGGTGGAGGTGCATGGCGATATTGGCTCACCGTGTATACGTACACGGATCGGCATGGGTGTGTGCCAATGTGCACACGAGTCCGTATGTCGGTGTACGTGCGTTCCACAGCGTAGACGGGTCGTTGACCCCATGGCGTACTCTGCGCTACACGTATTCCAAACTATACAAAACACAACGTGTCTCGGTAACGCTTTACAGACCGTTTCGAATTTAATCTGACGCTAGTGCGGTGTGCATGCGCAATCGCGTGGTCGCCACGGAGAAGCATGCTTGTCTAGCGGTGTCTAAGGGAAGAGGAGAGAGAGATAGGACTGAGAGAAAGAAGGAAAAAAAGATGAGAGATTTAAGACGCGAGGGGCGAGAGAGACGATCGATCGGTTACAAAGCGACCGTAAGATAGTGGGATTGGCTCTTGACTCTCGGGTACGGAATGGTTCCAAGTCGTATCTCACGCAGGCCAATTCGTGGATTCGTTCGCCGGTTTCCCGATCGGAGAATAGACATTAACTATTTACCCTTTACATGCTGCGCGGTACTGATTAGCGAGAGGACACGATCATAGTGGGGTGACGAATATCGACGTCTTATTGCAATTGTGTTACATATAAGACACTAACTAGTTTCAATTCCTCTTTGTTGTTTGGCAATTTATAACAGTAACGAGAAATTCGTTTACAAAGGACATAACGAATCCAATGATAAGTAAAAGAGATAAGAGATAAGTCGAATCTGATGTCGTAAGTGTTTTAAAACAATTGCATACATAAGTATAGCGCGGAACTGGAAAGAAGACTGGCGTAAGGAATGCGGTTCTGATTGGCTATTTTGTACGGATCCAACACGGTAGGCAAAGATAATCACTCCTATTGGCCGAAAGTATTACGTATATAAATAAAATAAAATAGCAACGCGTGACGGCCAACAATACAGAAAAGTATACCTCTCTTGTTCTTAATCACCTTACCAGCTCTGCACTTTTAACTGGGTACATACTGTTACTAAATAGGTAATTAATTTTTGTTGTCTTGTTAGTCAATTAATACGTTCAAATATGTACCTATTTAGAATTTATGAGTATTTGCCACCTAATAAATACTTAATAGATAAAAGTGTTCGGAATGGAATGAAGAAAAGGAAATATATGCTGATTTCCAGTTAATTTTGACATTTAGTAACCACAAGTTCGTTGGAGATATGGGAAATAGATTAGAGAAACGATAAATGAGAGAGATGCTCAATTTAACACTGGTGAAATGCGAACTAATCGACACCGAAGCAAATGAAATATTCCGGTACGTATTGTTTCGTCGTATTTTATGCAATAGCAAATATTGCTACAAAGAAGGGTGATAGTTGAATGTTTACGAGTTCAATATTTGTATGTGAAACAGATACTTAAAAAATTTGAGTAATGTTTGAAGAAACAATTTACAAAGTCTTTTCACTAAAAACATTTCTTTCCATAAGGTATATTTTTCTTTAAAATTATCTAACCTGTCTCTTTTTCATCAAATCGTGACGGTGGTTTCAAGTCCTCTGCCCTGTATACGTAGACACGGAAATGAGAGCATTTAGGTACTAATCAGTCGCACGTGACTTTCTCTGGCTCGCGCACGACAGTTTCATACGGCAGAGGCCACTGACGCTCGCTTTCTATAATTAATCCTAAAACCGTTCGAACTACGAGACACGCGTGTCAGTTTCTTATCTCGTATCTGATTAAGCGACACAAACGTTACGTTTTCGTCACCCCTTTCGACGTGTCGTTCTTTCGAGAACACGTAAATCCGTGTTTGACCGATATTCGATTAAACCATCGTCCCTTTTCAATCCTTTAATTGATAAAGGTGGCTATCGTCAAGTGAACGATATACATGATTTTCAAACGATGTACATACACGAGTTTCCCATCAAACATAATTTTATACATTACGAAGATATAATAATCATATGTTTTATATTAAATTTTATATTATAATGTGTGTGGTTGCCTTTAAAATAATTTCCTTTCCCTTAATCTTTATAGTCACTTTTAGGAAGATTCATCGAATGTCAAATAGCGAAATTAAAATATCGAGGACTAAGCTCGCTATGAAACAAAAGTTCTGTGATAGAATAATACTCAACCACATAACGACAACATAATGAGACAATAAAGCGTTTCAAAAATACAGTGCACAGCAATAACAATAGAGAGACAACCGACATAACGACCAAGTTAAATTTACGAAGAAGAATCGAAGACGAGGCGAATTCGTTTCACCCACACTGTCTCGGATATTATCCGTGCAAAAATAGAGTTCTAATTTCGCGCAAAGTCACGAGTCATTAGTAACGGGACAATGCCGGGAAGTGTAAAAATTCGTGTGACCGTGGAACCAGAAATTCCTTGAGACACCGTTATTAATAGAACTCGTCGACGCGTCAAAACTACGCTGGAGAAAAGATAAGTCCTGTCGCGTTGGATGAAAGCGGCTGCATTTCAATTTTCACCGTGACATCGGCCTCGACTCGATAACGAGTTATGTATGCCGGGCAAACTGATGCTGAAGACAGATGTAACCATCGTGCTTTAATGCTAGGTTTATCGTGCTTTTCACCGATGGGCAAGACTTTCTCTTGTTTTCTGTACAATGTAGGGTTTTCGTGAGCTTATTATGAGATTTCCGTACAATTAATTTGCATATCGACAACGAGGAGAAACTGAGAAACATCGTACCGTCTGATCGACATGAAAAAAAAGATTATCAAAAATGATTTATTCCCTTATTGCTGCAGGTACGCAATCAAGTCAGCGTTTTACTGCAACGAAGCGGGAATACCTTGAAATTGGTATTGTTTGTTTTTCTGTCTTGACACTTTGTTTCTTAGAAATTCTATAATATTGACGGCGATCATTACGAGAAGTTCTTGAAATTTAATTTTTTGTATAAATTTACAATTTTGCATGTATAAATTTAACAAACGAATGGAAAGATATTAGAAAATTAGATTCACAAAAAATCTTTTTAATGCATTAGATGATTTGACTTTTAAATATTTTTGAGTATTTAATAAACAACTTTCAGAACCATCGTATCTACATGCAAACTAATTACGGAATGTATCCCTAGTTACACTTGTACACTCACATAAAATTGGCTGGTTATTAACTTTATTGCAATTTTCGTTATTCAATATTTTGGCTATATTTCAATAAATTTATCAAAAATTGGAGAAAGAAAAATAATAGAAATTTTCTTATTATGACTTAATCTCGTGCGTTTGAATTGCTATCAAAGTAAAATGATTACGGTCACGGATGAAACAATTACTCTGAACTATTCTGTCGTTTACGAACGCGAGATAGTGTAAGAGCTATCGAGGAATACGTGTCAAAGGCCGGCCCTGACCGGTAGCACAGTGGCGTGCGGACAATCGTTGGCGTGCACATAGCAGAAATTGACGGTTAAGAAAGCCAGGCTAAATCATATCCTGTCATAATTGCTCGTAGTTTAACCTAATTCCTACCAGACGACCTACGCGACTACCTACCGACCGGCAGATTTCTCAACGAACTTCGAACCCTTCCTTTAACCCCTTCAACGTCGTCTGTACACTTGGCTAGTGGTCGTTTGAAATAGATGTGTTTATCGATTAGGATGCAAAACGCGAATGCCTTTGAATGTTTCAAATTATATTTTATTGTTATAAATAAATCTTGTTTTTAATTAAATTCATAAATGATTCCTGACGTTGATAAATTCGTAAGGTATTGAGATACTAAATTGTGCTTACTACTTTGGCGTTTTCTTTGTTATAAAGCTGAAATGAACAATTTTTAGGATCAAGCTTCTTCTTTAACCATGTTTATCATTTTTGGTGCATTACTTTCATGTAATTCTTCAACTTGAAGAGTTTGAAGTGGTAAAGTACATTCAAATTTTTGGTGTCCGGAGGTTAATTCGTCGACTTACGTTTCGACTTACGACTCGAGTCGTCTCGAATATAGGTTGTGCTTTTAAGGGGTCGATTTTCGAATAAGCTCGTCATCGAGGCATATTTTGAAAGTACGAAAGACGCGCTGACCCTCGGCGTCTATCAAAACTTCCATACCCTTCTTCCTCTTTTTCCTCTTCTCCGGCGTGTTCTCGAGCGGTTCGAACGGAGAGTGACAATCGAACTGCGGAACAATGGCACTGATTAAAAAAAAAAAAAAGAAGGAGGGTCTAGTCCTTGAATGCAGTTGGTCGCAGGGTAGGTTGTTAGGTTGCCAAGCGACAAACCGTACGTTGACCTACCCCATCGTTCGGGGCCGAGTGTAACGTGTACATCAGCCTGGCACACGTTGTCATGGATACTGCGTAGCCCCATAACTGGAAATCATCTTCTTCGATATGGAGATGGTCGACGAGTGTTTTTAAATGTTGGCAAAACGAAGAAGTATCAGCGTTTTTGAACAGAATCAGCCGTATAATTTTCTAGGCGGCGCGTCTCCGTTGCGCCAGCGTCGAGATGAGAAACGATACTCTACGAGGATGAAGATTGGATTTTACGAGAAATAAGAGTGGTTTAGTTTCGTAGTTCGATTGATAAATTGGTACTGTGAGGATGCAAGGTCTGAGATGAACTAATTTGTAATTCTCAATACATATAGAGATCTTCACTTGTACCATTTCCTCATTGTTCCACTGTCAACGGCTACTCATGGAACGTTGAAGAATCACGATACTACCTCGATATCAAATGAAAATGGGTAGCATGTCATCCGAGGCAAATCAGTCCTGAATTAATTACGCGTAAAGGGGAATTTTCCGGCAGATTTAATTTTTCTTAATTCAATCCCCTCGTGGAGAAACCGTTCATTGTCCGAGTTTTCGAACTCTTTTCGAGTTTTTCGACCTGAAATTACCCTCGTTGTAGGGGTAGCTCCATCCAGCCAAACACATGAATATATGTAACTCTGCTCGTATATTGTATAATGCCGCTACTGTCGGCTGTTTTCGTTCTGGCATAAGGTGCCGCGGAACGAGAAGAAGGTGTCGGTCGTTTTGACATTGTCTGACCTACGGGTCAGAAGTTGCGCTCTGTTTTGCGAATTCGCTTACGGTGTGAATCGACTTATTCCCTCGTTTATCAGCAGATTGATACTTTTCCTTCCTCTTTTCTTCTATGAATGGTTCGCGAACGACTCGAGTCAGGAATGCAGATGAGTTGATTTTTCGATATTTGGTTATCTTAAAGAGAGGCATTCAAAGAATATTATTTTCTCTAATTAACTCCTTCTAGATTAGTCTAACAAATATGATTGTTGGAAGATGGTAAACTCATGGATTATGTTTCATTTGCGCCGTCAATATAGCAACACGATCGTCTAATTGTACGAAACAATATTACAACATTATCACATGCTTTCACGATATATCGACTTGTTGTGTATTTCACATGCTGATTGCAATCTATGGAGAAGGAACGTCTGCAACCACCAAAGGACAGACGTTAATTGCGAATACTAATTTCTTTAGCGGTTTTTTGCCGGCAACCTATTCCCTCGGTTTGAAATTCAATTTATTCGCGATGATTTCTATCTATCGAGACAAAGAAAGCCTTTCTCCCTTCAACATTTTAATCATGTGTCCAAACCAAACGTTTAAAAAACGATTTATTATATTTGTCGCATCTTATTTTACATAGATTACACAATAATTCATTTTGTATAGGTATGTATAATTGTGAAACGAATTTAATGTAAAATGTGCTTCATCGACAATGTGAATTTTCCTCAGAATTTATCATTTTTTTTCACAACCTATACCGAAATCCAGCGTAACACTAGATCCGTGCATAAAAACAAAATAAAAAAGAACGAACAATGCCGTTAATTGTAAACAATAAATCAGATATAGTAATATAAATACTTGTCGAATAACCTTGTCAACAAAATTCCTATATTGGCTTCCTTACACCGACTGCATTTCCCATGTGGAAAACCTAAAAGCTAAAGAAGCCAATATATTTGAAAATAGCAAAAAGGAGGAACAAGACGCAGACGAAGAAGAAGCAAGCAAGTAACCAGTCGATAGCCTGCGCGATACGTTGCACCAGGAGACCGAAAGGCGTTTGGTAGTTGGAGTTGGTCTGGGTTCGTTGAACCCAGGAGCAATGGGGTCTTAAGGGAGGGCCGAAGTTCACGAAGCTTCTTGAGAGCATAGTCCCGATTCATTAACGGCGACCACGTTCATACGTGTCTCTGGCAGTAGCGCGGCACTGGTGGGCGGGGTGTGTACACGGCGTACCGTTTTGAGGGTCACGTTCACAGCGCAGCATCCCCCGTGACGGCGTCGCCGATTCGGTGGTTGCGCGAGGTCCGGGCCGTAAGGGGTGTGAGGGACTGGCGAACTTGCTGGCGCGATCCTCTAGGCCAGAGGGTTGGCGAGGTGGTCGGGAGAGGCGAGCTGCCAGGCCAGAGGAGAACGAACTGCAAAAGCAACGGTTTGGCGACGGGCAGGGTGGAGGCGAAGGGGTGGAGATGCACAGCTGAGCCGCCGGTCGATGCAACTGCACGCGAACCCCTCCGATATATACACACAAACACACAGAGCCGATTCGCTCTCGCATCCCCGTCTTTTGCTCTCTCACATTCTCTTCTCCTCTTCGTTCGATCCTCGAAACCCCCAACCTACGGCTCCTCCTCTCTCTCTCCCCCCTCCCTCCCTCTCTCTCTCTCTCGCTCCCTTCCTCCCTCTCTCGCGCGCGCGCGTTACCCCTCCATTCTCTCCGCCACCCTCGGTCAATGACCTCCGCGAGGTAACGCACCAACGATTCCCATTCTCTCGCGTCCTCTTTCTCTCTCCAGCCCTCGCTGCCTCTTTCTCGCTCCGCCTCCGAGCCATCCTCCCTCCCGGCTCCGCTCGTCGTTCTGTTCCTTTCGGCGCTCTGCAGTTTGTTTACATCGGTGCAGGACTTTTAATCGCGATCGATTCTTGCGTCCCGTCACTGGAATTCGCGTACGCAAATCACGAACCACGACAACGATCATGACGACGACGAGCACGATTGCCATCGCGATCTTCTTCGTTGACGTTGAATGACAAAGAGAGGGTGATTCGACCCCGATTTGACTAATCATTACCAGTGCCACCTCGCAGTCTGCGACTTCCAACCGTCGCGACGACCACAGTAAGGGAATCGACGATCGCGTCGGCATTCTCGGGAAGGGGACGGTGAAGGAACGGAAGCAGAACGAGGTTGGATCTACCGGCCGCCAGGGACAATGCGTTGCTCCTTAAAGTTCTAATTCGGCAGCCTGCGTCGTTGAAGTTCCGACAGAGAAGCTCGCACGTTGCATTTTGGATCCTTACGTCGTCGAGGTATGGTGAGAAGCTATTCCGATCGTAGGGATTAATTGCTTTTCCGTCGAGATATCGCGAAAAAGAACTGGTAGAGACGGCGCAATAGGGCTTGAATAGATAACGCTGCATGCGGTGCTGATGGCAAGCTGCTCTTCTCTCGATGATTTGTGTCAATAGGCATTACAGTAGTTTATTAACCCTTTCGACTCTATGGACGTCTATGTACATTAAGTAAAATCTATTCTCTTGGTCTATGAAGGCGTAGATATATGCGCTGGGAAAGATTCCATCACTGTGGTTTATATAATACTTGCGCGTGTTTAACGAAGTTTGTCCATTTATTCATGATTATTATTTCACTTCGGCAGAAACGTGGTTAGATCTTTTTTGTAATTAAAAAGTGAAATGTATTTTTATTAAGGCTTTCTGGATTTCTAGAATGAAATGGCTTTTTTATATTATCCTTCATTTGCTAAGATACAAAAGATACGTATTTAGTTAATTACTTTGGAAAATATCTTTCGTGTACTTTTTCACGATATCTTTGGAAATAATAAGCTTTTAACTTGGAAAGGACAACTTCGTAAGAATATTAAAGTTTCATGTAAAAGGCGAAGTTTCTTTCCTTTTTGTTCGTTTAGCCTTTGTAAGTCTACGCTTTCACGTGTTGCCGTTTTGCATTTAGTGAAATTGAGTTGTTACGCAACTGAACTTGCTTGCTAAAGAAGCTATTAACGAAATGCAATTTTTATTTAATTTTTATTATACATTAGTCACCGTAAGTGATGTCTGTTTTCCAGAATCATTGTTATTTGAAACGTTTCTTGTTTGTTAGCATTTCGAAAAGAAATCTCACAAAATTGACTTGAAATCTACTTGAGTTTAAAAAATATGACGGTATTTGTATAAGTTGAAGAGAAATTTTGAGTATCCTCCAAACTCGAAGATAATGCTAAAAACTGTTTCGCTATAAATAAAAACGTTTGTTTTATTATATAAGTTGTATATCAATGTGTTTCATAAAATTATTGTTTGATGAATTTCTTAAAAAATTGTTACAACATGCGAATTGACATGTTTGATCATTTCTTCTTCAAAAGTAGGTAATGATTATTTGATAATAATGGCGTGTGATCACGCAGTCCACTTTCTCAACGTTTCTTAATTGTAATATATTAGAAAACTTAAATGATTATTATCGTCGGTGGAATCGATCAATTTGACTTGCGTATGATTCATGGATACGTTTTCCAATCACTATGGCTCGCAATTCAATGATCTCTGAATAAAGCAAACGAGAACTAACAAAGGAAATAGACCCAAAAGAGTTCTCCCTATTGCGCGCTTTAAATTGTCGAAACAAAGGAGGAGGAGAAGGAAGACCTTCAAAAGCCGGTCAAAAATAAGGCGTCCGCAGGGTTACGGTCCCTAGTTAAAGATACGAGTCTCTAGACCGACGTCAATTTCTCAAAAGTGTTTATTCGTTTCCCTGGTCGAAACTCAATAGCGGGTGATCAAAATCGCAAATACGGCTGTTCATCGAAACGCACAAGTCGCTGACGAACCATTTTCTTTCTCCGTCCCTTCTTTCTCGATGTCATTCGCGTTTCTCGGTTCCTTTTATGCGACTCTTTTCTCGACTGTGTTTCTCGAGATCGAAATACAGTGGCTAAGGGCGGTCGAGTCGACTACGTTAGAAAAGCTCGATTGATGCCAGGAAAGGTATCCCCGGAGGACATGTCGATTTCGATGTCTTCCTTCGTGAGCTCACCTCCGCCGCTAGTTTTCTCTTCTTTCTTTGCGTTCAACCGTTTGCTCAAGCCGTGATCGAAACACCGATTCATTTCACACAATCCGCTATCTTCGATGAATTATTCGTTCGTCCGTTGGCCATGGTCATACGAGAAGGATTAACAAAATTCGTAAAAACGAAAGGCATGTATTTGAAGGTCGAGGATGATTTTCTATGTGATAGGAAAAAGATGAGTAGAGATTGGATAAGAGAGCATGAATGAAATTTCGAATTATTCTCTATGCTTTTTAGCATAGTTGTAAGAAGTCATTAAATATATCAAATATATAAACTTGCAGAAAACAATGCCGACATTAGCAAAGATAATTTATATTTCTTTGTTTCGCTATAAAGAAACTGATAAAGTTGTGGAACAAGTTGTTAACATTCTTCGAGGACAGTTCATTATAGGATCGGGTCATTAACCTGCATATCTTCTGTAATACTTGCGGCTAGGTTGCAATACCGACATGCTTTTGTCAACTGATAAGGTGAAGAGCTGTTGAATTGTTCGCCGACCAGATATTGATAACGAAACCAAGTAGCTACGCTCATAGGATTCTAATATCGCATGTAACTTAATACGAACAAGAAGGAAAGCCAGCAGAGAGTCACGAACACGTATCGTGGATAAAAGGTTTCAAGATGTTCTTGGAACAGCGGCTTTCGCAGATCTATGTTACGATTAAGGTTAACGGAGCTGGATGTAATTCTCTGTAATTGAAAGTTCTTTCGATTATAAAAAGTAATAAGGATTCTACAAATTTTTTCTACATTAAAACGAAGCAGATATCATAATTATCTTCCGTTTCGTACGATTTCTGACACGAATTTCTTAGAACATGTTATAATCGATTTCCAAAATTTTCACGAAATTTTCCTAAATCGAAATAAAGCAAGTCAATCATTTTCTCTTTCGTACAGCTTCTAACTCAAATCCATCTATTTTCCCCGTGAAAATTGTATGACAGGATTCCAACGACAGATCAACGACATCCGGTCAAATTACAACGATCGCCGATCCCTTAGCTTTCTTGGCATCACGTTATTCGTGCCACCCTTACTTACTTTCTATTCGCTTATACGCAGGGCATAAAACAGCTTTATTTCCATAAAAAGTCATGAAACAAGATTTCACGGAGTTAGAAGCCGATAGATGGGTTGTGTGTCTCTTCACCCGACAAAACGTCAGAATGCAACGTTGGCGGATTTCTGTCGCAATTGCAAACCCGCTCTTTCTTTTTTTATGTCTCTCCAACTTATGATCGTGAGTACGAGGAAGACTTCGAAGACGAAACGCTTGAAAAACGCGGCTGTAGGCTGTATGCGTAATACCTTTCGTAGCTAGAGAAAATCGTTGTTCTTCTCAGTCCCGTACTTCCTTTCGATGGTCTTCCCTGTTGGATCATGTCGTTTCCGCGAAAAATTGCGGTATAACTTCTTAGTCACCGGAAAGATGGTTTTTCTTGGTTCCACGCCGACGATTATGATTGGGAACAATCAAACCGTTCTCCGCATTTCAACTTGTTTAAATCAAATTCGGAGGTTGGAAGAAGGGGGGTTATAGAGTATTTTGAGAACAATTTCTTTATTCAAAGGTCCCTTGCTTGGTGGGTAAAGAGCTTCCTACGATTAATTTTAACAAACGTTTCAATTTCAGAACACGTCCGAACAACAAATCAGACGTGTATAACAGTAGCAACGGGAAAAATTCGTAAAACATAACACCTCTACGTACACGTGTACTTTTACTCGACAAACCATCCGTACAATGTTTTGTCTCGAACTTCTATCACAATACAGAAACGAGTTCTTTAAATCCATCGTTTCCAATCGTCAACTGTTCGCCATTGCCCGCGACTCCTAACTTGCAGAAAGCACGAATCTATCTCAGCATCCCAACCCCTGAAGCCAAGCTATCTATCGTACCCTGACCATCCTCAAGCTGTCCTCTTTTCTCTTCGAAAGAAAGCATCTTCCCACAACGAACAGCCAACCCATCTACCCCTCTATCTACTACTCTCTGTCTCAACTGCCTCCTTTCCATTCGTTGGCGAAATTCGTCGTCAGACAAGGTCGAAGAAGCAAGACGGAAGCGGTTAAGGAAGACGACATAAGCAAGGACGGTTTGCGAATAAAAAAAGAAAGAAAGCCCTCGAACTGGCCGTGGTAACCGGGCCCGGAGCAGGAGAACGGAGAAACAAGACTCAACGATGCGGAGGAGTGTATGATCCGCGGGATAGTTGAAGGGGTTGAAAGAGTAGTAGGACGAGAGGGGAGCAGGTAGGAGCCGGGGTTGGGTGAGCGGTGTGCATTGAACCCAGACTGGTATCGAGCTGCCCACCGATCCACCCCTTTCTCTCTACCCCGGCCTCCTCCCACTCTCTCTTTCTCTCTCTCTCTCTCTCTCTCTCTCTCTCTCTATATATATATATATATATATATATATATATATTTCTCCCACCCTCTTTTTTCTGTAGTCACACCTACACATCATCCAACTTGCACGTATATAACAGCATCGAATCGGTGCGCCGCTGTTGCTGCTGGCAGCAGCAGCCGCTGCTGATGCTGTCGCTCACTGTATGTATGTCCCGGACCTGCCTCAACGCGAGTCGCATTGCGCAGCTAGGGAGTGTTTACTATTTTCGCGCGTGCGCAATACTGCGGCCACCCCCTGATTCATGCGTACGCGTGACAACGGGTCGGATGGAGGTGGAGGTCGAATGGAGATGGTGGATGTTGGTGGTGGGTCCGGACCGGTGGCAGGGATGACGCATACGAGCGTACGCTCGCGGGCCAGTAGGTGGGGGCATGGGGAAGATATATAGGAGAAAACGGGGAAATGGTAGCGTGGTAGCGGGGTCATAGAGGAGAGGTGCAACCACCGTGTTCTCTCGAGGTGGGGACGGCCGAGTGAGTGGCCACGTGGTGGGGCTGGACGGTGCATTTGACGGCGAGGTGCATTCCAGGTGGGAAATTCCCCGGCGACGCTTTATGCCACGTAACCTACACCCTGCCTGCCTGTCTGCCTACCGTGAGTGCAACGGTGCAGCGGCGGGAGAGAAAGTGCAGCGGATGCGACGACACTGGACCCCCGCGAGGGTCGAACGATTAATGATCGTTCTTCTCCCCGCAACTTCTCCCTTCGACGTTCCTGCTGGTGACGTTGTCCTTCCTACTTCCACTTTCTGTTCCTACGTGGGATCACGAAGGATCGCTTTCTTTAGATAGGCCTGGTGTCGACGATTTGGTGGTGGATTTGGATGAGATTAGGATGCGTAGTGTATGTAGCTTTAGGAATTAAGACTGTATCGGCACTATTCGCTTGCGAATGTATTATTGCTGCAAGCATATCGTTGATAGTTTAGACGTTCTCTTGTTTTTCTCTTCATTTTTTTTGTTTCGAAGGTAAGAAAGAAGAGTATCGCACGGTTTACGAACATTAGCAATGGAAATCAGTAAGTATCTCGTTTCAGCGAGTACTTCGGAAAGGACAAGTATGTTTTAAAGTAAATTCGAACACACGTAAATCGATACACATCTAAATCAAACTGACCTCAAACTAACGTGGTTATCTGGTGTTGGTATTTTGGGATTCGCCGATCCTGTATTTCCATTTCTCATTACTCAAACATCGTACATCATAAATACACTAGAAACGAACACGCCATGTATAAAAATATTCGATGTATGTAGAAATTGGTTCTACAATATAGAACTAAAATATAAAAAGTATCTGCTGGTATAGTAGCGCAGGTAACGAAGGTATTAAAATGTAACTGGGTTAGTTTTTCCTCAGATGCATAGTTAACGAGTAAAAAGGCAAACGACATTTCGTATGCCGGGGTTAAGAGTGTGAAGGATGTCGCCGGGGTTAACCGCGACCGATCGGCCGTCTTCGAAGATATACGTCTTAACGTTTTTCCACACCGCCTAGCCTGGTCGAGCGAGCTTTACGGTCTTTAAGGTTTCCCGCGTTCAAGGTGAGAGAACTGGGCGTATCTTATCGTAGTCATGCATCGGCATAGCGCGCGGCTTGGTTGTTCGACGAGCCGTGAAATTGTCGACGAAAGCACGATATGGTGTCGATCGACGTTCAACGGCTGCGTTTACGCGGCCGAATCGACTAATACGGCTGGCACGACGGTGAAAGTGAACCGAGGGAAGGCGAAAACTGTGAAGGGAAACGAAGAACCGTTGTTGTACGTTCATTGACGCGTGAATATGTTTTGTATGAAAGTGTAATGCCTGTATAGTCCTTATATTTCCTTGAAACATTATCTAATAATTGAAATGTTGAAAAAAAGGATTACGAAAGGATCGCTTTTTTCCCATACCAGAATTAAACAAATTTTCGTGATTTTTACATTACGGTATGCGGATGTACATTAGTATGTATAGTTGAACGCATCTGCAGCAGACTCGTGCACTACGAGATTCGTCTTTACGACATTTAACACTCCATCTAATCGTTTTGTAATTGTACTATTCGGGACAATTAAAGGGTCGTTTGATGGAATGACTTTACCGACCAGTGAAGTGAACAATATCTACTTGAAAATTGCTTGAGTATAAATATACATATGTGTAGCTGAATAACTTCAAAGATATATTTATATGTATTAGATATTTCTTGTAATATGGGTAATATCAATTGTACCGGTATTTCGACATGTACATATTTACTATTGTACTATAGATAATCGTGATATTTTAAAAATTCCTTTATTTTATCGTCCCATCTCCATCTTGAACTCTGTATTATCACAAAATTATTCTAATTCTTATCTATAAAAGCACATGGAATGTAAATTGTATCACAAGGAATAAGAAGTTAGCTTCTCGGAAGAAATGTTACTGTAAAGCTCTATGTACAGATTTCTCTTCGAAAAAGATCACATCGAAATTCTGTCACGTAGATGCACGACACTTAACACCGTGTGATCAGTGGCTTCATCGCCGTCTGCCGTCAGGTGTGCACCAAAGCTATCATAAAAGGAACAACAGAGGGAACAACAGAAAACTTTTACCACGCTCGTCATGTTCATTCGACCCTTCGGACTATCATTCGCAATCCATGAAATCTGAAACCAAAGAAATTTCGATACAATGTACGAGTATGGTACAAATTTCTAGATCTAAAGTTTCGTGGCTGTCCAGGAACAATTTCACGGCCAGTAGTACGGATCGTTATTGTTACATTTATTTATTTTTCCCAAACCTATCGTTGGTCAAGTCATTTGAGTCGAATTAACTTGACTTCAAATTTCTATTTACACGAGTCAAAGTGACTTGAAGCCATTTACATTCAAGTAGCCAGATTTCAAGCGAATATGTAGTGACATATGTAATTAGCATATTACTTAAAGTCAATTCGAGTTAGGAAATCGATGTTAACAACCGGAGAACTAGGAACGACATTGCTAGATATAGAGGAAAAAAGAATCCGCACTAATTTTAATAGTTTAGCGAAACTGTACCATAACTTTGTAGAATTTATAATTCTTTTGAATCTAAATTGCAATTTCAATTTGAAACGTGTTTGCGCGATTTTTTCGACTTGTAGATGGTGGATCGCGTGTTTCCGAGGCGGGCGTTAAAAACAAGCCAGCGTTACATAACCGCCGCGCTCGCCACGTAGTCCGACGACCTTCCTCTATGGAAAGGATGGATCTGAAATAGCAACGACCCGAATATGGGTCAGCATGCATTGTGGCGCGACCCTCTTCACGCAGAGCGCCGCTGCAGCGCGCACAAGCGGCTTTTACGCTCGCAAAAATAGACGCTTTGTCAGATTCTCTCTCTTTCTAGGCGGCTCGGCGCATCGCGCGACGATCGCGCGATTGTCTGAAATCGCGGCTCGTTACTCAAATGGCCTTTCTCGTTTCCCGACTGTGTCACGCAGTTTGTACACATTTTTCCACTGTCTTCGTTTCTCTTTCTTTTTTTTTCTTTTCTCTTCTTGAGTTTCCCTTGTAGGAATGGAACGGCAATACGCCCACGTTAAAATTATATCTGCTAAAATTTTATAAAATTTGCAGTTTTCTTGTAAGTTACCATTGTAAATTACCGTTACTACGATTTAAGTTTTTATTGCAAAGTACATTTTACTGCCAATTTTCAATCGCGTAAATATTAGCTGCTCGGTAACAATTTACATTTTTGTGAAGCATTATAATTAGGAACCCAATAAAGGCTTTTACTTGTGATATATGAATAAGATATATAACGAATACTGAATGCCATTTCGTGTAAATACGTCTGTAACATTTTTCCGATTATTACGTTAAATGGATCGAAAATCGCTATGTCAGAAAATGATAAAGCGAAGTGAAAATTGAAGAACTTGGTTCGCAAACAACGACAGATTCTCAGACTGCTATTTCTCGTTGCGTTCGTTTGACCAGAGGAAGCTTCTCATGTAGCGAATCGCATGCATTTTCACGTACTAAAGACTCTTTAAAAGTCGTGACGTACCGAGTGAAACGCGGGCAAAGAAGAAGAGGAAAGAGAAAGAAGGTAGAATGAAAGAGGATTGACATTGTAAAGGAATGAAAAGACGAGGCAACCGAAAATGCATGTCTGTGGAACGTATGCTCCGATCGAAGTAGGTCGCAAAATATTCTATTACCCGGTAGAGTTATTCGATTTCGATTCTCGCGTTTATCGCATATAACTATCTCGTTCGGCGTTATCAACGAAACAGCAATCGTACCGGAAAGCTCTTTGACAACCATGCTTTGTACCTTGTATATGTTTCGCGAGTTAAAAATTATACAACCAGAAAATATTTCAAACTTCCTGCCATCTAAACGCTATGATTAGAAACATTAGCAATATTATGTATGTTTTGATATTTAGATAATCTATAAATCTGTACGCTTTCAATTTCAATCAATTGTACTATCAAGATTAAGAATGCACGAAACAAAGGGATAACAGAGATGATACGCTTTTAGATTCTTTTTGATATCCACGAAAATTTATATTCACGATGAAGTCGAGTGTCCAAATTGATAGGCAAAAGTAAAAAATAGTATGGAGTGATTTGTGTAATCTGTAATGGATTAACCTGTCTCTTGATCACCGAAATCAGTTAGATCGAAGAAGAAAACAGACGTTCGTCAAAAATTTGCCAAATTTAATTGGTTTAACCTTAAACCTGTAAATGTACTTGCCGTTCATAAATTATCAACGACATCCCGTTTTTATCCTGTGGAAAGTTCAAAGAGATACGTTTCGTCCTCGCTTCAACGAATCCGCGACACACTTTTGCCATCCCAGAAAATTCGCTGTAGTCGTGAAAGAAGTAAAGTCCTGGTATTCGAAGCGGAGATATAGGAACAGAAAGGATAAAGGGAAGGGAAGGGTAGTTGTATTCGAAGGAAGGACTCGCGTAGCGAAAGGACAGAGAAAGCGCAGAAGAAAGAGCTCCTCCAAGAGATTTTCGATAAAAGACTCGAACTCTGGGGGTGGGTAAGCGCGTCCATAGTCAGTTAGGGTAGGTCGCGGTCTATTTTTACGTGTGCTCGCCGTACTCTCGAGTTTTATCGATTCGAAATTCCACTGAACCGTACGTCACCGTTGATAAACAGGTTATTTATCGTTGCGAAGATTACACTTCGCGTGAATCTCTTGATCCCTTACCGATCACTATCGCCGATTGAATTGAAATTTAATTTTCTACACGCTGCTACGTGTAACGTTCAACGGAAAGGTGATAATATTTCAAAATTCGTTTCAATTTTCTTTTCTACCGTTTTCGAATAATAATAACTTCTAACTATTTACTATCGATAATCGTCAATTACTGATATTATTCTATCGTATTCTAGAGCGCTCGTTGCTTTATTTAACATTTCGCAATTTCGAAACAGTATCTGTGATCTAAAATTTCTGTAAATTCTCTGTAAAACCTTTCTGTTTTTCGTTTACATGGATCGAGCCGTCCTGTTCGTTTCACAGGTGATTTCCCAGGTAAAATCTCCGGTATATGCAGATCGAATTTCCTAAAACCAGTAACTCGTCCTATCCATAGAGTCGTTTCAGAAGCGCGCAATACGAATTTCGCGCAGCGCGAACCTAGCTTCTGACGTTCTAGTTGCCATTGTAAATGATAAACCGAAGGCACTTAGGTTATACGGGATTCATTTTTGACTCGTTCAAGAAAGTAAGCTAAAAGAACAGAGAGTACAGAGAACACTCGGTTGAAAAACGGGGAGCGAAGGACATACTCCGGAACAGTTTACGCGCGCACGGAGCATCGATGAACGTCAGTAAAGAAGAAAGAAAACGAGGCGGAAGGAGAGATTCATCGGATACATCCGTGGGTGAAGGGAAAGGGAGGGAAAACGTGTGGACGTGAACAGTGTGGAGGGCTGGTGGAGAAGCAGTGAGACACATGACGGAGGGGGAAAGAAGAAGAGAGTGAGAGTGAGTCAAACGGAAGAGAGAAAAGGGGCAGACAAGGTAGGAGGGATATTGGGGTAGGTCGGAGTGTCGGACGAAAGTACCGAGAGAGCATTGCCTGATGGTCGTACGGGTGGGGAGTATGGGAGGAGGTTGGCGTGCAACGAGGTGGTGGAACAGGAGGTGGAACACGACAGAAACGGAGGAGAAGCAGTGTGAAGCGAAGAGAAGGAAAGAGGGAGGTAGTTGGCATTTCGAGGGAGTCGAAGGAGGATGGAGGAAGAGAGGTAGGCACTGGGATACCTCGGCGGAGGGTTGGAGCTTGAGGGGAGTCAGCGTTCTTCAACCTTTGCCCCAGAATGCCCCTCATAATACTGATATGCAACGCTTCGAATCCGTTAATCGTGCATCGTTCGTAGTCTCGACGTGACCGTACACGACGATCCGAGCGAGTGGCCGCGGTGCCACTGTAATTTACTTCGTTCCACGAATATTTATGCCCCGAAACAAGCGCCAGTTAAATTCGCGATCAACTAACGACGACTTTCGCTCGCCGCTAGAGACTGATCCCCGAAGTCTCCAGGGTCTTCCGGAATGCTCGCTTCGTTGCTAGAAAACTGATTTAAGAGGTTGAACAGACTTGTTCGTTTGGGTGAGACCAACGATACTGTATCAGAGAGATACACATGCATACTTACACATGCATTTATAGATTATCTATGACACTTTGCAAAGAAAGTAACACGCTTGTGATATTTTTCAACATATTGTAGAAATGTAACTGTTGTTTGCACCTCTCTGAGGTTCGCTAAAAACAGACGGTTGATGGATATTTCTAACAATAAACTATCGGATAGGCAATTAACAGATGATGTTCAGGGATCTTTCGAAAAACGTATCGCAACCGTATCCAGGGTGAAAGTCAATCGGAGCTAGATACATTCGTACTTGATCGGCAAGTTTGAACAGTCGCCAGGCTCGTCCATGGCTGCGACGTGAAACCGCCGCGCGTGGCAAATACGCCGGTGCAAGCAGATAAAACGTAACGTGCTTGGTTGGTCGGTTATCTTCGATCGAGTGTGACCCAAAAACGTACCGCGGAATAGGTTACTGGAAACTATCCTCTGGTTGCTGTCAACACGTGCGACAGCAGCTTCGTCTTCGTGGCACGATCATTCCGTGGACTGTGTTTATCAGATGCCGCGGAGGTTGCCTCGTTTTCTTCAACGTCTACCGAAATATCGTCTAGATAAATCCTCGAGGGGTCGCATAATTGTATCTCGAGCGAGAAAGAAAATCTGAATAAAATTATATGAGTCTGATTCTATCGTTTTATAAAAGACTATTACTCTTGAGAATAACGTATTCGAATTAATTATGTTTACCTATATTTTTGTTAGAATTGTAGTGCACCTTGAAAAGACGAAATTAGAAATAGCATTACTTATATACAGTAGTAACTGTGGTTCTCTTTGCAAAAAAAGGCAACAATTGGAAAAATTTTCAATTCGCTTAGTACTAGTAATACTGGTAAGCATAGATGTCATCGACGTACCCATTGATAAAACAATTCCAAGTTGGTTGATCTCGATATTCGATAATCAGACTAGACTGGACGATGCTTTATACTCGGAAATGTTACGCATAAAACTACGTTTGATCGCAAGTATGGGAAATCGAACATAATTATACATTGTATAATACAAAAAATATTTAGCGAAGTAAATAGATCGTACGAATGACAAAATGCCGCAAGATATCTTACCCCGGGTGGGCTGCGCACGCGAAAGTGTTAATTCTCCTTGGTGCAACGTGGAAAGGGTAATTTATTGCTGCAATTATTACACTCAATAGTCATTATTCGCAGGGCGAAATGCTAATGTCATCCTGAATTTATCCATGCCACCCTACCTTTCCGCTTACCTCTCCCCTCTTCCGCCTCTTTATCTCGATTCTCTTCATCGGCCTGCTGTTCTTCCGTTCGCAGCATGTAATTGTCAGTGCACATGGCGCTTCCTTTGATCTATACATACTTGCATAACGAAATGCGTGCAAGCTCGATCGCATCTTTTCTTTTCTTTTCTCTGCTTCGTCGAATGTGCATCACATGGGCGCCAAAGGTTTCACGTGACCACTCCCAACAGGTAGCATTCGCTTTTCGCTTTCTTCTTTTCTCCGCTCTCTCTTGCTCGATCAAAGGCTAGGTAAAACGAAAGGATAGAGGAGGTGGCGAAGAAACAAACGGCGATGAAAATATATGGTTCAGTTCGCAGGAAAGGGTGATACGGGTGAAAGTCGATGGAGAAAAATGATAAAAATAGTGGAAGGATTTATCGTGGGTATTTTTAGAATCGGAGACGGGGATACTTTTAGTTTCAGGCTATTTGCGGTGGATCAACGAGTTTTATCTATCTTTGCGTGCTGAACAAGGTATATCATCAAAATATACAATTACGGCAAGCGCAAGATTTTCCTCGTGTGTATATTTATACGACTTATTACAATTCTATCGACTCTAATTTAATAGCAAATCGAGGATCGTGTCCTCCAGATTAAAGTTTAGTTCCGTTTGAACGTCGTAGGTCATCAATGACGCGCGCAACGCACAGCGTGTTGAGTAAGACGTAAAATCGAAAGCTTCAATAACCTCTATGTCGTCAATATCTCCGACAATGTCTCTCAAAATTAATCAAAATGATCCAAATGCAGAAGTAACAAATGTCAAACGGACGAACAAGGGAAAAAATCCCACTTGCAAGTTGGCTCTATTTGGCAGGAACGATTTGCTCTCTGTCCAACCGATCGTTTCATAGATACTCGTCGTTAACAAGGGAGTTAATAATCCTGTAGGAGCAGCTTCGTTCAACTGTCAGGAACAAGCTCCTCGAGTAGCACCGTGAACTCGATCCACCCTGATCGGAAACAACGATGGCTGTTGCGTTCTCATTGTCAGTGAAAAACAAGCGAGAGAGTAGCCGTGAAACGACGTCTCTCCCGCTGCGAAACCGGGAAAAAAAGGCGGATGTTTTCCACGCAGCGCAGCGTCGCGCTTCCAATCCAAGGTCTAACCTCCTGTGGCCGCTTCGAGAATCGTGTGGAAGGTTTCGAAGCGGGGATACTGTCAAATCGGAGGGACAGAGGAACGGCGAATAAACGAAGAGAACCAGTCTAATCGACAGAGACAAAGCGAACAAGGAAGGAACGGAGATAGACGATAGGTGCGCGCGCGCACGAGAGAGAGAGAGAGAGAGAAAGAGAGAGAGAGAGAGAGGGTGGGAGAACGCTGGAAAACGGACAGCCAGTGAGCGAACCGTGGCGCTGTGACGACTGACCCAGTTACTCGGCGAAGGTAATGACCGATACTACACCTAACCCTCCTCCCTTCCGCCCCGTCGCACGCTCCAACCCTTCCCCGCCCCGCTCGACTGCACGTACATACACGACTCGTTCTCGGTGCATCGAGCCGCAGCCTGTGCGTGTCTGCGTGCCTGCCGCATGCAACTCTCCACGGGTCAGGATAGGTTCAGGGATGGATTCGCTCGCCTAGTCGCCCTGATTTTCCTAATCGTGTCCCGGGGATGTTTTGGAAGACGGTCGCTCTAGCTGAGATGAAAATCCCTGTGACTTGAGATCTATATGGGAGAGTATATCTGTCTACGAATGTAAATTTATATAGGTGTATCTGGGGCAGAAAATTTGATTGGCGCGAGAAGGGATGTTTAGACAGCTTAACAATTTTTCATTGCATGTTGTAGACCTATGTTTACGAGGGATTTTCTCGAGGTCGATAAAAAGGTCTGTTTTGGAGGTCGAAATTTGCCCGACGAATGTCTCATGGAGCAACGGGCGACGTGCGATTGGTTTCGGGACGCTGACGACGGCCCCTTCGATTTAGGTCGCTCGATCATGGGGTTGTGCACGGAGAGCTTGAACTTGGAACAAAGTTTAAGTGTACGCTCGACAGCCGAATATGAAGGATACGTTGAATGCAGGTTATAGGGAGTTTTATCGTTACGTCGGATTGGAATTATAGTAATAATTAATGATACTAATAGTTTTCAATCAATTAATTACCTTGTTTGTGTAAGGCCTTGGAAAATAAATTCTTATTATTCTTAGGAAGTCCTAGTTTTGACGTTTTTGTAATTAATTAATACGCGACTTTTATTGAATATATAAATCGTGTTTTTATAAAATATTCAGTACTGCAGCTAATGATTCTGTCTTTAATATGGAATCTGATCGGATGGAATTTATCTTGCGATAAAGTTATTGTCATTCCGGAGACTTTTCAATCTGCCCTTGTGAAGGGAAGAAAGATATATTTATATAAAGATCTCCCTAAAGTATCCATGCTTAGACAACTATAGATAGAATCGAACTTCCCAAAGAGCTATATATAAGACAAATACAGGAAAAAATCTGTTTATAAAACTGTAATTCGAAATAAAATCCAAATTATTTATACCCCAGTTTGCCAAGAATTCAAGAAAAACGACGATTGTCAGAAATATGCAAATATATGAAGTATAAGAATCTGGAAAATATTGGCGGAAGAAAAGATTGAGTTGGGCGCTACGCGATGCGAGACGACGAGAAAACTAAGGATATCGTGATGTTTGGCGCAACGCTCGTGCGCAACATAGCGTTCCACCGGCGAGGGGAGCGGGATTTTTAAGAATATGTAACGCGGTAGCATGAATTACCACTACGACAAGAAGGTGTCGTGCATATTAGAGGAAGGCCAATTACATACTTCGGAATATAGGACGAAGTTATTGAAGTTTTTATTATGTTACGCAATGCATTTTCCTTCGCTTTCAGAAACGTTCGCGGCGGTATGGCGTTCGCGTTCATTCTCTATTCGCGCGAGCCGTTTATTTTTCAAGCTAACTAGACGCATGCTCGTTCGGTAGGTCTTTTTTTCTATTCGCGGCTCGATCGACGTGTATTAATCTATGTAATAGGTGGGACGTGCAAAAGAGAAGAAACCCGGTGCATTATCTTGTTGACATGGCTCGTTCGTTCCACGCTTGTAAACACGTCGACTGTTGCATTAAAAGTTCGTGATAACGAGTAATAACGCGCGCTCGTACATGCTTCGCTTTTGTCGCGTTTACGTTCCTCCTTGAACATCGCTCTTCCCGTTTAATCAGCTCTTTCCGTTTGGGTTATCACGAATAACTGACTGTTTGATTCCTCTTTGTAAGTTTACGTATCTCTTGCGTGGCGTCTCTTCCTACAGGACGTTTCACGAAAGTCGGTACATATCGTCTAAACGATATAAGATATGGAAGAAGGAAGATACGCGGAACTGATTGGGTTTAGAGTTCAGATGTTTCGACTTTTTTTATCGCTGTTGTACGACGTTTCAGCGCGTACAAGTGCTTTATAACATATTATAATTTTGTACAATTATGTTAAATACGTGTTAAATACGTGTCAAGATGAAATTGATTTTTTATTAAATAATAACGGTACTTTCTTCAACTCTTTATCGCAGAACCAATTTCACGCTTACACCTTTCTTGCGGCAACTTTTAATCGTGTTTCCTCCGTTCTTTTATATTCGAAACTCGTGCGCTATTTCTATGTGAAAACGAGGCATTGAATAAAAGATAAAAAGGGGACATAACATGAAAACAGGGAAAAGAAAGGAAACACACTGTGCTATGATAAAGAGAGGTACTCGGTTACGGGGCAACGTATTCGCAGCTCGCGAGCGTGCACAAGTGCAAAACTCGAGGCTTCAGAGCGTAGAGTTCACGCCATCGAACCCTCCTCGCTTCCCAAACGGCGCGGCACAACACGGCGCGGCGCGCGGTTCAGCGCAAAAGGGTCCGTTCTCGTACACACGATGTGCACGCTCTACTTGCGAGCCGATTGACGGAGGGCTCTCCTCTCTTCGTGGCCCGATGGAGAAACGCGATGATGCGGATGACGGGAACTCTATGCTTCGCACACTCTCTTTCTTTTTCTCTCTGTATTCCCTGTCATGCAAGAAATTTCTCCTCCAAGATCGCTTTCGTTTTTGTCGAAGCTCGATCTGCCTGCAGCTATCATTCGTTGAATAACTGGTCTCGTGCTGTTCCGGTATAATATACGATGGATATCAATGGAATGTTTGTCCGGTGTTGTTAGATGTAATAAGGTCGAATCGCCAGTATTTCATTTACTAAGGAGATAATAATTAACAACGATTATTATTATTCCATTTATTATATTTATACGCAAGGAGACCTTTTACGTTTTGCTAAATGATTTTCGTTTCTCTTTCTCTCGTTAAATGTAAAGTATCATCGTCACAATTTTCGTGAAAAATAAAATCGTTATAGTAGGAAACATGCGTAGTCGAAAACAAATATTTACTTATCTTTTTTATACTTTGGCTAATGTTTGGGATTACGAAAGTATCGGTTGATGCAAATACGTGTTTCGCGAAATACATGTATTACTGTAAATGATACATCTACTATTATATCCTTGTCAGAATGTCTCGTATTATATGATCCGTACGGTCTTATAAATATACTGTTGTAATCAATGAACTTTTTGTATGCAAGGTATGAATGAATTTCTCATTCGTTCGACATTTCTCTATAGCAAATGTTTGCAATGATATGAAGTATAGAATATATTTAGGATACAATGTTAATTTTTTCGTATATATAACGTACATAAGATTAGAATATTTTAACTAACGTTAATACATAACGATAGCGATAGAATTGAATAATTTTTTTCTTAGAATGAGGAATTGCTACGAAAACGTTGTTTATATTTTTCATTGATTCATTCATAATTTTCATTCTTACCATCCCTTCGGTTTCAAGCTCGTTGCGCTCGTTACGAAATAAACGCATAGACTGGAAGAATAAATAGACAAAGTCGTGGCGTTCGCGGCCTTTCGTTTTCCTTCTGTCGGTTAAGGCCGTCGAGAGGATATTATGCAGTGATTCATAATCTCATGCAAGGAAAAAAGTCATTGCTCGTGCACTGTATAGAACCAGCTTCGTTCAGCCGTGTAAAAAGCAGAGCCTCGACTAGAAAATAACGCGAGTAGTTGGAGCGACAACGGAATCCACCTAGGCATTTTTATTCTCCTGTTTCGTACAACGAGACCACCGCGCGATTCTTAACCATATACATACGCGTATCGTGTATCGGTACCAATAACCAATAAGGTAACTGCTAATACATATTGAACTGCGAACTATCTTCAATCGGATAAATGGTTATTATCTATTACTATCGTTTTTTCTTCTATTATTCGAAAGCAGCGCAAAATTATTTGTAATTTCCACAAAGAAATATAGCTTGAGTTAACAAATAAATAAATAGGTACAAATAAAAAAGGAAAACAACGAAAAGAAAATAACAACAACAACAACAACAACAACAATAATAATAATAATAATAATAATTTTAAAAATCTCACGGACGTAATGTGTCACGAAGTTGTCAAGATTTCGGTTAGGTTCTCTTCCATGAAAAGCTGGAAGTCGTGCTCGCGGAGCCACGAGGAGGCGTCTAGCAACTACCGGTCTGTTTACGCCAGACGCGCGGTCGAAGTTTAACGAAGATCTGGGTCAAGTGATGTTTGGAATCCTTGAATCTCGAGAGAACGAGCAGCCAGCAAGGAAAAAACGTTCACCTAGAAAAATAAGAGAGCCGCTTCATAGGCAAAGAGTTACGGCGACCTCGGTATGCGCGCGCGTTAACCGAGCTCGGTTACAGAATACAGAACATCCACAACGGACTCTGATACACGGATCCTTTTCGGATGCGTTTTAGCCGGAGAACGCAGAATAAGAATTTCTCGCGTGGCTGCAACTTGCTCCCCGGCTGTAGACCACAGTCAAGATGTACTTTACTCTTTCCTATCACGAGCACCGGATGGAAACAGCGGAGAACAAAAAGGGAACAGCAATAGTCGCGATCGTAGTATTCGCAATTCGATGGCGTTCCCAATCTCTCCGTTTCGAAGTTTGATAAGCGCTTTGTAAGCTGCCGAACGGCAGTCGCTCTCTTCGGCAGAAAGAAAATTGTGCGATAGAGTTTCCTATATAGCGTAACATGACTAAGCAATTGGATGGAGTTTTGAAACGATCGAAGATAAACAGAATTGTAAAAAGGCGTAAAAAGATTAAAATATCGACTTATCACCTATGAAGACTTCTTGCTTCGGAACGCCAATAGATAAATCAGTGGTACCAGTTTTCTGATGGATATATCGTAATAATATACCTCTCAACCGAAACAGTCAAGTCTACCGATATCATTAAAACATTTGCCGAAATTTTTCTCCCTTGCTTTTTTATATCCTAACTTTACTTTCTAATTCATTTTCAATGAAATCATTCCATTTTCGAAAGAATTCATTCATCCGATTGTCGGAGACCGTCGTTCATTCATTACGACCGAAAGATTTCCTTACGCAAGTATACTGCCCGCGTATATTCGACGATAACAATCCCACATGGGCTGCACTAGATCTTGAGCACTTTCAATGACAAGAGGCGAGACATCGCGTTGCCTCTGGTTCGCGTTCCGCGAAATCGCTGCCCAACTCGTTTGCGTTAAGCCTCCGACGCGATAAACAGAAGTAGGTCGTTTAAAAATTCGCCGATACCTCGGAAACTAGGTGGAAAAATGGCGGTGAGATAGCGCACGCCTCAGGCCAGCGGCAGATAGAGTCGAACCAGTAGGGCCAGCTTATGTAACCGAACGCCGCGTCGCGTTGGAAGAACGCGCGCGCGCCTTTATGCTATCTCTTTCTCGCCATAATCGCCAGGGATATTTCCGTCACGCGCGGTGCAGGGCACAGCCGACCTTCCGATGCAAAGACGCGAACCACGCTTGGCTGAATCGCGTTACTTGCGGTCCTATAGCATCCACCAGACCGAAATACAGTCTCTGACAAGGAACGCTATTCAATTAATCATGAAATCGTACGAATTTTTTCAAATGAGTCGAAATGTATGCTACAAAAGTCAAAATATTAAAAAAAAATGCTACTGGTATTTAATTTGAACTATATGGGAAGAACGCGATAAGTCGCATCTTTTATATTTTTGCAGGAAAGTAATTTTAAAATTCAGTACGCTGTCCAATGTTTCTGAGATTCTAAAAACGATTATAGTCTTAACGAGGTTCGATGATACTGTACTGTTAACGATTGAAACGTCGAGGTGATAAACGATCTGGATAAGTGTCGACGGTGATGATTTTCCGTGTAAACAAAAAACACGTGTTTGTTAATTTTGGCACTTACATACATCATTTGTCACTCGGATGATATCAACTTTCATCGTTTACTACATTGTAAATTTACTTAGCTAGAAAATAAAGTAAGAAACGCTAAATAGTATTCATATCGTAGTCCTTAATACGAGAGGTATAATTACGATACAAAGAACAACTTGTAACGCGAACTTTTTATCGATTTCGCTCTCCTACCAAATCTAGAATCCTTCAATGTACAATAAGATGGAAACGATAATAAGAGAAAAAGGAAGGGTCGCGAAAGAATGAGACGAAACAACGAATAACTAAAATAATTAATCAAAAAAGTTGTAAACGATATAGGTAAAGGATATAAATGGACTAAGGACAACTGTAGGAATCCTGTTACGTTTGATCGTCAGTTCTTCTTCGAATAGCTTTTCTATCGATGTCGGAAGGCGCGATCGGTTCTCATCGATGTGGTTTCCGGTTTACCGTAACGATCGAGCCATCTCTGACCATCGTATAAACAACGCAGAATCGTGCGCCTAAAGTGTAGCAGCTAGCTTGTCGGGTCGATGTATTCTCGGTTGTTTATTTAGGCCAACCGAGGTGAATCGCTCGGTCGAAACTGGCATGCAGACACGATGCCTGCGGGAAACGTACGTACAGTAGCAAACGGAGGCTGGCGAAAAACGCAGTACCTTGGAGACGATAATGGATCCCTACTGTTGCATTATCGTCCTTTAGCCAAGATCAAAGGGCCACCAATAGTTTTTCTTTTATATCGTTCAGCCAAAGACAAACTTACGCATATCTGAATGACACATTAACTTGTGATCTTAAAAATAACCTTATTTAAAAGGCATAAAAATAACCTTCTTTTGGCGGATCTTCTGCAAGCGAAATTTTATACTTAAATTTCTTTTCCGCGAATTTTTATTTTTATCGAAAAAAGTTCCCAACGCGTCCAATTTTCGAATGTTGCCCGAACGAATGAATAGCTATACGACGAAATAGGAACAATGATAAGCATTCCGAAATTTTTCTACACTGTTTCCGAACGCTTAGAACAGTAAAAAGCTGAACTTCGATATAAACGAGCCCGTTTCTCTACTGTCAAAGCGTGGAAAAATGTGTTTGCATACGAAAGGTTAATAATCGTTTTCATGCTTCTCATAAGCATACTTCAATCGCACATTTGTTTATCGCGAATCTAAAAATACATTGTATAAATTAAGACTTTCGTTTTTCGTGAAACTGTGATAACATGACCTCTATGTTTCTAATGATATATCGAAGTAAAAAGGAAACATGTTAACCAAACGTGTTGCACCTTGCTTCTCTTGCACGTTTGACAATAGTTTGCCGTTACAATTGTGTATATTCGAGGCATGAAATACGATCGCAGCCATAACGTACATAAACATAAAAGAACGAACGAGTATCGTTCTGACAACGCGGTAACGTTCCCAACAGGTTGCGTTTCTGTAATCACGGCAAAACTTTTGTGAAATTGTGGTTGTTAACTAATAGCGGACGGATATTCTTATCGGCGTTGAATATTTTTTTAAACGCGTTATATTCACGAAATGTGAGAGATAAAACGAAATGTAGGTTAAAGGTTGCATGGGAAAGGTTTACATATTTCGCTTTTAGGAATGGCGAATGGTACCTTGTATAATCCAGAACCCAAAAATATTCATCGAGTTTTGCACCTAATTTTCGAAAATATTCAATCGAATCGTTTAAAACGTTAGAAACTTGTTACTGTATTTTTTAATATTACAAAAATATAGATATCTAACGAACACTATTACAAATTCATTTTTCTATCTAGGAGTCGGAGAATTTCTATCGATTTAAATGTAAAAGATGTATGTTTTATAGGAGATTGATGCACAAGTGTAAGTAGAGTGTAATTAGTACGCGATCGTTCGAAATTTTTAATAACTTCTTGAAGTAGCTCGCAATTTTCGAAATTGAAGAATATTTTTAAACGGCTATCAAAGGAGGGCTCATTTTGCAGCATTCTAGCTGAACTTTTTAAACTGTTTAAACTCGTTCAACTGTTCAAGATCGTTTAGCTGCTTAATTGCAAAAACTCAGCACTCTTGAACTTGAAATTTTGTTCGAAGGTAATCGTAAAATAAACGTAAAAACATTCGCAAATTAAATAGCGATACTTTCCAACTTCAAAATTATACAAATGCTGCAACTTAGAATTTAGGACTTCGTAGCTTTGAAATGTCGAAGTCAATTTTGTAAGAGAAAATTTATTTTCTACGTTGAATATGAACGTTACTCACTATTTAAGGGTTTGTCTGGTTTCTTTTGACGCAATTTTCCAAGTAGACTATGCAGGAAATGTCTCACTTCGACTTATATAAATCGACGGCCCTATCTTGGAAAAATAGAAGAACATGGTATCGAGCAATTTTAGTATAAATCAGTTGTTTATACTGTATATATACAAAATTGTGAAATAACTTATTCTTCTTTATTTGGTCACAGATATCTCGGCGATTTTATTTGTTTCTGAAGATTATTTTAATTTTGCACTAGAGAGGAATTTCTTTTACAAAATTAAACAGAGTTGTTTCTTATACTAATATTAATTAGTTTAAGGTAATTTTATTTGTCGTTTAACACGTTGGTCACTTTTTGAATATTTATTGGAGCTAATAAATGAAGAAAGTGTGAAATATCAGGCTTTAACAATAAGACGAGAAGGAAGCAACTGTTGGCATGAAAATACTGATTTACGAAAGCTGAAAAAAGAATTTGTAACGAGGTTTAGTTCTAATCATATAAAATATATATATGCATATGTCGGTATCAGCATCAATTAGTAGTTATATTTATTATAAATTATTTATTATTAAAGTCATATTTATTAGTGATAGTGATTAGTATTAGTGATAGCTGCTAATTGCGTCCCCACGGCTGAGGTTGCGCGTCGACTGAAGTCAACATACGCTACGGCTACGCGCAATTGCTCTTGTTCGCAGCCGTCAAGTGACGGACGAGCGTCGCGTCGTACCAAAAGGATTAACAAGATTGAATAACACCGAAGTTTTAATTCAATCTTTAAACTTAATCTTTACTTGTTTTTCTTGTCTTTTTTTTTTTTTTTTTTTTAATAGACGTTGAAGCTCGTTATAAAATAATTTGTATGTAAAATCAATATTTGTAAGAAAGTTTCATTTTCATTAATCCACGGACTAATATGCTCGACTCAATATACACAGAATGTGCTCTTTCATGACAAGGCATCGTGTGCGTGCAAAAGAGAATCCTTGACGTTTTTTTGCTCGGTCAAGAATGCAATGTTCTAGTTCCCTCAAATCACACAGTGAAATGAATACTATGGAGAATATTGTACAGAGGGAATGCAAGATGATCGTTGGTTGAACGAAATCGAAATAGTGAGAATGCGGTATAAAGTAAACAACAATTCGATAAAACGAACGTAATATTTTTTATATTCGCGTATATTTCAGTAACATGATTGCTGAGATAATTCTTGGGAAAAATTACGTGTCATTCGCGACGTGTTCTTTTATAGATATGAAGCAACTTTCCTCTTAGTTTTCTCTGGAATCGAATTATCAATCGTTGCAAGCAACATTCATCGGACTAAATGCAGCTATGAACGATAACCGTAAAGTTATTTTCTCTGGTCATTTTTATCGAAGTAGAATTATACAATATTTTTGATTATATTTCATTGGAATAAATTTATATGAATTTGAAGTGTATAAAGTCACGTATAAAATAATCAACAGAAATCGGTATATGCCATAAATATAATCAATTACACGAACGAATAGAAATATCGACAATTTGAAAAATCGTGTTCTGTATGCGATATATTTGATATCTCTGTAACGAAAAGTGACATCTAAAATCGAGGAACGTGCGTTCGAAGTGGGCATGGATTGCATTACTTGCATAGAGAATTTTCTTTAGAAAACAACTCTTTTTACGATGCTAAAAAAGCATGGTAGTTACGTTATTTCATTATGCCTGTAACGCTTTGAAATACTTTGTATACTTGAATAAGATTAATTGTTAATAAAAAAACGTTATAAATTATCATTCATATATTCATTAATTTTCTGAAAAAAGTATCTTTGATCGAGTACCTTCTTTTGCAGATTGAGAAATATCGCGTTCATGCAAATGTCACTTTTTTTTTACAACTTTTTAATCAATTTTCCAAGATTTATAATACACGCTGTATTATATAATTCTATTATGTATAGTATCCGTGGAGCAAATGCATCGATCAAATTCGTCCTTTTTAGGCCAAAAGATAGATCGAAGGCGATTATTGTTTCGAATAGAAACGGAAAAGTAGACGAGCGGTTGTTGAGCTAGCGTTCGATCGTCATGGCGCCGGTATTATTATTACAGCCGTGTTCGAATTGGCATTAACATTCACCGATGCACTCCCTCGCCGTTCTTCTCGCTCTCGCTCTCGCTCTCGCTCTCGATGTATAACGGGGCGCTCGCGTCATTCGCCGTTTTCGTAACGTGACTTTGTATCATGAACTTTTCGATGACGTTTGCGCAACACTATCAGCCGGCGAGCACAAACTAAGCGTGCACGGTCGTACCGCTTGCAATGCACTTCTGCATTCGTTTCAGTCGCGTATACATGCGTCTTCGTGAGCGAGATAACAAGCTCCTGTTGCCGTCTCCGTTACGCCGCCGCGTCGCTGCTGCCGCCATGTCACCGAGGTTCTCAACCATACGAGCCTGCGAAACATCGCTGATTGTTCCTTGTACCCTATCTAGGCATCTTGTGTTTCTGTGTGTATGTGGTCAATGCACGACACGTTCATCGGTAAACTCTTTGTAAGTAAAAAGAAATAATTCGATGCGGTTCGTTATTGAGAAACTTCGAAGATGGTGTATAGAGTGATTGCTTATTAATTTTTTACATTTCTATATCACGTGAAACATCTTTCGATAAAAAGTAATTCATTGATTATAAAGCTAGCAAGAAACATCATTGAATATGAACTGAACAAAACAATATTTAGTATTTTTACTAAAGACATGCATAACATCGAGAAAATTATATATGATCACAATGATCATTAGAAGAATTCTATAATTAATGGATGTTTATTCTAAGTATGAGTACTTTACGAAGTATTATTTCATGTTAATAACGTTTTCACGCTTAATGACGATGTAACTTAACCTGTGTAAAGAAAAAAGGATCGTCTCTATAACAAGAAACAATCCAATCCTAAAATGCATTCGTATAAACAGAATACACATACAAAAATACTTTTGTTACCGTCAACATTTTCTCCGTAACATTCTTCTCTTATTGCAATTGGAAAAGAAGTATGGCTTGTTCCAGTTTCGTGGACAAACCTGTATATCAGAGTCAAGAATTCTTATCTGATAGCGCTTATTACATCATTCTGACCGTTTTTGGTTGACATGCTGAGAAAAGAATAGATTAACTCCTTTCGAGTACAATACCGACAGCGATAACTGAATTATTATTTTTTTGTGCAAATATATGAAATAAATGTTGTTGCAATATATGTGCACAAGACTTGTTTCACGTATTTTTCCCATATTTGTGAAATATTCAACGAAAATCGATAGAAATAAAACGCGATACGGAAGATGTGTATATTTGACGAATTCTGTAAAATTGACTGGTAATATAACAAAGTGGTATATTACGAAGATAAAGATTACAAAGAGGACTACATACGCGATAAAATTGTTTAGGTAACTTGCAAAAGACGTACAATATTTATGAACGAAGCTTCGTTATTTTCATTGGAAATAACGTGTGAAAGATATCTGCACGACAAGAAATCTTTATTATGTCCCGTATCTTTTTTAACATAATTTCAAATCTGATCATCAACGTGTAATCGATTGATCGCTTAACTTTCCGGCGCTCCCACATCTCACATTTTCAAATCATCGCGATTCAATAATTTATTGCGTATCTTACTTACTACTTATTCTGATTAATATTTATGTAACGCTTAAACTGATTAATAAGACTTTGATTAGTACTTTGTATTTACTGCGACAGAATTCGAAATTTCAAGGCGAGTCAAACATCGTTTCATGAATATTCTTTCTCTCGTTAACAAGCAATAAATACTTCTAATTACATATACGAGTATAAAGCATCACGACTCATTTACAGTAATTTAAATAATTAGAGATATGTAGAAGCATATTGCGAATAGATTCGAAATCGTCTGGAAACGATCTCGCAGTGATTGAAAATATTGGGAACATCTCGCCAATTTTTCGGAAGAAAAAAATCATCGATATTATTTCATAGGTATAGGAAATACCTTAGCAAAGTTTATTTCCCCCTAAATGTAAACGGAAACTCTGCTCTTCCCGAAAATTCGTTTTGCGAGAACTTAGACGCGTTTCTGTAACAGTGGGGGTAGGAAATGCAACAAAGCAAGACAAAACAAAAGAGCAACAGAAAAAGGAAGGATAAGAAGATAGTCGGTAAAGAAATCGAAAACTTGGGAAGAGGTAAATGAACTTTAAGGTGCTCGTTATACGGATCGCGCGGGGTTACTTCAAGATTCCCGGACAAATCAAACGCTTCAGCTCGTTTAAACGCTTTAAACAGCAATGGTATGGGAAGTTGTTGTCGTATTACAACACGATCTGTTCGTTCGACAACGTGTATCGCGGCTGTTCGTTATGCAACTAGTGAAACTATCGGTTGCTCGTCGCGCCGCGTCGATCGCGAATGCACGAAGAACGCTCAAGATAATCAATCAACCAGTACTCTCGCCTGCTATTATTGCCCATTCGTCGTTTCTTCGATCGTTCTGCAAAATTGAAATGTAAATCCATGTTATACCGTTTGGACGCAGCTGGTCGCAGGATTTGGATTACAGATAACACGCGGAGGATTTAGGTAGATGAGGAAATTATCGATAAACTTTCGATTGGGACAAATATCGAGAAACTTATTGCTTCTTAATCCCCGACATTTTATATTCGACTGTCTTATATTTATTCCCTTTTCTTTTTCGAATACGCGATTAAAAGTTCTACTAAGCCAATGTCAAACTATAGTATTGCCAAGGAAAGGATCGGTATCGAACATGAAAGATTCAAAAGATTTCATGTATGAGATTTCTTCGAAAGTATAGATAAACTAGCGCTAAAACGCGCCAATGTCAACGTCAACGTTAACGTCAACGCGATGAGCACCGCCGTCAATAAGCGATAAATAGTCGTATAAAAAAGAAGAAAAATAGCACAAGCGAAAAGGAAGGGAGAAGGTGTCACGCGGCGAGTTTACTTTTCTTCTCTCAAGCAAGGATCTACGGCCCGTTGCAACTTTCTCGAATTAACTGCCAGCGATCTTGGCTGTCTCGATTGCAAGTTGGTCGCAGCGACAGTAGCGACGGCAGTTAGACAACCTATTGCGGTTACGCAACTAGTGAAACTACCCAGCGGCGAACGTTCACGAAAAATAAATCTTCTTAGACCGATTTACGTTTTCCATATCTAGCCCCGAACACGGAGACGTCGGAAATAATTATTAAAGCGAAACGAGAAAATTATAGAACTTTGCAGAGCCGTGTCGCTTTGAGCACTTCTAATCTGCTTCTGTTCAAAAGATTGCAATTTGTTCCTTATTTAATTTTCACGGTGGTTCTGTGGGATGAGTTGTTTGTAAATTAATTGTGCGATAAGAAGAAGTCGAAAAAGTGCTAACGATCGATTGCGTTTTATTTTCAAACCGTTTTTATTTTCAAAGCGTAATTGTATTCTTAGAAGCAATGACACGATACAAGATGATTTTTTAAATTTTGTTAAGCATCCGAGCTTCAGCGAAGTACAATGTTCCTAGAAGACCAAGAAAAGAAGTGTCTTTACGATCCAGGGGCGTCTCGCAGTTGTAAGTCGGTCGCAGGCAGCAACGAGCAGCACAATCTATTAGGATTACGCAACTAGTGAAACTATCCCGGCAGCAGTGTAGTGTCGGTCAGTCCGTTCCATCGCGGTGTCGTTCTATCGGTTCCGCCGATTTTTTCTCTTTCTCCTTTCTCTCTCTCTCTCTCTCTCTCTCTCTCTCGCTCCCTTTTCTCTCTCTCTCTCTCTCTTTTTCCCTCCCTCCCACCCTCTCTCTCCTTTTCTTTCTTCCTCGAACGTAAGTTTATTGCCAAAGTTTTCGGACACAACGACCGCGGGTAACCCTGGACACGGGGAATAGGCCATCGCGCACTCGCGTTGCGAGCCTTTCGCCGTGCATACACGAAACGCCGTAATCTGGATCCCAGGGTTACCCTCTCGTCCCCCTTTCTTCAGCTTTTATGTGTCTTTCCCCTCCCTTTCTACTGCACCGCTAGCTTGTGCTCTCGGTTCGGTTAGCACCTCGTCTTTTCTTCTTGGTTTTCTCGCGGGAAGGCTTGATTTATTGCCCCCTCCTCCTCCCCTCGCGTGGTACAAAGACACGCCAAGAATCGATTGCGTAACCCGGCGTGCCGATATCCAAAAGATCGCGGCACGTGTGAACGGTATGGTGAAGTACGGTGAAGTACGGTGTGGTTAGTATGGTGAACGCTATGGCGAACGATATGGTACTTGTAGCATTTTTAACGTGGAAAACTTTAGAATTACTTTCACAATTCACGAAAGACGGCGCCATAAAAAATAACGCAGTTTTCTGTCTTTGCCCATTCATTGTTACATGTAGGTACGCGATGTATACAATAATATAGGTATGATATTACATATATGTATTATTACATACATATGTACGTATATCGTTACATAGTTGATAAAAATAGGTGTCGTGCACTCTGGCCTTGCCTACCCCGTCTATCTAATATCGCACCACCTTCGAAGTCGTGACTTATTCGAAAGTAGGTGGGAAAGTAAGCGAGAATGTGATCGCGGCGAAGCACGATAGGAGACAGAGAGAAAGAGCGCGGGCAGAGCGTTAAATAATCGGTTTAATTGGGTTATGCACGAGGAAGCGACCTATAGGAGAGGTTGAACCTCGCGGCTCGAGACCTTCTGTTGCCTTGCCTACGTCCGCCGCCACCGCGTGCGTCAGCTACTCTTCTCTCTACGATTCTCGACTGCCGGCCATAACATCGGTTTTCTGGCTACTGAATAACGCCGCCCTCCTCTTCGCGTTTTTGCCTCTTCCGTTCGATCGCTCCATCTACCCTAATGACGCAGACGGAAATTTATTTGATCCAAACAGTGGTTCTCAATTGTCGCCATTTCGTATACGCAGTTTCGTTAGATTTCCGAAGCGTGCGAACGTATGCCTTGTTGCTTTAGTTTATAGCAATTGAATCCAAATTATTGGAATGTTTGTATAATCTGCATAGCTTGGTACGTAGATTTTTCTATCGAATTTGGACCAATTTTCTGGAATCGTCATGGATCATTTTCGATCTCGTTACTCGTCACATCAGGAAACAGAAAATGTTTATTGCAATCAAAGTTTATTCCCGCATAGTGCGATCGTTTCGTACAGATAATACGAGCCGTGCGGGCTTTCTAGTGGCGGGCTTTCGCCTTTATTTTCCACCCTTCTTTCCTCTCGAAACCACTAGTTGTATGCTTCTATTACTATGGTTTGCGGTCGTCGGAACAGTATTAAATAAGCGGCTAATTGGGTTACGCAGTAGGAAGTGAAATGACACGATCGTTTCAACGAAACGTAATCGCGTTCTCAGCCGACAACGATAGCCCGTTTTCTTGGTTGTCCCGCAACCGAATCGTAAAATTAGAGGAAGCGAAGGAAACCAGGCCGATACACGGCTGCATAATTTCCGATGTGTTTTCACCCTCGGTTTCGTTCGCTTCCGAGCAGATAGGCAACGCGCTCTCTCGTCACCTCCACTCCTACGGGTTACGCCTACTCTATTCCGTTTGAATCATCGCATCGTGCCACCGCACCGTACGAAATATGGCACAAAGAGCTCGAGGCGCGCTACCAAAATAGGACTACGATATTGCCGTGCATTACCTTTCCTTCTCGATTACCGTCTTGTGTAATCTTTTGTGTCATGGCATTACAAACGAAACGCGATTATTTTGTTTCCAACATTTTTTTTTTTTTTTTTTTTTTTTTGAGATTACCGAAATCAATCAAATTGTAAGTTAATTTGCTCTAAGATGGTTACAAGAAAATGATGGCGATCAAAGACCGGTAATCGATTAATTTGTGAGCATGGTGACGACTGTGTATAAATTTTTGTGGTCGAAGATAATTTATATTTCAATTCAGTTTTAAAAGACATACATGTTACTAATATGACGCATGCAGACTTCTCGCCGTAAATATTGTTTTCACACTTATGTGTATATACGTACAAATTATGTAACACGTACATAATTACGTATAAATACAAAATCGCATCATTCACAAGATGCTTCATCTGAAAAATCAGCACGAAAGATAGGAAATTAAATTTCTCGAGCTTCTACCTGAACATGATGTTTCTCGATTTCCTAATTTTTACCCTACTCGGTCATTGCTCTATTTCAGTTTGAAACCACAAAATTTCACTTTTATGAATATACCAAACCTGACGCGGTAACAGCCTACGATCGTCCTTGAACAGAGTACGGGTTCAAACTGCGCAATCGAAAAACCCCGACACCGATCGATTCGACTTTATGTAACTGGCAGTTCTCCGTTTCCTAGTTCGATCGTGGAATCGCGACTGGTCTATGCATTCAGGAAGTGAGTCTGCCGTTTAAGTGAAAGTCGTTAGTTCGTGGCGTGAACGACAGTGAAGGCGATGGAGAAGGGCAGACGCGTACACACTCGAGTCGAATTCTACATACTACGAATCGATCGACTGATTTTCAAAACAAAAAGAAGAAAAAATTCGTACAATTTTGCCTTAATTCTCTGTAATGTGATTTCTTTACTCGTGTCAAGAAAATGTTACAAACGCTTACAGTTTTTCATTCTGCTGGAAAAACAGACGAATCCTATAAATTTACCATATTTGACAAAATACACCGATCCCCCGATTTACACAGAGTATGCGTTCCTGGTGACCTTTTTTCAAACGGATAAAACTCGCCACGATAAACGCCGTTTATCATTATAAAAAAAGTTCTTGAGAATAGCCAATATAACATAAAAGTATATGTATTTTACATATTTTCACCAGGAAGGAATAACAAACGTTTAGAAAAAGCAAAATAAATTTAATTCTTAGACGCAGTCGACTCTGTACCGAAGTAGCCAACTTTTTTTTCAATTAACTTCGAGTCATTATCCTTATTACTTGTGCGAACTTTTGATATGCTCGTTACAAGTCAATTAAAAAAGGTCAGAACGATGTAATTAGTACAGCCAAGTAAGAATGATTCATTGATATACAGCAGACTCTTGAGCAACGTGCAAATTTGGGACGCCGACTACATACCTATTAATATTAATACAGGTTCAAAATGCCCGTGATCTCTACTACGAATATGGTTATTTGATCTTTTTAATGCTCGAGTCTCAAATGGGAGAGGTTAAAGACATAATGATTGATTTTCCATCATGATTCATTTTTACGCGATGGTGTTATAAGAAACGCGCAAAACACGTACTGTTTTGTAATTCTTGCATCATCCGTTTCAACGGATACATAATTACAATACTAGTTGTTAATCAGTTAACAAGTAGTGTGAGCTACGGAAATCGATATTGCAACGTGGGCTGACAGCGTCTCGTTCGCCAAGTATCGCGTAAGGAGTTAACGTTTTTGTTGGATCGCGGATGGATCGTTACTACAGTGATATTGTAGAATAGTCAACGGTTCGACTCTGATACGGTATCGTGGTATACTATCAGTTACATGTGTTACACGCGACATCCAACGAAATATTCTTTATTTTATTTATTTAATGACTTAATTATCAGACATGATAAAGTGTGAAACGAGAAACGTTTCGATGAATTAATGCAAACAACATTTTACTCTGAAAAAATTAAATTTAATTAAATTTAATTAAAATTGAAAAACACAAAATTAATAGTTTACGCGAGCATTACTTTTGCACCTTTCACTATTTGCGCTTTCTCCAAGTAATATAACAAAACCTAAAAATAAAAAGGTACTAATTTCAGCTGTCAAGGCAAACGGACGAAGCGAATAATTTCAAATTACGTAACAATATGCATATAAATTTCCTCCCCGTCGAACTATGATGAACGATATTGAGATCCACTCTCGCGAAAGCGATGAGAACCACTGCAAAAGACTAGAAGAGAGAGCGATCGGTCGATGGTCTCCGCGGTGCGGCACTTTCGTGCGAACCTGCATACGCAGATATGCGGATCGGTTGTATAACATAACCGCATAAGAAGCACCGATAATGGTGCGTATACGTGTATCGCATTATTTGCTCCGTTCAAGTCCAGCCGTTCGGCTGGCCATTGTCAAGTTTAAGTGCCAAATTACTCGCGGCCGATTGCCAGTTCGATATCGAAATCGTGCTTTGTAGTATACGTGGTTGGCCCAATATTGTAAAGTACTTCCGCGATCTAGCGTCGTCACAAAAGTATTAGCATGGTATGATATGGGGGGAAAAAAAAGAAAGAAAATTATTTTTCCGATGGGGACATTTATAGAGCGGAAATGTAGAATTTTGAAAATAGTAGCAAGAAGTTTAGTAACATTGTGTTATCTACTGTAAAAGATCGAGTACGTTGATTATTCATCGATTTAGTCAATCGCTAGCAAATATCATGAAAATATTACATAATTCGTGTTTCTTGTTCTTTTTTTAATTCTTAAGATTGAAATCACTCCCTGAGAGATAAAATACATTTATTTACACTTATTAGTATTAATTATTGATTGCGTAAACTCCTAAATTGACTATAATATAATATAATCATGGATATTTGTAGAATCAAAAATCATGGACTATAGATTTAAAAGTTATTTCTCAGTAGAATTTTACATTTAAATAGCCTCTACGGTGAAATACCTATATTAATTTGATGGCAATATAATAACATTTCAATTTTTATCCTTATTCCTACATGTGTAAAAAGATTTTGATTTAGAAAATAAGGGCGCAAGAATTGTACTTAATAAAGAAAAGAAATACATTAGAAAAATTAAAGTGTTAAGATTGTTCCTCAAAATTTGCAGATCCATTTCTTCGTTTCATCTTTTTCGCATTTGCAGCGCGCTAATAATGCTTCATATCCGATTATTCTTTCAAACTTTATATTGAATTTTCTTTACGAAGTAAATAACGAAAACGGACGAAATCTCCTTTCGCGACGAGTTAAAATCGTCTGATTTGCACGATGCATCTTACGCCATGCACGCTCGAAAATTGGAAACAATTACTCGGTTAATTTTCTCAATCACATCGATACGTGCCTCGTAATCAACTCTTGGTGAAAGTAACAGGTTTTAATCCTAATTTTAGCATCTACTCTATCGTACACGCTAACGAACAATCTTTTCCTTCACAATTTTCTGCGATCGAAGAGTTAAAGTCCTGTACAGACGAATAATTCGACGGCACAACAATGGCGATACCTGTTATAAGATTTTGCCTGGACGGCTTTGCTCTTTCGACGTTCTGGGGAAAGAGTACTGAATGCTGAGCTATTCGACTCATTGTCAGTCCTCTTCTCAGAAAGTTCATCACCTTCCTCACTCCATAGTCAGATTCTTGTGCGTATTTTTTAACAATTAATTGGAAGAATATCGGGCTTATCGACACCTGAAACTACAAACATTAGATCCGTGAGTCTAGAATTTGCCGCTAAACCTACAGATTCGGTAACCTGATGACTCTTGAAAGGCCTTGACACGTGCCGTTACCTCTACAAACACGAGAAGCTAACATACTGTTCGATTTAACAGCTATATTCTTCTAATGATATAATGCATGTTAGTGTGAAATGGTGCTATTAGAATTGCAAGATCTAATACCAACGATATGATCAAAATATCGTCAAAATGTAGCACTGGTAATATTGTGATATTCAGCTCTATATTTCTAATCAAGCAGTATATATTAACGTGCGACAGTATACTGTTATATTGGGAATATAACACTGTCAAAACACTTGTCACATCTGTTGTCTATTCCGGGCCTTAATCGTCACAGCCCTTGCTCATTTCCTACCTTTCTAAATAGTTATACTTCCATAGATGGTATCTCTCTCGACATTTAAGATGATCGTATTATTGGAAGTACAAATTTGTCGAATTACAGCGTTAAAAATTTAAAATGTCGTTACGTACAACCTTCCTGGATACCTCTTAATTCTTCTGCATATTGATCAATTCAAGCGTACAAACAAAAATTGCCGTAAAAGCATTCATCATGGGGCGATCGGTTCCGCAGAAGCAGCCATTCGCCCACTTGTTAAGCGAATTATTCCCTGGACAGATTTTTCATAATTCACCACTGAAGCGACAGCCAGCACCAGCTGTCGAATCGACCATCTTAGTCGGCGCGGCGTTCCGTGGAATTGGAAATTTCGCACAACTGCCTCTATTTCCAGTCGTGTCGCGGTCGCGCTTTCCTTCTGTACGACTCGAAGATCGAAACGTACTTATATATGGCCTCGGATGGTTCAGCCTACAGATGGACGGGGTGAAAGCGAAACTCGACGCGGGCTTGACGGAAAGAGTGAAAAAGAGACAGATATCGCGAGAGAAGATGACCTAGGTATGGAAGTGTATATAGATGCAACTCCGTGTGATATAGAGTGTAGTTAGAGAGGATCGAGCAACCCGGGAAAGCAGGAGGTGAAGAACGGTGAGACTGTGAAGCACAGGAGGGTAGAGCGGGGAGTGAACGGGAGGGAGGGACAGAAGAAGCTCGTAGGGGTTTATAGATAGCAGCGCATGGCCTAGAAACGTGCCGCTTGGTGTTTTTGACCCTTCGCCTAGCTACCGCTTCTAGGCCATTGCAACACGACACTCATGCTCGTTAAGCCGCGTTCACAACGCGCCCGCCGCACCGACCGGTATAAAGATGTCGCGAGCTTTGTAAGAATGTTCAAGTCGGACAGGGACGGTAGGTTGGTTGGTTTGTTCATTCGCAAGATTGATGAACGACACCGGAACGCGAAGTTGAAAACGAGGCGGTCGGAGCTTGTTCGCGACTCGTGGCCTAAGGCACGAAGCAGGTGGAGATGCGATGACCATATATGTGTACTTAACTGGTGGCCCGTAGATCGACCAAAGCTTAAATCTTTGGTAGTTTAATAGAGTTTGAAAGTCGTGTGCTGAATCATACGCTTAGATGGTTGGTTCCGATCGAATTACTTTGCCACTTTTTAAACAGTCTTCTAAGCAAATGTAACAAGATTGCCACATTTTATTAGAGCGTCAGATCTGCCTGTCGAAGCTGTACTATCGGAGATAGATTTTTCATAATTTCACAATTTTTTGAAGAATTAGTATGCTCCTTCATTTCCGAAACCTTTGCGAGATAACGAGTAATAGTAATAAATCGACAAAACGCTTCTATAATTCTTCGAATCACGAAAAATTCCAACAATAACCGACGGCGAACGATTGTGGCGATCTATAGGCTATACCAGACAGTTCCACCTGTAGAGAATTGTTCTCTCCGCAACAATTTATTACGATGTATTCTTCGTCCTTTTTACGACAGAATAAGGCGTATTCTGCTCTCGATAATTTCTTTTTTTGTTCAACGAACTGCGGAGAGTTTACTTTCACGTCAGCCGGTACATCACAAACGACCGAATAATCTTCGCTCTAAACGCTCATTGACACAAAAAAAGAAGCACAACCGGACAGAGAAACAAAAAAGAGAAAAAGATAGGAGACGAAGAGAAGAGCGGAAGGGAGAAAAAAGGCTATGAAGGAAAAAAGAGCGAATTGTTTTGCTGGTTCCTCGCTCGTTCCTTTTAATGGACGTATTGCGACATTTTCAAGGATGTAGGGTCGTATATATTACATTGTTCGATGTTTCTCACCCTCCAACTAGGCACCGCTTCTAGGCTGTTGCAACGTATCACGGATACCTGTTAAATGATATTCATATAGCTATGTCGCAATGTTCTCGCTTAGTGTCGCACGCAAATTTTCAGTCGACTACAATTTTGTCTACCGAAGTATGGAAAGAATTAAAAAATAGAAGAGGAGGAAAAAATGTGAAAAGATTCTCTGATTCGTTCGAATAAATCCGCGGAGCCAACGAGGAAACGGGGACAACTCTGTTTCGAATCCACTGCGCGGTCGGGAGCAGTTTGCACGCGCTTGAAAATCGACATCGATCGGAAAATCGAACTATACTCGATGTCCTCTTCGCATTTTCTGGCTCATTGAATTCGTTGCGGTTGAAATTTACCAGATTCTTTAACTCTAAATTGAAAAAACTGTTCTCGTGGCTTTAAACACAAAGAAACAGCGTGTGTCGTGCGATTATAATTGTTTGAACGAATGTTGATATTCTTAATCAAGAGTGGATCTTCATACTGAAGTAAGAAGAAAATTAATTTTCAATATTTATCGCACCATTAAACTTAAATTTATTATTACTGGTATTATCCTACATGTCAACACTGCCCCGGATATTCCGATTTGAAAACAAGTTCCAAATGATATCGTGTTTGAAATCTCGAAATCATAATAAAAGCCTATTAAGCTCTTAGCGATAAAATAAAATTAGACAAAGATAACTGACACTGAATTCAGTAAAAAAATGCTGTACAAGCCACTTTTATTACAATCGCAGCAATCGTAAAAACTAGTGTATTTCATAATTTTATTCGTACACGCGAGCAAACTCCGACAGCTCCGCATCAAGCTCGTAGTTCGCTCTTAAAAACGAACTTTAACTACAGGTAGATATATACATAGATAAATACGTGTATATGTGCCTTGATCACGATCGCAAAACAAATTTTACCTAACTGGCGATTACTTTTGCTTGAAGCTGTAAAAACACGAGAGTCGTGCATCGAAATCGCCACGAGATGAAATATTCAAACGAACCGAATAGTAGCCGTGCTTCCGCATTATTGCGTGAAAAATAATAATACGTCAAATCCATTGGCGTGTGGCGGTGGCAATATGTCAGGAACGCATCGGTGTTGTCTCAGATTGCTTTCGATTAGCCGTGTCCACACGGACAGATCCCACCCTGAAAAAGTGACGCGCTGGTGTGCGACCGACCTCTTTATCGATCGTAGTTTCGACCTCGCGCGCGGTTATCGCTTCCGGGTCGTTGCTTCGTGACGGGTCATTTTAAGCGCGATTCACAACGTTTCCGCTACCGCCATGCCCGGGAATCTCCGTTTTTATCGTATTTCGTAGATTCACACGCGAATTGTTTATAAATTGACCTCTTGAGAGATTTGTGGAAATATACAGGGACGCATTCAACACATGTTCCTGCAATCATGATACAATCGCGAAGGTATACATAAATCTGAACTTTTTGAAAAATCGGGTGACCCATAGGTACTTTGTAGAAGTTCCTTCTGCTTCCACTTGTACTTGTATTCAGACGAATATTCTATCTCGAATGGTTTATATATTATAATTATAATATATTTTCATTTCGTAGAAAAATATACGAAAAAATTTGTTTCATTCCAGAATCGAAATATGTCCGCGTATTATATATTGCATCAAGTGCTCGATCATTTTGATGCACCCTGTATATCCTGTTGTTGGAAGCAAAGACAGGTACGCAACCGGGGACCGTGCGTGCCGCTCGCACGCGTGTATGTGTGACGTAAGAAACTTTCGCTCACCTCTACCGGCTACCAGCCGTCGCACTACCTTGCACTTGCATTCGCCGCTATGCAACGCACGAATAAGAGTGCACGCCGAGATATGCACCGTGCAATCGAGTCCATGACTCGGTAATTCACGCGAACAAGTCAGGGCCAGCGCTTGTTAACGACGCCGATTGATAATGACACGGAACCATCTTCCATCATTGTGATTTTAGGCTGTCAACGGACTATGAAGTCGCTTAGAAGTTGAAACGTTTAAAGACGAGCCTAGGTTTCATCGTAACTGAGACAATGGGTCACCGGTTGTGGTACAAGGAGTTCCCATTGCATAAAGCAATGCCCGAAGCATCGAACTTTGCCAAATTTGCAGATCTCCTTGAAAAATGATTTCTCAGAGAATATTATAGAAGTTGGTAGAACTGATATGATGAAATCCAACCACTTGTGGTTATATGAAAAACAGGAGGAGTGCAAAAGAATTAGATTTTTCCTACTTTTTAATTACAGACGAGAATTTCATATTCTCACGCGGCACGTGGTAAAACATAAAACACACGTGCTCCATATATGCGCAAAGCGAATTATTTCTTCGACGGCGTTTAATGACGACCCCGTATGCGCGTCACGTGTTTCAGCATGTATGTAGGTACGCACGGTCGTGCGACGAGAATGGCGATCTGTGAAGCGCAGCGAAAGTGAGGGCAGCCAGACTCGCTACCGGTGCACGTCACGACCGTTCGCGCTCGCGCGGCTAGAAATCGCGAATTTCCTGCTCTTATCGACCGATTTACTCGCCTTCGCCCGAGTTTGATAACTTTTCCACGTTTGCAGGCTACGTCTTGTTTATTCGCTCTTTTATTTCGTCTATCCGTAAGCTGTGCTCGTTATCACATTTTTCTGTCAAGTTACTCGTATTTGTAGTACTAAGTAGTTACATATGAAATGTCCAATCTTGTAAACGTCTAAAACCTTTAAATTATCTATCATATCACATCAGTCTAAAACTTGCAATTCGGTGAATACGACATGATTGATGTTTCGTTAACCGAAAAATGATTGCACTTCTCATAAAATACGGATACTCGAGTTAAAAATTAAATTTGAACAACATACTTTTCAAATGACAACGAGAATATTTGCAAAAATTAGTCTTTATATTTATATCCGACATGCACTCTATACGAAACATTTGTTATTTGTCAAAGGATGTCAATCGAAGCGAAAGTGACTGCAAAGATCGCCATGCGTCACGATGCATCGCTTTGCTCGCCTAGCTACGAACATACATCGCTAGTTTCCTCTTCCTGCCTTCGAACTGTTTGCAAGTCGAATAAGTATATGTACGAACCTTACACGACTCCTCGGACATTTCTGTGAAACGTTCCTCGAATAAATGGAATTCCAATTTAGCCACTGAAATTTCCAGCTTCGAACTGCAAACCTTGAAACATAATAAACATATTTTACTTTAAGCACTGACGTAACCATCGTGAACCCTAGCATTTGTTGCTAATTTTATTTTTCTTTGATTTCAATGTAGAATTTTTTTCCGATCGTAGCAAAAGAAAAATTAAATTTCACCATCTTCAATGAATATATTATAGAGTAATTGGAAAATAAGGATTTATATTCATCTCGGAAGAGAATTAGTTTACACATGTTCAGACAAATTCATATTTTTAGAGGCATAGCTAAAAAAATAAAATTTAAATAGAGATTTGTTTCACCCTCTAAATATAGCGACATGACATTGGAGATGCGTATCGTAACAAAGTACAAGTTCAAATGATGCTTCTTTATCGAACTATTGATTTCCTTTGCTGATTATGTATATGTATTACTGATAGAATCGAAGTGAAGAGATTGTGACGATAGCTATATATTATTCGTAATGATACAGTTAGTCAAATAGAAATTTAACGATTCTTTTCAAAATCGATAATTACGATAAAATGATTTATTATTGCAATAGTAGAATATTTCACGCATATACTCTAACTTGATCTCTAAGTCGATTAATGTATATACTTTCCCTCGCTATTCGCGACGACCCCAAACGTTTATAAAAATAAAATCTCCATTTTCACAGGAATCTCGGCCTAAATCGATAAGAGAAATCGACGACGATTTTTTCTTCGGTCCCAATCTATTCGATCCCTTGTACGAAATCGGAAAGAAACGTCCTTCGAGGCGTCTAGTGTGGCTAGCGTGGTCACATAAAAAGAAATCCCACTCGATTGTCGTAAATGGCGCGAATGTGGCCGATCGTAACATCTTAATCGATGCCATAGCAAAACTGCTTTGCACAGGAGCAAATGAAGCTATTAGCGTCGCCGATTCGTTTCTTCTTTTTCCCTTTCTTCTCTATTCATCTTGTTTCCTCGTTATCGCTTTGCGTCGCGTCTTTTACGCTAATGGGCTGCCTAACGTATACATCGCATGGTTGCGCGAACGCAAAATATGTCGGTCGCAACTTTCTCTTCGTGCAGCGGTTCTCAGACATACTTCCTGCTTTTGGCGGAGCGACCACCGTGCATTCACGTCTAGAAAGAAGGCGACAACGCGGAACAGAGAGGTGCCTTTGGGAAACTTTTCTCGCGTTGCGGCACGTTTCGAACCATTGCGTAAGTTCGATGCTGTTACGATGTCGCGTTAAAATCTTCAGATTGAATTTTCAGCTTTTTTTTATCTTTACTCTTTCCTCTTCTTTTCTTCTTTTTATATTTTTGTATATTCTTCTTTGCTTGATTCGTCTTTGTTGCTTTGATAAAGTCGGACTTCATCCTTAAATAATTCGTACACTCTTCGAGAACAAGTAATTTATTTTTATAAGTTTATTTATTACGAAGAGATAAACCGTTGTCGAAATAAATAATTCGAGGTGAATTTAAAAAATTAAAAAAAAAAATTTGTAAAATTGTACATTTTTCTCACTTTTGAATTTATAGAGTTGAGCAATGGAAAAGTATGACTGCTGAGTTGTTCGTATGCAAAAGTACGTAATCTACTGATCGAAACAAAGAGGTAATTATCTAACTATCCTCGATCCAATCGAACAGACCAAGCCTTCGCTCGATTGCTCTGAAAGCTACTGTATAGAAGTCATTTGTTCTCCTGTTAACGTCATTCCATCTCTTTGGAACACTATAAAGCAGCCATTTCTATGGTATGAAAAAGAGCAGAAAACAATAAGGAAAGAAAGAAAAGAAACACGTAGAAAGAACAGCCGTTTGCGATAGAAACAAAGATGTACGAAGGAAGGTGTGCTTCCAGCGAGATAACGCAGGAAAAACGTCACTATTTTCGGCGACGCCTACGAAATCGCAGCAAGACACGGTGTTCGCTCAAAGCTAACTCTCTCCTCGATACCAGGAACAGCTTTTCCAATCCCGGCCGTGCGCACAGAGAAGCGAGTCTTGCGCCCGCTCGGTTTACGTAATGGTAGAAACATCATCGTTAGTCGCAAGACAGTATAACGTCGGGTGCGTTAACCCCGTGAAGCCGAACACAGCTTTCTCCGCCTGGCGAGTGTTCCTCCGTTCCTCCCTCCTTCAACTGCCTTCGTCGTTCAACACTTTCCCCTTTCCTCCCGGCTGCGCTCGATTAAATTCACCTTCCCCCTAACCCCTTCCTCTAACCTTCTTCCTACCAGTGTATTCATTGTCTCTGCTTGTTTCTGCTATTTCCTTTTCTTTTTCTGTCTTCTTCCAGTTATTTTTCCGTCCGCGGATATCTATTCGCACCTTTTGTACATTTATATGTCTGTGCAACGTGTATCCAGATTTTCGGAGGGATACTCGGAAAAGAAAGGGATACTCGTCGAATATGTGCGGGAACGCTTGGTAATTTATTAGGATGAACTGGGAATGTTGCACCGAATCAGTTGCTTCAGATTGAATTTTAAGCTTGATGATGCGTATGTAAGTTTGTGACACGTTGTGACTTTTATCTCGTAATAATGGCAATTTTATAAGGGGAATTGTTTAGTCGTGTGTATTATGTTGTAGTAAATCGGTGTGATTATAAGAAAATTTAGATAAAAGATTTTATTTCCATATAAAAAAATCATAAATTAAAAATGTCTAGTTCTTAGAGAAAGATCTTAGGTGCACATTTATTATTCTTTACATAATTCGTATGTTTTAATAATTTTTAAGGCAACATTCTTGTGTTATTTTACTAATAATGAGCGATTTACCAATAATCCCTTCGGTAGTATACTCTTGACGATCTATATGTCTATCGAGTCCGAATTTCCACGGTCGGCTGCGCAACTCAGGAAAGCAGTTGTGCGTGGGCCCGACGCTCTTGCGGTGCGTGTGCTTCACGGAAGAGGAAGAGAACGAGGAAGAGAAACGGGGATGTGGAGGGCCGCGGTAGGGAAGGGTGGGGGAAGGACGCCCTTGCCCTTGGCATTGCCGCTCGATACGAATAGTCAGGGCTGTCCAAAACGGTGCCGCAGCGATTTAACGGTGCGCTCGAACAGCCGCCGGAAACCGAGCAGAAAGGGGAACATCAATTTCCGTTTCTGTAGCAGGCCGCACGATCGTAGTTTCCGCCGGCCACGGGGCCATGTCATATTTTTCTCGCCAAATTTCCGAAGGGAGAAAAGGCTACGGTCATTGATCATTTTTCAGGTTCGTTCAAGGTTCCTCGTATGTGCAAGCGTGTATTTTAGCTGTATACGCTCCTTTAGGCCTCGATGAATTGCAAAATATACAATAAGGAGCGAAAGCATGAACTTTATGGTGTTAAGTTTAACGATTTCTATGTACGTACGTTAACCTGCGAAAGCTAATAAAATTGATTTGATTGGGGTTAGGTTGAATTGATCATGACTGATTTGATCTGTCGAATAAAATATTTTTATAATTATTGTTGGTAGATATAAATATTTTCAAACAGACATATTGCAAAATTTGCCGACAAAAATAGCTGTCGTATGATAAATCAGTATACATGTTGGTATTCAGTATACGAACATAAATGTATATAATATGTGTATAAACATACATATTTTTCTGTATTTCTGCGAGCGTGGAAAATTTGCTGCTGTATATTCAAACATATTTGTACGAAGTTTGGAAGGAATGTGTCATACACGCATGCCCTCGCCCTTGCCCTTGGTCGATACTCATCCCCTTGAAGGCTGTCTTTTTCCGAAGTGAACGCTACCCTCTGGCAACGTTGGGTGATCTTCTTTGGCGACCACGTGGCGACCACGTGGGTCACGCGCGTATTCTGCGCAGGTGCCGACCCAGGAAAACTCTCCGTGGGGGCGAATACACCCTTCCGCCGGTTGAGGTGAACGCACTCGACGAAAGTAGGCTAGGCGTGGCCTAATTGCGAATTTCCGATGCTTAATGAGAATCATTCGAATGATTTTCACGCAATCAACGTAACTACCTATGTAAATTATCAGATATTAAATTCATTCATTTCAAATTATTATGTGAACCTATCATGTATATGTATATATATATATATATATACATATATACATTTATTATATATATATATATATTTATTTATTTATTTATATCGATATTTATCATATTATATCATATTATATTTATAGGTAATATAGTATTTTAAAATAGTTTTTACATAGAATTTGTATTTTCAGAGCTAAAGCCTTTACTCGATGATATTATAGTAAGATGAAATTAGAAACGATTAATTTTCGTACAATTTACGTAACAATTGTAGATATAATCGGTCACCAAGCATAAGATAACAGTTAAGAATAGATAGAATAATCTGTATTTAAATAAAAAGTACAATATAAATTGCAGAATAGAATGACTTAAAACCACATCGAGCACGACGGCCTTGGCAACGGCGAAAAGTTATCGCCTTCGAAGATCAATGACCTTGATCGGTTCTCCCGCCGGGATCGAAGCCCTTCTTCGTCCGTAAACTATGAATCAGGATGCTCTTTAGGGTCGATTCGTTGATATCTGGCTTTACTAAAAACCGCACGTCGATTAATCGATACAGGAATTATCAAGCCCATTGCAATATATTCTTCACGATACAGAGTTTATATAGATCCGTATTCAAAACGAATTAGAATCTATGAAGATTCTATTTACAAGTTTCACAAGTTTTATAAGATTCTCGAAATTGGAATAAAACGCGAAAAGATCGTTTTTTAAACGTGCGTTTTTTAAACTATGGGTGCGGAGGCGGTTGTGAACTTGTTTCGAACTTGAGGCAACTTGTACTTCTATTATTCCGTCGCATCTTCGTATCTTGCCAAAAGTACTAATAGAGGTATAGTGAAACGTTTCAAGTTCTCTATGCGTTTAAGCTTTCCCAACTAGAGGTCTCGATTTAACTTACACCAAACACAACGAAACGTACAGGAAATGCTTCGGTTATACCGACACAACGTTTAAAGTCGCACTTTGTGCACGTCACGTACTATAAAATGAAAAAAATGTGAAAATTGTTCTGGCAATCGTGACTAAACGAGGCTAACATTTATTTATTTTAAAACGTTATGTTTTGTTAAATTATTTGGATAAAATTTCAATGAAATTTTGAAAAAGAAAAACGATTCACGATTCATCTCTGTTAACCCTTAATTTTACGACTAAAGGAATTCCAATAAAAAATCTTTCGATTTAATATAGCGATAACAAATACGATAATCTGGTAATCTTCTGAATTGATTTATGTAAATATTTGAATACTCGTCCAGTTTGAACATACTATATCGAAATGGAAGTAACGGAAAACTCTACATAATTGTATGGTGTGATATCAAATCCTAAGCAAACAAATCTTGCAATTCGATGAAAATCATTTCCTGGCCGATATTATTTTGTGATATGCACGCACTTAGCAAAGATGCGTGCGTATACGTGCGCGTTTCTTTGCCTGTCGTAACATTTTCCGACGGTTCTTCGATGACCTTAACCTTTTTGGAGGGCGAGGTTGCTATACAGATCGAAACAAAATAACATAATTGTCATATTGCGAGAAGAGATCGATCCAAGAGTTTCAGGAGATATTTTCTTTTTTTGTTTCAGGTAAGCCTGTATCATACTTTTGGATTTGAATCTTAATTCTACATACATATAATTTTTCATCCGGCCAATTTGCCATTTGATCGTAAGTATGAGAGATCGTTGAAATTCACTATCATTTATGCGAATATCTTGCGAACAAACATATGAAAATAGGTAAATTAACAAAGAATGGAGATGGTCAATTTGACTTCTGTCTAAGAGGTTCGTATGAATATTTAACTTCTAAGTCACATAACGTTACAACGGGTTAAAGAAACTAGGAGCACTTGCCTTTTGTATATAATCTTTCAACAAACAAAATTCTCCGTGGTTTGAGAAACGAAGTTGAAGAGAAACATTTGCATTCCAAAGCAATCTCTCAACCAGTACTCGATCCAAATCGGAGAAGGATATTATCTCAACGAAAAATAACGCAGATGATCCGACTAGTTGGATCTTTTTCATAACTTGCTTTATCTCGCTTCCCCCTTCTTAATGCCTGACGTGTACCCGTGGGGTCAAGTACAGACTGTAGAAGTTCTTAGATCGGGCGCGCATCGGAAGCAGAAAAGAGGAGCGGAAGGCAGGGACACGAACGGGAGAAGAACAGAGAATCGGAATCGAGTGTGTACGAAGGGTGAACGACCGAAAGGCAGGGGCACTAGGCTGCTACCCTCTTCGACGAGAGAGAAAGGTATATAGGGGTTACACGTCGTTCAGAAAGAGGTGACTATATCGGGAACCGTGGGCGAGAGAGGAAGAACGAACGAGGGAAGCTTTCGATAGAGAGAACACATCGGTCGACCTCCTCTCTCACCCCGTTTGCCGCTCTTTCTCTGTTTCTCTTTCGCTTGCTCTCCTTTACCGTGCCCACCGAAGAGGATCAATACGAACCACGTGGTGTAACAGCAACGCCACAGAGAACGACCAACCTAACCCTCGTGCATGCAACAACCTAAAACCAAAACCGACCAATACCACGGGGACCAGAACACCGTTTGACCCTGGGCTGACATTTTTCCTGGCAACGTTTTTTGACTTTTTCTCGACGCCCTCGGGAGCCTACGTTCTTGTCGAGGCAAGACGATAGTCGATGTCGACTCTCGAACGTACAATCCCTCGTAGATTTGATCGTTATGTAATCATCCTTGTGTTTGTTGCACTTATAAGTTGCTCCTATAACGATTAGAGTAAATCTGACGGAAATTTGTTCGTTTTACTCGTTAAGATATCGTGGGAATACCGAAATTTATCGTAAGATATCGCGAAAGCGTTAACTAAAGAGTAATGATTTCATGCTCTCTTTTTTCCTCTTACTAATTCTTACATATTTTTCCAAATTCGAACCATTCTACGTGTACATCTCTAATATACGCGCGCATCTACCTGTTCATCTTTCTTAAACGTAAGTGATCGAGATTACGCCTCAAATTAGGCAATTTAATCGAAATTGAACAGACATCGTTTGGCGATATACCTACCCGAAGCAATTCTACGCTATATACCATAGACTTTAGACTTCCTTCGACTCTAGACTAGCCTTGGTAATTTACGACACTGCATTGTGTGCGTATTCCATAGCGGTGTTTCGATCGTCTCATTGGATGTAACGAGAGCGCTGCATCGAGAAAGCATTTTCTAATAAAGCTTTTACGAGTCCGCGGCAGATCCTATTTTTGGTCAGCTATCGATCGCGTTACCCTATTCGTGCACTCGATTCACCCCGGGCTTAAACCCACGTCAGTTTACCGACCAGGGAACGGCCTTTATCTTTCTGGGACACGAAGTCATCGGTGCACAGAAGCACCGATCTGCATCGATGATCTTCTGACCTCGAACACCATAGTCACGGGACTAGCTCGTTGAATTTCGAGATCACTGATCGGCTTCAAGCTCTCAGTTTAATCGCGATTTTCGACTTTCCCAAGCGCCAACGTTTACGCCCGTGGCCGTCGCTGTCGCGTAGTCTTAGTCGTCGTCGTCGTCGTCGTCGTTGTCGTCGTCGCCGTCGTCTAAATAAAGAAGCTAACCTGTCTGTTTATAAATAAACTTCTAACCTGGAATAGCGTACGTAGATGACGAAATGTGTAAACGGAATGCGATATCGTAAAACAAACGGGAGGGGGTAACGACGATTCGTGCATATTCGTGCGTATTCGACGAATACACGGAAAAACGAGCGATAAAATAGCAACGACAAATAAAATAATAGATTGTCTACTGATTGATAAGATCACATCAACTAGCTGTCTCTTCTATCAGTTAAAACAGTTAAGACTTAAAGGTGATTGATGTTATTTTATTAATCGATTCAACGTAGAATTATAGGTATCGATCTAAAAACATTTTGAAACTGTACATCTTTTTTCCCCAAACGATCGTTATCTATTTCGACTATAATTAGCGTAGAAAATCACGATTAATTACTCGAATCACGATATCCAATTGACCAATACGTAAACGGACCTACTAATTTCCATGGTAATTGTGCAGTTAAACATCTAGAATCGCAAAGTAAAATATTAATTACGCCAGAAGTTAATCACATAAAATAACATCAAATTTATCTTATCTTAAAAAAATTTCTTATACGCTATTAAACATCTAATTATTTGTAGGAATCGTCCATTCGTCACGCGATATGTAGAAAAATTATAGGCAAATATTTGCGTCAATGATTTATCGTAGAAACGAAAGAGTTGATAAAGTTAATGACGACAGAACGTTGTTAATAAAAAGAAAAATGTGTCTTCGGCATACTGTTCCGTTCGTTAAAACACTTCAACTCTGACGAGTTATGCGCCAGCATCTCGCGTTTAACGGACATAGGCAGCGAGAAGAACACAAACACGAAGAAAGAGGGTGTAAAGCCTACCCTTGTAGATTGCTTTGAAGGAGGGTTGCTATTACGGATGGTTTCATACATTGCACACCCCTGACTTCGAGTCTAGGTCGGTCATTCACCCCGTCACCATCCCCGATATTACCCGGCAACCCCTACTGACAACTCCCCACCCACGATCTCCTTCCACCCTTTGCACACAACCGATACCCCTCTATCGCTGCTTCGCTTCCACCTCCATACCAGCTCGGTGACGTCATTGAGATGGTCCCCACCGAACGGGGCGAAGCCTCCCTCTGTGATACACCGAGGACATGGAGAATGGTAGTGCTGCTCGTTCAGAGGGGCTGGGGGAATGGTTCGACGAAGAGAGAACATCGACAGTGGCGTAGACCGAGGGGGTGCATCGAATTTAAAAATTCACTCATCGATAAAGGCAGGAGCGTGCCAGCGATCTTGTATACAGATGTACGAATCGAAGGTGAGAAATAATATTTTTGTTGCGCGTTGAACGAATAATTATCAGTTCGGATCTCGAACGGTAGGTTCTTCGCGTAAGATTCCCGGGATTAATTTTATACTTTCCTTTACATAAATTCGCGCGAACGCAAACGCAGATTTACAGTACATTATAAATAGTTTCTGTCGTTTGAAATATCGTTGAGAATAGAGAAACGAGGATATTGAGAGAAGAGTTGTTTGCGTTTCACAATTTTGAAGTTCGTTTATTGAAAAATTTGCGTAGCGATGTTTCCAAAAGTTATCTTGGATTATGTCGTACCGTTAGTCTCGAAAAGGTTAAATATTAACTTCCTACTTCTGTACTGCTTTCACAATATTCTTAACATTCTCAACAAAATAGATCGATAAATCAAAGTCGACGACTTCTATCTCATTTAAGACGACACGATTTATACAGACTACTCCACAGATTCATTAAACGAGACTTCACGGTACAATAATCCAGCAAATCGAGTAAACCGTGAAAGCATTCGAAAAGTCGTCGAATTTCACTAACCAGACGTACCTCTTAAAAATCGTAATCCTTGCTTTTCGACTTTCGATTCCTTAATTACCGCATAAATTTCAGTGCCACCTGTTTCGCCGAGCGTGAACGTCAGCTTTCCGCGACTATTTCGCTGTCCTACGCTAGGTAGATACACTCACGGAAATAGCGTGCCTGCTCCAGGGTAAGGTATACAATTTTTGCCTCATTATCATTCGATTATGCTAATAAGCAAAGCCAACGAGACTCCTTTCAACTCCAACAACGGCGGCTCCTTTCTCCCGATTTCTCGTAACTTTCCTGCTCTTGTCCTCCTCTTATCAGTTTCACTCTTACGCGCTACATCGTCCCTTCCAAAACTGGCTGGAAAACTTTTTTCCCACCGCAAAAAAAGTAGTCGCAAAAGAATATATATCGAGTATATATTCGGGAAATGCTAGACGACCGTGACGTAACAGACTCGTCGTCGCGCTGGTTCCTCGCGAGGGAAAAGGAATTACTGGAAATTTAGTTAGCTCACTCGCTTACGTAAGCACGCGTATGTTTGCGGAACGTACACCGGGGCAGGTAATTCCAATCAATAAGCAAACTTGAACGTAAAATAGCAGCCGAGGCCTAATCGAGTCGCGTGACTCTTCGTGAAATCGCGCATCGTTACTTTCAGCGTTTCTCTCTATTCAAATCGAGACTTTTCGTACGTGAAACACGACATAGTAGCAATTAAAATCAAATCGATCGAATTTGATCTCGTCGAAGATGCCGCTTAGAAGGAAAAACTTTTATTTTACATTTTCCACTTGTCTTTGCTTATTTTATTCTAAAGCGAACGGAGTACACGCCCTCGACAAATTTTCAAATACAATTTTCTCGAATACGATAAGCGTAATTGTCAAACAATCGTCTAGTCGTCTAACTATCGACGATCGGTTGACTCATAAGCGGTGGGTAGATTGACTATTACCTACCATAGACGAAGGCGTATGTCGTTGGTTAGCAACGGAGACGGGAAGAGAAAGTTAAAGGAGCATAGTGCACGAGATGTGCCTATGTACGCCGTGTGATTGAAAAAGTACGTTCGGATCGGCGGCGATCGCACCGTGAGAAATTCTATCTAGATGCAGGAAAGTCTGTGATTCGGCCCAGGATAGAGTGCATAGTTAATCCGACACCAGTTCGCGAATTAATACCATCGACCGTTGACGATATTGTGTTGCGATTTCGAAAATCGATTGCCATCGCTTCCGCGACGGATCGTGTTCCAGTAATTCGCTGTTTGTTTCAAGTTTCTGCGTGAACCGATCGGTCCAGTGACTCGATTCGTTATTATCAAACTTTACTGTTCTCTTTGAAAGAAATTACAAGAGATTATATGTATGCAGAATTCTATCGAACACGATCTTGGCGCAAATTTTGGTTTCAAAGCAAGTTTATTTGGTCCTGCGACCATACGATATTTTGATAAAAAATAGTTAACAGACTGCAAAATAATAATAATAATTGATAGTGAAATTGAAGAAATAATTTTTAAATACGTCTCAAAAAGGTAATGTTTAACGTGGCATATAATATTAATATGGTTTTTAGAGAACTTTTTATAGTTTTCGATGCCTTAAATTTTCTTCAAACAACTCCAGCCTCAGAAGTAGAAAGCTAAATGGATCTGCAAAAATTGTATAAAAATCCAGGACGATACTTTGCGAATATGGTATTAGAAACATTGCACCGCGATAGCAAAAGTATGTCGATTTCAACGATAACACTCGAAGTGATAAATCTGCTCTAATGAAAAAGGAAAAGACATTTATTTAAAGCAAAGATAACAGACATTCATATGACAGCATTGCTTTCAAATAAAGCATTTACGACTCACATTCGTAAATTCCATCGTACAGAATGGAAAGCTTCCGGAACACGTGGTGAAAAGTGCTAGCTGATCGCGCTCGCGCGCAATCTCAAACAAAACGAGACCTCGTTCGAAAATCGCTTCCAGGTTATTGCGATATAACTTTGGACTGATCTCGAGCGAAAAAGAGGAGCTGCAAATTCGCATCTCCAAAACCTCGTTCGTAAAGCAAACAACGCGGATATTCCAGCTCGATATACCAAATCGGGCGAACCTCGCCGGGAAATTAATTTTCGAATCGTTCGTTGAACATACGAGGCTGTGGCTTTTCGACGGTACGACAAATCACGATGATGAGAACCGCTGCTCGGGCAAGGCTACACTGTGAGCGCAAAAGGTGAATGCATCCGCGCTTCCTACATTTACGCAATCGATTCCTCGAACTACGGTCCGCACATTGGAATCAACACGTTCACCATCTTACGTACACGTGTGCACAAGTCCCGCGATATCGCGTGAACACTAACGTGAAAATAATCGTTTCTCATGGATTCGCGAAACGCATCCAAGTCTCATTCAGACGGTCACAGACAATAAGCGTGAATGAAGGAACGGTTTGATCCGAGTCGCGACTTGCTACCATTTGATGGTTAATCCTTTTACGCTCGTATATCGCGTACGGGCGATATTGTATCACTATGGTTGAGTTGTCAATTAATTGAACGTTAAATGTTTTTGTGTTTAGTAAAATTGGTCTTTGGACTTTGGTACGTTATCGATTTCTGAACAATTGTCCGATTAAAGCTACTTTCTATCCAAATTTTCAATTAAATTTTACTTCCTTCAATTATGATATACAGCCTCTTGACAGAAGTTTCATTAATTAGAAAACAAATTTCATTCAAACAGAAGCACATGTGATAGTTACATTCTCTTCAAAGTTGCTGCCAGTTAGTCCGGGCATCCGGATTTTCTTGCTCATTAACCCATTCTCCAAAGTTGACAGCCGTCGAATACGAGGCCTAAAATCAAGTATTCGATAGGCTAGGCAAATGCCTCTCGCTTGCGGACGTCAAGTGACACTACGTGGCGGAAAAACGCCAAACGAAAAGTTTCATATTTGAATACTATGTTACTTTAGTCGTCGTTGCTCTCTATACAACTCATCATATTTCAATTAATATAGTTTCTTATTACACTAATGGTCGTGTGTTATGTTGAAACATATCGTTCACCATTTGACGGAAGTACGAATTTCTGATATAATAAACAATAAATTAAATATATATTTATAAAAATAACTGATAATGGTCAAGGTAGCAGTAACAACATTGTAGATACATACGGCTACAGACAATTTTTGGAGCATATAAAAACGGTCATGTAATGTTTGCCAGTTCTGAATGAATTTATCGTTAATTAGAAGTTCGTTCAGATAATCCGAGTAGCAAATCTGCGCTCGTGCGCTCGAATTTCTGGTGAAAGCTGCTGTTCACCAGCCCTTGACCTTCCTTCGGCCGAATTCCAGCCGATCGTATCGTCGAGGACTCGTTTCGTAACGAGATACGGTTTCGAGGTAGTCAGAGGCCCGGTGAAAGGCTTAAAAATATTTTCGTGCGACAAGCTTGAAAGCGACCGATGACAAGCGAAAACGAAAGGATTCTCCAGGAACACGACGTCCCTGATAGCGGTGCGTTCGCACGTGATCACACTGTTACAGCCGGCGTCGTTGCTTTCGCAAGACTTTCCCCATTGTTTAAAAAATAAAACCGCGACCGTCCCTTGAGGTCGTTCAACCGATTCGAACAAGCGCGTTTTAAACAGGTCGTTCAACTTTACCGCGCGTTTGCGACTGTTCGAAGTCATCGATCCGATAGGTCTACACGAATTTCGACGTGATCCGTCGATAGAAATTACAGATAAGAAATGATGTGGCTGATTGTGTAGCGGCGTTTAAAAATTACGAAATTTTAGCGTTGATATCCAATATAATAAATATTATATGACGATACGTTTGTCGAATACCGAATGATTTTACACGTCTGTGAAATCGGCTATATCATATGCAACCACCTGATATTTGTTAAGCTCCCACTTTTTTCGATTCCTCGACAAAATCACCGCATAGTATTCGCAATCCGTAAGCGACATACGCCAAGCAGAGGCGATATACCGCTAGCCCGCATTCGCATGTCGCAACACAGAGGCCAGTTGCGAATAAACAAAGTCGAAGGTCGATCTTTCGACGTGGATTCAGCCGACTTTCTCCGGTACTCGTCGGTGTCCCTAAGTCTAGAGCGAATCGCATCGATTCCAACACGACAGGAATCGAAGAATCGTGGCCGGCTTGAGTAGGAGGCGAACTTAACGATCTTGAGATGCGATCGCGCTGCTCGAGGCCCTCCTTTCACGAGCCTCGAAGAAAAGTAGAAGCGGAGGGAAAGGTCAGACCAACGAGGAAGTGGCCGAGCAAAACGCGATAATAAACGAAGGAATACTTTCTACTTCGTTGAGAAGAGGTCTTCTGCAGCCTCCTAAATGGAACGTGACGCGGTGCTGCGTTAAGCGTAGATTCGTGTTTCCAAGAAACTAATGCGGGCGCGGCGCATTCGCGGTTCACACTTCTTGCGCCCGATGACCGAGCAAACGAAAGCGTGTCGAAATGCATTTCGCGCTACGGAAAATAAAATTCTCGATGTCAGAATTGCCTCGTCGTCAGTCGTCCTATTGCTTTTTTTTCGAAAGTTTAAAATCATCAGACTCCGTGATATCTAGGAATCGAAAAAAAAGTAACTTTAGGATTTTGTTTCCTAATATATATATATATATATATTAGGATATATATATCCTATATAATAATGTATATATATTAATAAATAATAATAAAATGATAAATATATCCTAATATATATATATATATATATATATATATATATATATATATTATATATATATGTCTTGTTGTTTTCGATTTTCCAAAATTTCTAATGTTCTAATATTTCTAATATAAGATATTCTAATATATATATCAGTGAAATCCATTTAAAGGAAGCGTCGCGTCGCGAACTTCCTACCAGCAAGATTCTATTCCTATCCGACAGAAAAATTCTTTAGTCCGTTGCGTCTCTTAGTCTGCGCTTAACTAAGCGAGTTCGCGGGTTTTCTCAAAAGCTCTCGTATGTGGGACGCGTCGCGTCGGTAACCTCAGTATCGGGGCACACGATTTCGAGGAGGTCTATTTCTCTCTCCCTTGCTGTTCCACTCCGCGACGATCTGCGTAATTACGTACTCTCCTAGGCTAGGTCTAAACGCGTCGATGCTAAGCTAAGCGAGCGTTTCTCCGCGCAATGTACAATGGCAACGGCATTCGACCCACGCTATTGCTGGCTGGCAGTGAAACCTCTGGTGCACCTTCGTCCGCACGCATCCACTTATTCCGCGAGCTGCGTCGCGCGTATGTTTGTCTCGCCTTGTCCGACCAGCCATTCGTAGAGAGGTAAGTACTGGCCGTTGGATAAGATCGGAACGTCTTCGAGTTTCCTTTATCCGGTCTTCGCCGTTTGTTCTCTCAAATTTATTTCTGAAAGACGTACACTATTGTCCATACCTGTTTGAACGCTTGTTTGTTTTTAACACCATGTAAATTAAATCACAGATAGAAGGATTTACAACGATTTTCTTATTTAATTGTTATTATCGTAGTTATATGCAAGGTGTTTACAAGATTTTTCGCCGTTTATACTAATTACGAAGAATAAGGGGAATAAAAAAATGTTCAACCCTGAATTGGTATCGTTTGATCGTAGATAACCCGAAACACAAAAAAGTTGCGTTATTTAATTATAGATTACTTCATTTGAATTTGAGTTCTATACTTTACGCGAAAAAAACTATTAATAGCATTTATGCAACAACGTATGCTACAGATCAACCGTGTATCCAAATACTTATAATCAGCATCTTACATAATAGTCTAGCTACTGGATTTATCTGACCATCGTTCAAATCCACAGTCAACGACATTCAACGCATGCTGCAAGTCACCAAGTTTCCGTGTCTCATAATCGGTACACTGTTTATATAATAATTTATCGACATATCACATATACGATTATTACTCTTATTTTGCGAAGACATTCATTCGATAGATCGAGCTATATAACGTATCTTACGTTTCTGCGGACAACGCTGTCCTTTTCCCACGACGTACATCAGAGACAAGGATCTACTCTATATCCGCGATGATTAATAGGTCATAAGCGGATGAAACGATGTACACGTATAGGAGTAAAAGAACGAGTGAGAGCGCATCGTGCTTCCTGTGAGGGGAATCGATTTGGTATCGACGATCCACGCTAACGAATCACAGTCGTTCGTCACTAATGGGCTACCGATTCTGTATGACGAGAAGCTTTGACTTTGGCAAATAGCACTGAAAGGAAAAATGGATGTAGAGGTGGTTATAACGTGTAGGTGTATTTAATAACGTAATGAGCGAATGAATTCGTAATAGTCAGACGTATTAAAATAAGTACAAGTCCAGAGATAGTGTATACCGGTTGTAATCGTCGCTCGTTCAATGCTACTATACCAATCGAAGAAAGGATAATAATACCAATGACATGGGGAGCACGTTTATACATTTATATCAACGGACGTTACCATCAAAAAAGTTGATCTTGTGGTGTAACTCTGGCCGAAGGTTACAAGAAACGGCAATAACAATCTGTTCAAAGTTCTTTTACCTCTAGACCCTGTAACCTGAAACAACGTTAGTATTCAAAGGCACAATAACGTGGATCTCTCCTAGACTTGAATTTTCCGTTTCCACTTGAACTTTTTCTACGCTCATATTCCGCTACAATGTGTTCGGTCACTCGGGCAGTATACACTGGCACGGAAGAGTAATTGTCTTAATTAAACACGAGACTTTTCTGCGAGTAGTGTAGGACTTTGAATGGTCCGACCAAAGAAGTTATTTGTGTATAGAGTCTGTTGTATCTGTTATCTTTTCCACGGAGGAATCTTTTCTATGGTGCGTTTCTCGCGTAAGTCTTTTGATATTAATTTAAGAAAGAAAAGAGTTTTAAAGACACGCCTACTATAAATTTAAAAAACTTTTTAACGCATAACTTAAAGTGTGATAGAAGCGCAACCAAATAAGAATGTTTTGACAACCGGCATATGATAGACAATAAAGAATTATCGTACTAAAGAACTGTTTGTGTTTGAAAATTTTGTCGTTATTTTTATGCCAACTAATAAAATAATACTTAGGCTAGGTTTACTGAGTACACGTTTCCAATCGTGTCGTTATTTCTCCGATATGAATACCCTTACGTTCCTAAACAATTTATTATTGAATTTTTCTATTTCTCTTAGTATTTTCGCATATTTCGAGAAATCAAAATCAATTAATCTTTATCAATTAAATCTAACTCTGTTTCGTTTCTAAACAAAATGCCTAAGATGCACTTGTTGTTAAGTTTCAATGCATCAAATAACAAAATCTTAAACATGCGGTGATCGCGACCTTCTTTCACGAAACAACGCTGATTTTCAAAGTTCCGTTGATTTTGTTTGTGCAAACGAACGAGTGATCAATGCGATTTCTAGTTTCATTAAAGCGTACTATCACGCGCGAAAGTTATCTCCCTGATTATGTATACGAATCATTACGGACTGTACGGAGAGTCATTACATCGAGTCGAGGGTTGCCCGATTTTAATTAGAGGGCAGAACGTATGAGCCGTGCGTGAACGAGTTTGAATACTGGGACCACGTTCCGATCATGCACGGACCTTTTTTTAAAGTATTATATTACATATATTTCCTAAAGTATCGTGTGGAAAAAGATCTCGATGCCAATCACAGTTACGACACCGCGTGATAACCTTTAAAATATCACGTGCTGTCTAATTGAAAAACGTCTATCGTCAAATTCCGGAGTCGGGAAGAAAAGATTACGAGTGTCCAGGTAGCGATCGTTACACATTTTCCCGCCACGTACGACAGTTTCATTTTCCTGTTATCGTTGCGTTATAACTATCGTTTTGCGCTTTCAGTACCTCGTAACAGTTCCGCAAGTGCGTGTGTTATATAATATATAAGGGACGAAAAAGTAATACGGATTCACGCATCGGCTTCTAATAATCGTGTAAATATCGTGTAAGTCGAAATATAAATGAAATACTTAATTGTTCGTAATTGTTCCATATATCTTCGTTGATTGTCATCAAATACCGGTATGTAGCATATAAGATTTATATATAGGTATTTATACAAAATTGATTGATTGGTTATATTAAAATTTTTTATTACTTGGATATATTTAAATAAGTATTATTAAGATATTGTATATATATATATTATTAAGAAGCTACTCCAGATTTAAGAATGTTACATTAGAAAAGTTGATCATTAAGTTTAGGATTCTTTATCTGAAGAAAAGGTAACTATGGAATCGAATGTTTTAAATAGAACTATTTTGGTGCAGCATTTGTAATTCGTATTTAACCATCGGTGATATTAATAAAGCAACAATTTATTCTTGACGTAATAAATATTGCAATTATTGTAGAATGAATAGAAAATGCTGTTTATATACGTCCTTTGTTAGTTTTTTGGCGCTCTATTCGAATAAAGTGAAGTTTAGTAACTCTAACAATGAGTTCAACGAGTTTTGTACGAAAAGGAATATATTAATTATTTTTTATATACTTTAGTGCGTAATAAATTCTTCGGGTGAAGAAAGATAAGTGGTTGAATTTTATACCAAAATTAAAATTATGAAATGATACACTATAATAATGTATTTGAAAAATACTCTAGATAATTTATTCAAAAAAAATTTCTATAGAAAAGATGGAGGATTTGTTATTATTTAATTAAAGTATGAGGTTGTACTCTATCAGGTACATAAATTTAAAATATTTAGAAAATGTTGCTTTCAACTTCTTTACAGTATGTACAAGCAATTTTGAAACGAACTGAAATAGCAAAGTGAAATTCATAGACTCGATAAAATTCCATTATTGCATGAATTTTGTATGAAAAGGGGATGATATATTTTAATAATTATTTTACACGCGAAGAGAAATTTTTACGTGGGCTGAACGAACAGTCGCGTTGCTCCGTGGGAAGGCAGAGTTAGTATACAAACGTTTCACTCTCGACGAGCTGGCTGGATAACGGGGCTCTGTTCACGGTGCGGCGCGGCGGAGGTATGTAGTAGGTAGTACCTCGTCGAGAAAGAAGGGAAAGTAGTTCTGTGAGTCAGTGGGGCTTGCGGTACCCCACGACGTTCAACGGTTAAGCAGCCTCAAGCTTCGGAACGGGAAACGGTAATCCAGATGAGCTGTATTATTTATCCTTCTGGAAACGTTCGTCTTCTTCGGGAACTTTATTCCACTGTATTCGATGCCTACAACTTTTTTTTGCCGTACTACTTTGCGTTCATACCATTTGTATTCTTCTAACGTCTCTAACGATTCGAATGCTCTAGCTTGCACATTTAATTTTACACGCTGAAGTACGCTTGCGTATTTTGCGGCTAGTAATTTCAATGCTTTGGTATTTTTGTTGCAAATGCGTGAACATTGTGACGTCTTTAGAAGGATATGATCGATCTTAAATTAGTATTTTTCACGAGGAGAATTTTATTGACTTTTTAGGAATTTTTGGCATTTCGCGGTGCACTTTAAACGCGTCGGTTCTGCATTTCTTTTAATATTTTTCATAGCGACAATTAATTAATTTACGATTCTATGTTGTAATATGATATATTATTCAACGACGATTAAGAAATTCCATCTTCGAAAAAATTAAGGCCCAAAGAAATAACAAACACTTTTCTTATTACAAAAGTATTTATTACTTTTCACAGAAACTTGTATTAAATTTCTTAACTTTCCCTAACATCGCTAACTTTTTATAACTTATGATCGTGCTATGAAAATACCACAAGACTAATTGTTTACGGGAAAAAACAAGCACGCTTATTATTAACGACAATGGTTAATCACTTTTTAAGTCACGACAAAAAGAAATCAAGACATTTATATCTGTCCTAGGTGTGTGCAATATTTTATTGCTCCCTCTTGTGTACTCTATTCATGCCGCATGCACGTTTTTAATCTCCACCGTCTTTTTATATTCCCAAATATACGAAGAAGTCGAAAATGTAAATTGAACCATTAATACGTTTCTTAATGGATTAATTACAAACATTACAAAGTAAGAAAACAATAATTAAAAAGCTCAAGCTTGGTCACTCGAAAGGAATACTTCTGTAATGTCCATTCATGAGGCTACTTAATTAGAACGTCCACCTTCGTTTCGCAAGCTGATGCATCCTCTCTCCGGATAGCTCGAAATCCACGACGCGCAGAGGTACATTCTAAACCACGAACGATAGCGTTCGCTTCGTTGAAAAGGAATTCGTTAGGCGCTCCCGGGAGCGTGTAATTTTTGCTTTCTCCCGAGGACCGGCACGGGGTAATAGTGGAGCGACGAGTGACACACTTGCCGAGGAACAAGGGAACGAAAGAAGGAAAGAAGGAAAGAAGGAAAGAACGAAAGAACGAATGAACGCGGCGCGCGGCAGACCGGGGCTTCCTAGAAACGCGCGCGATAGAGCAACGAGCGAGTAGAGAGCCTGACTATCCGTCACCGGAAATAGATTGTTCGTTGGTGAAGCGGTCGCTTAATACCGCGACAAACAATAGTTGACCCGAATATGCAGGCTGAAATGACGAACGAGTCTCGACCCTGATGAGACGAAAGCTGCTCGTTACGAACAATTGCACGCTGAAAGGTCATTAACCGCGGCCGATTACCGACCGTCGTGAATCTAGCGTTCCTACTGCCTTAAATATTCCCAGTCAGAAATCACGGAGAACACACTGCGTGCCAGTGATCCTTAATGGGCCCTCAACAACGTGTCGCTTACGTGAATAATTTGCCGCTGAAACGATCGACAGAACGGGGATATTGTTCGGAACAGGAAGCGTCGCGTCGCATCGCTCCTCGCATCTGGGCTTTACATCATGTTGAACGCAACCTCCAGCCAGTGGTAATTTATGATGGGATGCTTGTATGTGACTGGCGAATCGCTGGCTGTTTGACGATCCCGCTGAAAGTGAGAAGCCAAGCCTTTTGGAAGCAAGAATTTAGAGAAACTCCTTAATATCCAGATGTTCTACCTATGACTCTGACGGGTTTGCATAGATAACATAATACGACATGAACGTAAAGAGATTTATAGAAACGAAGCATATGAATATTCAACAGAATTTGTTAAATTCCTTTTAGGAAATCGATTACACGAAATATTCTAAGGGTGGTGTTTCCACCAAAAATATTGAAATTATCGGTTGAATGTTGGAAAATTCTTTCGTAGGGTTATCGAAAGGCAATTGGATAGTTGACTGCCGTCGTTTAGAAGCTTATTCTAGTCGAGTGCAGGGAGATCGTAATTGTAGCGGCGATAGCGAGAGTCAGCTAGTTTTGAGGTCAGGGCAACGACGCGACGCGACGTGGAGGATCTTTGTGACGTACACTGTTCCAAGGAGCGCTCCGGTTAGCCTTCCACCTGAACGATCCCCCACTCAGCCTCCTCCTTTTCGCAGCACTGTTCTTCCTGTCGCGATATTGTCCAACAGCTTCAAACGAATTCCCTTTGATTTCCAAGAATTGAGACGAAGTTCTCTTCTTTGGAATATAAACCTTCCAGTATCGACTATTCCAGTATCAATTGTCCCCTGTTTTTATTAATTTTAATTGAGAGATTTAATTGAGAGATTTAAATTTGAACGTTTAGTTGCGATAATCTAACAGGTATATTTGATATAAACGATTAAAATGGAAAAATCGCCAATTGATCTGCAGTAACAAACAGAACTACGTTTGTTACACGTAAAAGATAATTTTACCGTGAATATGATATACTACAATGACTATTTTGATTGCGTATGTTTTTTGCAATCTTTTCATTGGCTCTGCTGCTCGAGATATTTTGGACACGTTTTTATATAACGACCTGATCGAAAGATCAAGATCAAGAGAGTCTGTGTCGTCGAGATCGAGCTCGGTCGCAGCTGTGCTAAAACGCACGGTGCGATCCTTGGTCATGGGCTCGCGAGTGTAACGTGGTTCGGAAGGTGAAAGTTTTTCGGTTATCGAACATCGTGGCCTAGACCGTAAAAGAATAACAAGAACACATAGTATACAGTATACAGGCTGACGAGAGTTCTCGTAGTCGTAGGCAGTTTATGCCTCGCTGCTTTCTCTTTTCATTCTAAATACTTCCCTCCAAATTGTTTTCTTAGTCTGCTTTCGTCTCCAATCTTGAACAGTTCGTCCTTCCTTTCTATGTGTGCGCTCATATTAAAATCGATAAATGCATTATCTTCGTTTCTTTTGTCGGGGGTAATTACATTCATAAGATTAATCTAATTAAAATCTCCTTATACAAAGTATACAAACAGACATAATAAATGGAGTAAATATTTCGGCACTCAAATAACGTACAGAATATAAGAGATTGATATAATATAATAGATACGTTAAGATAGAGAATTGGCTACAACTTTCTTGAACACTCGGCAAAAGTCAGGGCGCGGAAAATCGATCGATCGATTTTATTTCTAAAAATATCAATCTGTTGCCGCAACCGACTCGGATGTCTCGTCTAAACCATTATTGAAAGAATAAAATGCACCGACACGACGTTTAATCTTCGAACGGTATTGTGGTCGAAATCCACGAAGAAATTTTACAGCGATGCATTCTACTTAAGACAACAGCCCAGTTCGTGGCGACGATATTTCGTAACGCGCGTGTCACGCAATCACGTGAAATTCGCACGTTCAGCGCTTAAAATTGGTGTTTCCATCTAGATATCGACGGAGGCTGTGTCCTCGGAATTCTGCGATACGCTAATAGTTGCGGCGAATTTCGGCGAATAGAGCGAAGGCAGCTCTTGCATTTCTGCGTTTCCCTCCATTTGTGCCGTAACGGCACAGTAACGACGTTTCTATCAACAACGCGGTTCGGTTACGTAACAAAGTTTTCATTTACGAACGATAAGACAAGCGTGTTACTCGCTTAATTACAACGCTACGCGTGTTAATGTTGACCACGTATTACCATGTTTCTTAGCCTGCGAGACTAATTCTGTTTAACGAACGACTCGATGTTGAAAATTGATAAGAATCAAATTCGTGGCAAGTTGAAACGGTAGAAATCGATCACTGAGAAAAAGTGCAACTCGTCGGCCGAGTAGAGGTGTCGAAATGAAAAAAAGAAAGATAGGAGAAAAGAAAAGAACGAGCGAAGGAAATGTCATGCAACTAGGTGCATAGTCGAGACACAGGAATAAGAGCGAAAAGCGAGGCAGTTTTCGATCTGGTAACACGGCAGTGCTCGGTAGATAGCATGCGGATAGAGTTTTTCCGCGAGCGGCGTGCGTAACGCTAAGCAATCGGGCTAGGCTTGTTGCAGCGGTATTAGAGGTTCCCCTACTGGAGAACGTAGTACAGCAACGCTGCCGTTTTACGAGGAGGGTTCTCTCTTCCACTTCCACAGTTCCTCCACCGCACGGCGCACGGGTTCCTCGTCGGTGAGCGCTGGTGCCCGTGGCCGCTGTCCCAGTCGTCGCCCTACTTTGTCGAAGCCAACTCAGCTCGACACTCGGTTTACACCTCGGTACGACGAGAGAGAAACACGTCCACGCACACGCGCGCACACGTGCACGCGTACAGGGACGGGCCACGCATACACGCGACGTACGTACGTAGGCCACACACGTACGTATTACGACGAACTCGGGCAAGAAGGAACGTGAGAAACGGTGGAGGTGGTGCCGATGGTGGTGGCTGTGATGGTGATAGTGATGGACGTCGTTGTTTTGCCACAATCCGGAAGTGTCCCGCGCGAAAACTCGAACTGTCCCTCTGTTTGCACGGTTCGACGCGTGGAACCACGTGCCTCGACCGGAAGTGCCAGTTCGAAGGAACGAAACAGACCGTTCTGTGACCTACGACAACCTGCTACGTGTGCCTCGCTCTGACTCCAGTGCAATCTCGTCGTGACAGCTCCGTTCGCCTATCCAGTCACCACGATGGTTTCGAATAGTGATCGACGCGAGAAAGATTAGCCCGGCTAACTCCTCTAGAACGTGTTGGTTGAACGTGGCGCTAGTTGCAATTTCTAGAATTATCAGTGTCAGACATTGCCCTCCGATGCAGCGTATAGCTGAATCGACTTAGAGTTTCTTTGTTGTCGGACCGTTCATCCACAAATCGAACGGAACGGATCGCTACTACCGACTTGCACTCTGTCGTTGTCGACGTTTATCGCGAGACGATCGTCACCGTGTATTTTGGACGAACGTGCGAAGGAGCGAGCAAGCAAGAACTAGAGGACGAATTTCAAATTGGATGCTTCGTGACCCGGGGATATGCGCGGCACGAGAAATCGACTAGGATCACTGGAAAGCTTCTAGCAGGGAAACGATCGCTATTCGCGCTGTTCAGGAGAAAGTGCACGGGCTCTCGAACCGGAAGTGCCATCGAGCAAGAATATTCAGCACCATCGTTCTGTCCCTTTCTCTCTCTTCTGTGTTCTATGCACGCCATCTCTCTGTTCCTCGTTTCCCGGTGTGAAATATTCGCATCGATGATTTCACGAATTTCGAACGTGAACACGCGTGTGCTTCTCTCTCGTGCTCCGTTGGAAGAAATTTTCGAAGGAAAGTGTTCCTTCTCACTATTACCAGTAATCGTCGCGAAAAGGATGCCTACAGCACGCGAGTGGCGCCGAAACGATTAACGAAACTTTAACGACTGATGAACCTCTTCCTCGTTTGTCTGATCTCGAAAACACTGCCAATTGCGACTAATCGTCGCCAGATCGGCGATTACTTACACCTTACCCTACTGCCTGTGATTTTATTTGTTCTCCCTTTTTTCACTCTCCATCTCTTTCTTAATCTACTGCTGTCGTCACGGCCAAAGTCACCGTACATCCTCTCGTCCGTGTGTGCCAATCCGCGGAGCATGCGCCGATCAAAGGAGCCCGCAACAGCCGTTTGAAAGGCGCGACCCTTGAAGACTGGTGGAAAGGATCGCACGAGCGCCAATCGATCGACTTCGTTTTCATTCTGAACACTGCCATCACTCTCGAGAGTGTCGAGACCTTTACAATCGGCCGCTCGATCGGGAGTCGCACACTGCCAGTAACCCGGAGGAAAATCCGCCGATCACGTGACGAGGTCAGCCAAAATTGGAAGAGCCACCGCTCTTCGTACATTACTCTAACGATTCGATATTGCAACTTGAAACTGCCTGATCGATAATATCATTTTCGGTAAACGCGGGAAACAAGCACGTTTATAAATCCATGCCCGCAGCCCCAACACGACAACGACGTTTCTTTAATCGCCGATTTTTATCGTCCCTTTATCCAACGTCGAATTTACGTCTGTTTCGTGTATACGCTCGTTGTCAATTAGAAACGCGTTCTCGTCGAATCATCGTCGTCCACGTTCCACGGAGTAACGCAACGAGTCGTGGCCCCATAGTCACGCGTTGATCAATCGTTTTCTGCGAAATCCACGCGCTACTTTACCGATCTTCGCGTATAGATAGAACACGCGCCATTTAATTAAGAAAATATTACGGCTTCCTACAGAAACTGAGCCGTGTAATGGTCATAGAGAGATAGAAAAAAAAGCGTAAGTCGTTATGCAACTGCTGCATGTCTGCCATTTTGGTCCACACACACGTATGCGTAAGTGGTTGCACGCGCGCGAATGAGATGCTAGTGATGCTGTTTCGCGCGTCTCCGTGCAAAACTGACGTATGAATGGTGATGCGGCTCGCGTAGCGTGCAACGCGATAAGAACGAGTCTGTTTGATAATGTTGTTGCAACAGAACAGGGCTACCGCCAGTCCCGAATAAACTCGGCCCGTGCTTACACGTAAATACTACACGCGCGGCGCTACTTCCAAAGTTTACATCTCGCGCACAACCCAAGGTGCAACGAACCCTAGGGGAATTTCGTGTAGTAGTCATCGACCAACGACACGGTGGACCCTGATCAGCTATTTTCGAAAATGCATACCACGGAACGAAGAATGGCTCGTCGAGTATGAAACGAATCGAATGAGAGAACAGGCTCGAGAACCTTTTTTCTAACCACCTACGGTCTGTCAAAGAGAAATTGCGGGAAAGGAATTACATTGGACTCGTTGTGTATGAGGCTCGATTAAAATAATTGATATCTAAATATCAAAGCCTCGTTACAGAGAAGAAAATATCATCTTTTTTTTCTTTTGGCGGTTTAGCGTTACGAATTACCTGCATTTAGTGCATTTCACGAAGAACGTGTTCAGGCCCAGATCCTTTGGATTACCAAACTGCCGCGAATGATTCCATATCTCGACGATAAACTCTATTGATTTTCAACGATTCGCTTATTGAGCAATAACGATGCTCGAAAATCGATTGTCTATAGAGCATCTAAAATCCATCAACGTCCGTTATTTTCGAGCTCTGCATACCACGTTCGATCTATGAGACTATCGCTGTTTTATTATTTCCATACATGTTCATATCTTTTTTACACGATCATGCGCGCTGGACATATAGATTGACGTTGTATTCAAACCGATCGTATCACGTCGAAATACTTAATCAAACCGGGACTGAAAGGAAAGTAACGTGACGAAAACTCGAAGAAAAGACTACAACGTTGTCCACGTTGGTTGTATCGAAGGTACAAAAAGGATTTTGCGTGACAAACGAAGAAATAAATGGATCAACGCAGCGTTGCTGGTTAAACGTCATTGGTCAGGACGCGGAGGAACCGGAAAAGCAGGAATGTAAAACTAAGCGTTTTCTGTTAGGACAAAGGATAACCCAGTTTCGTGGGCAAGCTCGCACGTGCAAATGGGTCGTGAGTCTTTGCTCTATCGCTGTTTTGGACACTGCGAGGCTTAGATATATATACTTAAAAACCAATCGACGTTGAAACCGATTGGTTTGCTCGAGATTTCTGTTCAACTTGCTACCCTGCCACTTTGTACCGAATCGTCCACACGGTCACTATCTTGACAGTTGATAGTAAATAAATTTGGATCGACTCATACATGGACCTGATGTTCGCCGACAACTTGATCGGTAATCATTGCCGGAGCATCGATATAGTTTGACGCCGTCGAACTTTCGTCCTCGTGCGACTCGATGGATCGAATTCTATCGCAGGAGACGAACGAATGAGGAACAAGCGCACGTGCAAATACTTGAGAAAACGGACGAAACATGAGAAACACATTGTTCATCGTGCAAAACGAATTTTTGGCTAGAGAAAGGTGCGAATAACATTGGTGAACCGTGTATACGTGTATGTGTGGCTTTGTGTGGATATATATACAAAAGTACGTAGATACACGTGAGTGGAAGTGCGCGCGCGCAAACAGTTGGTGTATAAACGCTAACGTAATACGACGTATCTTTCCTCCATACCTGATCGACAATCTACATCGTCGGTAGGTCGATGATCTTTTGTAATACCGTCCCGACGCGACGGTATCGTCGGCAGGGATTTCGACAAGACTTCGCCTCTGCCAGCATTTTTCGTGTTTTGGATGTTTTAAACGGAAAAAATGTAAGTCAGCAATTGGTTTTCTGGTCCCTGTATAAACTTTCTCGTTTTAAATATTTATAGAAAAAAGATGTTTACCAAATGACTTGTTCCTCGCGAAAAGTGTCGTTAGTTACGTTATATGATAATTAATAGGCATCCGTACCTGAATACTTGAAAGCGAAGTCAACGAATAGGAGAAGCAAGAAAAGAAACGATAATAATCAGGAATGAATATCGGACAGGTTTCGATCAAGTCGAAAGGTCTAGGTCGTTCGGCAGGTGACAGATGCCGACCGCCCGAAAATTCGTAAGAATCTGTTGAGCAAACTTCATCGAAGGATCCTAATCCCCTCTCCCCAAATACGTCATATATACGTTCGTCAGACCAGGAAGCGCAGTTTCGAAGATGAACATAAAATACACCGTGTCTTCCATAGAACAGCGGACGCTGATGCAAGCGTTAAAGATACGAAAATAATTTTTTAATGAATTCTGGTAACCTTGAGGAAGCCATTAAAGCTAGGAAGGTTTATGCAGTACGAATAGTTGAAACCTCCAGGTATACGGTGTTCTTCCGAGCATAATTATCCAGATACTTAATCACGTTGAATCGAAATTTGTTCATGAAAGAACTACCACGCAGGATCATTTATAATCTGGTTAAATCCTGAACGCCTTTTTTTCTTGATGCAACGATTATGCTTCAAGATTAAAAGAAACGAAACGTCGACATACGTAGTGATCGTTTCCGTTCGATTTCATTGATTCACGAGTATCGCGTTCAAGTTGCCTAAGGCTATTGTTTCTGTTTAATTGGCCGCTATCTATTCTCAGGATCATCGTAGATCAATTTGCGCGATCGTTCGTTCATGGTAGGACAGAATGGTTTCTCTGTAATCTATAAATACGTGAGACGAGGCAATACACCAGTCGATTGTTAGGCAAATCCACGTACATACGGATCGTTTATTAGTAGTTCGGGAACGTCGTGGTCAGACCTGTTCCACTAATTACGTAAAGATTTACCAGCTTTCTGATTGCGTCAGCCGAATAAACGCGAGACTTTCCGTGCCCTTCGATGAAATACTTTTCAGCGTCCAATCGTGACACTGTTTAGTAGAATTTTATACAATGTATATTTCGATGCGAATGCGAGAAAATCATGCGTAGAAAAGTCACAGAATTCTCAAGCGAACATGAAACTCTATCGAAATTCGTGTCTGCTACGGTTCACGCGAAATCCAATTGCCCCACTTCGGTTGCCTTGATAATCCGCGCGATACGAAGCCAAAGTTAACACAGTCTGGCACGTGTAAACGCATCAGAAGTTAATCGGTCGAAGACAGTAGTTGATGACGTCTCCATCTCCGGTTAGATTCACTCGGTGACGAGCAAAGACGTACGACAAATTACTAAACGTAAACGTCATTTTTTATACAGATATTAAACGAGTTGACTAACTAAGTGGGGATAAACATTACTATCATATAGCTAACTAGTTGTAACTTTATCGACTTACGTTATTTCCATTGATTAAAGCGAAATAATAAAGTTTTCGTTATACATGACACGAACTCGAGCATTCCGAGATGTTGAATCTAGCAAAAAGACGATTCCACTTTGCTCACTTCTAAATTTTTCCATTACGACAAATTGTCTGAGATCGAAAGCTTTATATTTCAACAACATGCGAAAATTCATTAAAAGTTTCTATGAAGACTAATAATAGATGTATATTTGGTTAAGCTATAATCAATCTTTAATATATCTACAGTTATAACACATCGAATGACACGTTTATTAACAGCATCCTGTAACAGCTGAATTAGTAAAAGTACTAAAATAAAATAAAGAATGATATTAGTAAAATTTGCAATGATATTTCAGTATGTTGCAATAAGAATTTAAAGCTTGACATGCTCCAAATAAGTGATGCTACTACAGATTGTTATGAAGCAAAATATATAAAAAAATTCGGCAACCGATGCGTTAACTTGTGCATCGAATCAAATAATTGCATTCACGGTGGACAAGAAATGTTAACTAATAGGTTCATCAGCCTGGTACTAGTGCTTCTAGTAGGTGTCGTTCTTTTCAGACGATAAGCCAAAAATAAGCAGCGCAACGCATTTATGCAAAGCGGTTAAAGACACGCTAAGTAAGGAGCACGCGGCACATGGCGGGAACTAGAGTTGTGCAACCCCGCTTAAAGTTATTCTGGCGGATGAGCGCAGTAGCTGGTGACGTCCCTAACCTAACCTAACCTCGCCATTCGACGCGCGCCCTCTCTCGATGACGGAGCTTGAGATAGGTCGGACACAAACGTCCGTACGAATGCACGTTACGTGCAGCCAGCCTGCTCCACTATAGTCGAATCATGCGTACTACGATCCGCGGCAAACGACAGCAGTGTCCGTCGCACTTTTCAGACACGATACCATGACCTTTTTCTCTATTGAATTATCAACGATAACTCTTACGTTTAATTATTCATCTGTCACTGATCGATAATTATGATGAACTATATTTTGTTGAATAGTACGATATATTGATCATTGGTTATATCGATTATCAATAAACTGGACATATTTATATATTTATATTCGTAAAAATATAAATTTATATAATCGTTCAAAGTTTAAACAAGGAAAGAAGAATTTGAGTGAGATTGATTTAAGAAGAATTGAAACTTGTATTACCGAAAATTATTTATCCATTACATCGAAAGTTTTCATGTCAAGATACTGGGTTGAGTTTGTATTTTTGTGAGAATGCAATTTGTTACGTAAAGGAGATTAATCGATCCGCTGTTTTCATCATCAACAGAGATAAGTGTTTTTTTAAATTATGTTGATCTCGTTAAACGAAACATGTTCGACTCAAAACTGATTTAGCTATGCGTGTCACTAGTTTTCAAACACCGTCAACTCGTAAACAATCTCTCTGACAATGAGAAGAAAGATTAACTCGATCAACGAATAAAGGGTTTATCCGTTAACAGATCTCGGAGAACCTGATGTCAGGGTGGCTGGAAAGAAACCTAATCCCGAAAACGTCACCAAGGCGATTCTGTCTTCTCATAGTGTGTCACCGATTATAACCGGCTAGATCTCGGTCTATAGAGGCCACGTGCGTAGAAAATAGATAACAACTAGCAGACTCTTCGCCACCTATGCCAATCTCAAACTAAATATACCGGCCAGTAATTGCGGCGTTACATCCGCCAACTCCGCCATGCCTTTCGTATCTCAGACGCTGTTTTATCACGATCTGACGTGGTGCGATGTCGTTGGACGATCGCTTCGACGAGCTAAAACCCAAGCTGAAGCCGGATAGTATCGTGACCTAGCATCAAACGAACGTTCTGTTTCGCGATTGATAACAGTTAGAAAAGTTAACCTTCGAGCATGAAAATTACTTTCCGAACACGAATCATCTTATATCTGCTCTCATTTCGCTCGTTGTTAAAAAGCTTATACTAACGAGCGTTTGCACGCGTTTTTTGCGAGAAAATGAGCTTACGAAGAACACCAACTGTGTTTCATCATCTAAGCCTAAGCGATCCGCCTGTCGCGAGAAACTACGTTCGCGAAGTAACTTACCGCGGTTTCGAGTTTTCCGACAAAGAAAAGAGAGATAGAGTTGCAATTCATAACAAACTATTGACGCAGGATTGATGCATTGTAAGAAAAAAATGAACTTTGTGAATAATGCATTTGTCTGGTACGTCCGATATTATCGATGCCTATGGTAATGTCGCTTTTACACATAGAAGAAAAATAACTTAACGAACGATTGGTCGACCGGACTCATTAACCAATGAAATAGAAGTGCGAACTTTGCTATGTTACTGTTACGATGGCTATAATACCATCTGACATAGGAACGAAAATAACGTCGGGATACAGAAAGTAATTTAAACTATTACAGAAATTATAAATTAAAAGAGTAGGTTATTAGGTTTGGAGGGAAATTATGACAGAGATTTGCTTTTCAGACTCAATCTGATCTCCAATAGGGTATTTTCCCATAATGATTTCTCAACACACTACGAGAATTTTGAAATACTTGTGTGCCTTTTATAATTAAAGTGAAAAATGTATACTTTTACAATAAAATAAAGGTTAAAGAGAGATTCGTCTACGAAATTCCTAGTAAACTATTAATAACTTTTAATTGATTGCCACTATTATTAATATTATCATTATATTAATTAATATCACAATATTAATTAAATTAAGCATCGTAGGATTTTATTCAAACTGTAAGTAGTTTTTGTCTCTTCAGATTTCACTAAAATTGATTTTACTATCATATGTCATATAATATCAGAATCATCACTCATTAAGAGAAAACATTATTTCTATAATATTGTAACATAAATCGCCATAGTTACTACTATTGTAAATTCAATTCGTCTTGATACAAACACTTCTTACAACCATCTTCCTTTTTCTCAATTGCAAAAAACAAGTTTCTAATTTTCCGATTTTATTAATGTCTTTCAATTCTAGAATTCCAATCGAATTTTTATCCAATAAACAAACAACCGAACAGTTACATCAACTTAAAAAACACCACTTAAACTGCTATAACTCGCCACAGCCATGAAAATTTTGAAACGTCTCTTTAGCAAATTATAAACTCCTGCTGGATCATTTGTTTCTGTAGCAAGTGCAGTCAATGATGTAGATAAGTATTTGATAAAAAATAAAGAACTAAAGATCTTTATGGTGTCGAAAAAATATCGAGACGAACAAAAATTAAGAATAGTTGGTCGAAACGGCGGTCAGTCAAAGAGGATCTTGCGATTCTGTCGACTGCTATCCCGGCACTACCAGAACCATGAACGATCGACGGGATGAATTACGACGACACAAACGTCGGCACACCATCACGAAGATCCTTGCGTCGGAATGATGTCATTTGACCCTGACACGTGCAGTCAGCAAGTACCGGTATTCGAATGGGAATACCTAGACGCCATTCGTCGTGAGAGAAACGCGTTCCCGAAAGGTACATGACACAGCACGTTCGTGACTAGATATTAGAAACGCGCCAGGGTATCGAGAAGGTCCAAGTCCTTATTTTGAATGGCCCGATATCAGTTACGGTCATCCGCGAAAAAGGTTCGAACCACTGATTCGTGCGTCACAGATTATATCTACTAGTACCTTATGTACCTATATGGAGAGAATTCGACCGAAAGATGTTCTTACACCTCCTTCGTCACTTTTGGATAAATGAATCGTTTTCATTGAACAAGTACGATATACGTGTATAGTTGCTTATACGTGTATTTTTTGTTCTTCTTTTTTGTTTTTCTTTTTTTTTTTTTTTTTTGTATTACAAGTATTACAGAGTTGGGCTTTCATTTCGACATCCAGATTAATTATACCTTCTTCCTAAATTTTCGATATTGAAAAATAATTTGAATTTGTTTGTCAAATTTTCAGGGAATACCGTTATAAAACCAAAGAAAGTATTAATAACTTTTATATAAATATTTTTATAGGCTTGATATAGAAGATTACAAAGTAATTATTATTCGAATAAGATCGTCTTCAACACTTCAGAATGAACATGATGACACGCAATGTTGTGACCATTCTGAGGTCGATTCTCACGGACGTTAGTTGGCCTTATAGCTTCAAACTCGTTATACCTCGCGAGAAGTTGTCGTACCGATATCTCGTGATACACGCCACGACTGAGCAAGATGGATCGTCTTCGATCGAAGGAAAGTCCATCAAGATCACGGACTCTCGATCGTTGATTAACGAAAGACTTTCAATGACACTCGTTTAATGCTTCTGTGAGAATGAGAGTGAGAACGGCGCGACGTGACGTACTGATCTAAGAAATATCACTCAAGATATCTGCAAACACAAACTGAGACGTTGATACAAGAAAGGAATATTATTCTTTACCAGATAATGAATGAACATCTGCGAGAATAACAATATATGTTCGAGTATCGATACATCTAATTAGCAATAAAATACGAATCGTTGCATGAATTTGCAGCATATAAATACTTCATGGCGAGTACTTGAAATTCCCCTTAGACCGTCGAGAAATATCTTTAACATTAGCAAAGCGTGATCAAGCGTTTTTAAGAAACGAATAAAAACGCATAAAACTCCTCTTTGACTGACTTCCAAATACAAAAGGCAACGTATTATTAGGAGCGTAATGTGGCGTACTGTATTTAGCACAGGCTCCATCCAAGAAAACGGAAAGTAGACTAATTCAGTAATTATTTACTGAAACGTACCGGTCTTGTTTACATACGGTTTTGCCAACTTGCAGCGATTATGGCGCCAAGTATCAGTGGGAAACGTGACTAAGCACTTGATATTAACCGACTCTCCTGGAAGGAATAAGGTCTGCCAGGAAACAAAGCGGTTGAGGAACGTGCGACCAGTATACAAACTAACCTGCTATTTATACATGTATAATGATAACGACTATAAAGTGCGACTATAAATCAACGACTATAAAAATCAGGTTGAAAAGGAACGTTTCACAATCCTAGAGAATTATAGCAATCTTCGTTTAGAAATTCTTTGATCAATAATAGTTCGTTGCTACTACATCGATAATTTGCCCGAATATCTGAAAAATTAAAAAAAAGAAAAAAACAACGCGGGATTCGTGTTCAATTATATGTATACGATAAACCACAAAATAAGTATGTTACAAACGGCATGATATCGTATCCATGCGGTAGTGACTTCACATTTCAGTCGCCCTAGATCAAAAAAGAACAATCGGCGTTTGATGATACGCAGTATTCTCGTTGTCAGTGAACGATAACAAGCATACTAGCACGCCATCTTTCGCGGTGTTTCTTGCGCGCAACGGGAATCGCGAGGCGAGGGGACTTATCTGACGATTATTCGTGTGCCGGTCGATGGTCACGGTCCAGAGGCGCCCTTTTAAATTTTTCGTCCGCTCCAGAAACAAAGTTGCGTATAAGGGTCGCCCAAGTTCAGACTTAGATCACCGCGGCGCGGCACGTCGGCACAGCTGCGACCTGATATCAATGGTCGAGGAAATTGCACGGGTTAAGGGGCAAAAGGTTACGAGATTCGATAGCGAGCGAAGCGTCTTCTGCGCGTGTATCCGCACGCATGCGTGTATTCCAATACGAATAAAGCAGTGCATGCCTGCCGGTGTGATTGACATCAGTAAGTATGCCATGGCCGACCGCTCGCAACGTGCTGGTACGAACGACTGCAGCACTGCCCACACTGCCACGTACGAATACATCGACCGCGGCCAGTAACAGCACCATCCGTCTAGGCTGCTTAGAAAAACTAGTTGAGAAAATCCTGCTACCAACGCGTTTCCGACCTTAGAACGATCTTCGCGATTTTTCGAATGGGCCAATCTCGTCGACTGTCGCGTCTCGCTTCTCTTTGTGAAAGGCGAACCACGCGACATTTTCGAAGGACTGTCTATTTTTCGTCTGGACTTCGGTAGAACGAACTACGATGGATCAACCAGGTCTGGTTATGCAACCGATAAAGGGGCATAACAGGTGATAGGCACTGGGATCGTGTAGACACGAGAAATGTGTAGTTTATTTGTAGTTTATCTGGAGGAAGAGTCCTGGAAAGTAACATTGTACTCGGAGAACGGTTATTTTCGGATTAGACGTTTGCTAGTTGTTGAAGATCTTAGACTGGCGAAGAAATAGAGCAGCAAGATTTGGAAAGGAGAGTGAATAATATAGTGAAGTTATTAGTGGATAATAATCGAGTAAATGGCAGAATAGGCAATAACTTTAAACTAGGGTATTTAATTTCGTCATTTACCGATATCTCCTTTCCAAAACCTTTCCAAAGTTAGTAAATGAGCATCCCGATAGCGAGAGTATAGATACGTGTAAGGATTAGCAGTATATAATAATATATTCCTGCAGAAAAAAGCCGCACTTCACAGAAGTGTGTTCGATATCGATATAAAGTCTGCTACGCGCCATTCACTTCGTATAAAGTCTACTGCAATATTGTAAGAAATTTAAATTCCTTTACGTTCGTCGTGATCGTAAGCCGGTTTACCTAGCCGACATTCCTACGCACAAAGTTACTACACCGTAGTTAAATGTAAAAGTTCATCATTCACGTGGTTATTGCGTAACTTGGTCGGTGTACAGATCCGTTAATTCACAATAATGACGCGCTAATCGAAAAGGTTCTTGGTCCATGGCGTAGTGACCGTTGATTCTCACCGCTTTCGATTATACGCGTCATGTCTAGATTATATCGCAAAAAAATCGACCCGGGACGAAATATCAGCGGTGTGCAGTGAAACGCGGACAGCAATAACGTGACATGCGTGACGTAATATAACCCTGTTCCACGAAGGACGCGGTTTTCACCAGGTTCAATCTTCCTGTAAGATGGTATCGTTTCGCCCAAAAACCGGTATCCCAAAACAGCGAGGACGCCCGTAACGAGGGACCAGGGGAGAAGGAAGACGCAGAAAGAGGATTCGATGTCATATACGATGACGACGTTCTACCACAAGGTCCTCTGCTACTTTTACTTTCGTCGAATAAATACGCTGGCACAGAGAAAAAGAAGACTAAGGAAAGGAAGAAGGAGAAGAAGAAAAAGAAGAAGTAAAAGATGAACAAGAAGAAGAAGAGACTGCTTCCCCGAAATCGAACGGCCACCGCACGAGATCAGCGTCGAAACTTTCATCCAAAGACTTTCCTTACTTTCTTATCGGTTACGAATGAAACACTGACCAATCTAAGTACATTACCGCTCAAAAGTACCTGAATTCTTGTTTGCTTTTAACAGGATGAAATTTAATCCTAACATCGCAAATGAAATGCGGTATCTTTATTCCTTATAATCATTACAACTACCTATATACGGTAGTATATGGTGATCCGATGACACTGATTTTTAAAGTTCGTAGAATTATTTTGTCTTGTTTAAAAACAATTCTTTAAATTCTAAACTACGAGTCCGGTAGAGGGAATTCAATTAAACTGACATTATTTCAAACAGTAATACTTAGAACATTATATCGACAAATTACTAAAACTACTGTCAAGTTTTTTAACATATAATCCAAATTTACAGTCTGTTGACTTCATAAAAGCACAGTAAGTATATGCTACTTTTAATTATAGATCTGTCATTAATTTATATATTTTGATAAAATTTCTATCTTATTATCATATACTTAAATCCATAAAAGCTCGGATATTTATAGACGGTATTGTATATCATCGACCTATAGTGCCCTTTCTAGTTCGAAGATGCGCAACAGCGATCGCTGGTCGCACGCACAATTATCAGGTATACATCGTACGCGTATCGATCGAAAGTGAAATCACAACAAGAAGAAAAGCTGACGCGAGAAGAACATCGCTTTCTTGCGATTCTTTATTTGGAGATTGATTTTCCCCCGCGTTTCGAGCATACGCGCGTTTAAATGCGCTCGAGCATGTTTATATAACGCGTCGGGGTTAGTCGACGATTTACACGGACTCTTCCGCGTTGATATATTTTGTAACCGTCATTCGTGCAATTTTTCACAATCCGCTTCTCGCCAATGAACTAATTAAATTTTCCGATCGAGCACTATGGTTGGTCGTCTCGATATCGCTTTCTTTTCTCGGCTCCTCTTACTTGATCTCTAGTACGACTTTTCGCTTCGGCGATCGTCTTCGAACGTCACTTTGAGCTGTCCGACGAATTGTTCGTTCCCCTTCATTGGTCTTTCTACTATCGAGTGCTCCCTCGGTGAAAGTCTTTAATCGATAAAAGTAGCGTCAATTTTTTCTGCTCCACGAAAGAAACGAACCTCTCGTGTAACACTCCATTAGGGACTGACTTATCTAATTTGAATCGCGTAACTTAAGAAAAGATCGTGTGTTCGACAGGTCACGTTCAAGAATCATTTCGACTTGTTATTCCCATCTTACGATGCTCCGCCACTTGAGCCAGCTATCACGAAGAACTTTGAGAGAGTGAAAGTTCTCGCGTATACGCGTGTCGAGTTTTTGGCATTGGGCGTTTGGATTGGAGGGCCTCGGTTGGTATCGAGGTCACTGGTGCCACCACCACCCAACATCGTGGATCCATGACTTCGGTGGATCGCGTGGCCCGCACAACTGGCTGCCCCAAAAACTTTGGGCTGTGCGAGGCGTTCACTTCGGGCTCCTGCGCGCTGCGACTGCTTCGTCGTTTCTTCCGGACTTTCAGGAAAGTTTATCGTGGCCGTGAGTTCCCCCTTCGACTCGTCGAATAATCGTAGAAACGAATCGTACCGAAATCTTCGCCGATTTCCCATGTTTCTCGATGGCTCTATTTCCCGTTAGACACTTGTTGTTGCGACGAATGCAGTGACATCGAGATCTCGATTCTGGACAACGATTGTCGAGACTTGGACTAAAATGAATATGTGGATTTTGAAGGAAAAAACGAATTTACGTGATCCGATTCTCGAAAGGACTGTTACGTGTGTTTAATTGCGGACGAAGTGACCCAATCGCGACTCTGTACGTAGTATCGTGTGGACGAACGATCGATGATCGAACGATATCGAGACGAGTGACGAGCGTGAAAGACGGTTGGATATCATACTTCGATAGAAGGCTTCGTTTCGTACTGTGGCATATCATGTGCGCGAAGATGAGTGTTCTACAAGGTCGTCACATAGGTAGGACTATTATTTTAAACTGGTAGTATAAAATTTAACGATGTACTACTACCTTTACGTCGTTTCGAAGCTGACGAAGATGGTAATTAATAAAATAGTGATCGATTAATATCACGGATAAATCTGATTAAATTTGCGCGAATAGTCAATTGATTGTCGTTCTAACGGAGAACTATCTGTTCTTCGAGGAATGATAGGAATTCACAAAGATTGAATTATCGTTTGACAAAGTTTCTAGTGGTTTTTTTATAAACCGATTCTAATGATAATCGTGGGGCGAAGTTTTGTGGAATTAATTTCCGAGGTACAACGAGGTGTCAGTTTGTCAGCGTCCTCCAGGTCAATAACACTGCAACGCAATTTCACAATTGTACGTTTCGCTAATTTTGAATCACAGTTCCGACCATATGTATACCAACGATGCTGCCAGATTTATTCTCTTCTCGACCGTCATTGGAAACACGAAACACGAAACACGAATCGTTTGTAGAAATCAAAGTTGATCCTCTTTCTCAGCAATACACGATTTAATCTCGGGTTATATAGCTTATTTATAATTTTTAAATTGGAAAATTATTGCAAGATTTTAAATTACTTTTTTTGATTTGTTATATATCTCTATATGTGATTCTTTGATTATATATCTCCACATATTACAATTTTTCGATTGGAAATTCTTTGAAAGATTTCAAATTTGTCGCTATTGGAGAGCGGAAGCTACGAATAGAATATTTTGCTTACCGCAAAGTCCTAAGCGATAGTCAGAGTTCTAGTACGATCGATTGCGTAAACGATAGAAACCTGGAACCACGGGGTTCTTTGTAGCTTCGCAACACCGACTTTTGCTCCAGATTGCAACAGTTCGAGCCTCCATCGGTAAACTTCGTTGCACTGTCGTGGCGTAACAAGTGAACTTCACTCGCATTGCCTTACACCGAGCTATCAGGATTTTTCGTGAACGAAATATTTCTACGGGCTTCCTGCTGTTTCGAAACACCGTTGTGCCAATGTGTTGCAATGTTTAAAAGCAATTATGCGCTGATCCGACGATTCGTACGTTCAAAAAATCGATCAAGAGCAACGAAGAACATGTTATGCTTCATAAATAATCTAACGATCCATAAGAATCTCGTTAAGGTAGCATGTTTGTTGATTCCGCGCGAAGAGCGGAGAAATACTCATGAAATTATATGAAACGAAAATTGATCACGCAGTAAATCATTCTTTCCTTCTGAAATGATCGAACGTCGATTAAAGTTCAACGAAACCAGACTTCTCGTTTTCTCTGCGGAACAACAAAATTGTTAAATCACGAGGATTGCTTCCGACGATTCGACAACGTTCCGAGGAACCGTATCATTAGTAGTCTAGCTTACGTGTAAAAATTCTGGCTCGGTCTGAAAGTAATGGAACACGACGGAGGCGATGGAACGAATTTCGACGTTTCCACGCCGCTCGTCGCCTTATGACACAACACGGCAGAACTTGCCGTAGGAAAAGTAAGGTAAGGCCAGTGGTATAATAGAAACTTTCACTGCGGAGGTTCAACGTACGGAGCTCTGACTCTCACTGGCCGTTCTCACTGGTTGCCCGACTCACGAGTATCCGAGAGACACGATTCCTGTGCCTCCTGCCTCAACGCTTCCCCTTTCCTTCTTCTCCCTCGTAAGAAAAATTAAAACGGAATATTTATAATGTTGCTCCATTGTCGTACGAGCGCCGAAGGACATTCCCCGATGGATCTCAGTGTATGAATAAACGACAAATCTTTGAAACAATGCTTTGGAAGAACGTTTGTGGCGGACATTATTGCAGACCTATTGTCGGTGATACGTGTACGAAGAACTTTCTTACACGACAATGCCGTTTCCTTAGTCCCGCGAGCGATCCAACCTGTCTGAGATAACACGAAATACACACGAGGAAGCAGAATTCCTCGTGTGTCCCTATTTGTTCTCTTTCCTGCCTTCCTTCGTCTCTCCATGTGAAAAAGAAAGTTCGGTGAACGTAGTTCAATCGAGAATCCTCTTTTTGCGCCACTAGGAAGGAACGCAGACTCGATCCAACTGCTTCGAAGCGAGACCGGGATTCATTTTTTGACATTCTACGGAGATACGTTTTCAGAATGAAAATTTCATCGGTGTAAAAACTATAGCGCTTTTTTCTAACTGATTTAAAGGTTGAATTGGTATTCCCGCAGGGTGTATCGTTACGCTAGCAGCGTCGTTTTCCTTCCTCCGATAAGTCGGTTGAAAGGTGGACACGGTTGAAAACGAGGTTTCACATCCGTGAGGACCTGGCCTGATAAGCGATAACTCGCTTTTTCAAATAACGGTACTACACATGGCGATAAAGTACGCGCAAAGCTTGGCATTCGACTTTTCACACGTTCGATTTCTCTTGTGGTCGACCACCGACTACTTTATATGTGTATAAGCCTTAAGCGATTCTATAAATATTCCTGCACATTGATGCATCGAAAATACTATGATTTTTAGAAAAGAGATTCTATTTGTATTCTGAGCAGATTACTTCGAATAATAGTAAAGATTCTAAGCGATGGGTTGATCTTGTCCATTGAACTTCCTACAAGCTTTAGAATTTTGATTCTGGAAAAGCAGTGTTTTCCACACGAAGTAATCAATTCCACGATACGTCCTAAATCACGCCCCGAGAGATTTCCTGATCGTTCAAAGCGGCATTATTTTATCCGCGACTCATTACCATTGTCAGGAATTCGTTTGCTTGTAGCATGACGCGAGAGCCAATCGCGTGGCCAGGATACTTGAACGGGAGTTAGCCGAGAAAAAAATGAGTAGCAGAGCCTCCAAACACGAGAAACAGAGAGCCTAGAGTCGGACAGATTCGAGTGGGGAGTTGTAGATCTAGGATGTCATGGCGTGGGAGAGTCACTTTCACCATCAGTGGCCCCTATAGCGTTAAAATCTACCCGTGGTACATAAAATTACGCGGCACTGTTTCACTAGATTCGTGATGTTGTTAACTGGATAGAAATATGGTATAGAAGAATCCTAAGGTTTTTTATTTGTATATAGAAAACAGTTTGACGGCATTCTTATCTTTACGGTGAAACCGTTGTTACGATCAGTTTCGGAGTAACAGTTAATTGAAAAACAGAAATAAAATAACAGAGGCTATAGGTGTGAAAAAGAATCTTTTACAATGAAACATTTATGTAGACAGAATGATTTTGAATGTTTAAATCTACTCTTTAATATTAATGCTTTTCATTCAATCATCACGCGATGGATTATGCAGCTTAGGTACTTCCTGTTACGGTTACGTTCCTATTACGACCGCCAGGAAATGGATTTACGAAAATAATTATACCGGTTTACACGACACAGGAGAAAATATCGATACGAAGGAAAATGTAACATGCGATTACCTCGAAGTCGCGATCGATTAAAAAATATTTTTACTTTCCTGTTATGTAAAACAAAATCTCTAACCTTTCATTCGATTACATAAGCGTTGCTAAACCATGGGTATACTAAACGTTGCAAGCATAAATATTGTTGTATACGATCCTTTATATTCTAATCAAAAGAGAAACATTTTAAACAAGATAAACACTGAACAAAAAGAACACAAGAAGGAAGATGTCTGACAACTTACGTAAATATAATATTTTGAAAAAGATGCAACATTTAAGTAAAATATAAATGTATAAGATATAAAGTAAACAATTTTGTCAAGAACTATTACCGAACCGAACACATTTTTTAAATATTTTGATAAAGGAAATATAACACGCTCGACTTCAAGTCCAATGTATGTAGTTACAGGAATAAGCGTACAAAATTGAGCAATCGATTCTAAGTCTCGCGAAAATCCCATTCAACAGAGGAATACGCCTAACATGTGATAATAACGTGTTACACAACTTTCCAATTATCGAGCGACTTCCGATGTTCAATTAAAAGCCTCGGCGAAGCGGTCGACGAAGAGCACCGAGATAAAAAGAAGAGAAAGGGCACGATATATCTGAAAAGCCCTAGCGGTCTCCCTCCTTCTTTGCGACAGCGCCACGTTTAATGAAGCAAATACCAAGAGTATCGGGGTAAAGCGCGAACCTCGAAAAAGCTTGGCCGAGATAGCGAGAGCTTGCGTGGCTTTGAGCCCGACACAGAGGCGCGTGCACATGCACATACTCGCGTATACACAACAAGATCGCTGCGCCGCGCCAGCGGCCTCGCAAGAAGAGACCGTAGGTTAGTGCATTGGCTGCACTTTCCGTCTCGGTGTGTGCATGTGCACACCGCAGTGGCGGCAGCTGTCGGTCGTATGCATGCATTGGTTACGCAAGAATAGTAGCGTGTGTGAGACTGCTGACCCACATACGCCAGGGAGCAAGGACCCCGCTGCACCACCACGCACACCCGTTTAGTGCCGCTTGCCGTATGTGAGCGCGCAGGCGCACCAGCGTTGCTGTGGCCGTGGATCGTGGATGCGCTTCGTCCATGTAATGGTACACGTAAACGCCATCTGGTGCCGCACAAACCTACTATGCATATACCCGCCCACGTGGCTCTGGAGTTAGCTTAAACTACTCCACAGTTTACATCTGTGGCACTTAGCTCGTTTCTGCAACTTCGCTACACTTATGCTGCACTTGACCGGGTATTGGTACATTGCAGCGTTTCGCGACGAATCCATTGGTTTTCCGATGCTACTGGTATTTTCGATTGCGGCCAAGGGGCTCGTTCTCTCAGCTTCCTGCTAGAGCTGTTAGCCTTTGCTCGCGCACAACCACAGTACGTGACGCTCCAACGGCTACGCGTTCGAGTGGCGTCGTGTTTATCGGAAATACTTGGTGTATTGCTTGTAATCGAGTTGGATACTGCGAAACGGAAAGCGGTGTTTCAGAGATAAATATAAGATAGAATGTATGGGGGAATCGATAGTTTGCGTTAAATTACCGCGCTCTTGAACATGGACCGCTCTATTCGCGCGAAACGCAATTAGGTGCACTTGCACGTCTTCGCATGTTTGCTCATAATCGAATTGTTTCATTCTTTTTGTTTTCTTCCAATAAATTCGAATACATCGTCCCATCGATCATGTGGGCAGCGAAACGCGTAGACATACGAGACAGAACGCGAAGGGGAAATATTTTTAAATACAGGCAATCTATGCAACTAAAAATGGAAGATGTAGTTAGACATGGAAAAGAGTAACATAAGGCAAAATGGAATGTTGTAGAATTATATTTAGTATGGAATTAATGTTGTGCCATTTTACGTATCTCCAACTATTTTAAAAACACAGTTTGTTCGAATTGCGTACGCCACCCTGTATAAAACTTCCGACAAGATCGTACAGAAAAAGACTGTTGCTTAACATGGAGCAGTCGTATGTAAGAGAAATTGTTCGATCTGTAAGAGTACTTGACATGAGAGAGAAAGTTGTTCCGTGATTTTACGATACGCGATTATTTGCTTAAGCCTGAGCGTAGAAAACTTGACTTGGTTGCAAGCCAGGGGGCGTGGATGATCGTTATCAAATGTTTGTAAATTTAAACTTCCACAAAGTTGAAGATGAAATAAACACTGTTAAAGATAAATGGAAATTCAAGACTCCACAGACAAGACATATGCAGGATAAACGTATTTCTTAAATGATACACTTGCGTCTAGTGGACGTCATTAGAGCAATGTAATAAAAATTTTTAACAAGACTGTTGTGCAATCTTCAGTTGGTATACGTATTTACACTAATTTCTAATTCCTATCTGGCAGATCTCCTATTCCAAATGTCAGAGATGTTCGTAAAAATGGATTGCAGCTCTAAATACGAGTACCTACATCAATGAGATTAAACATTTTTTTATGAATTAATGCTTTCCTTCTCTCTTCCCAAGAAAAATCACCTGCCAACGTTAATATCGGCCAACATCAATTACCCAGTATCGCTCTATACGATAGGTGATTCGAAACGGCCGCCAGAACCACACCAAACGCACTACACGCGAACGTGGTTGCATGAATCGAGCGTTCGCATACGATTGGCCCGTATTATCCGCAACATCGCGTTTATTAAAACGACCCATGGTGTGTCATAGACCATTTCTCTCGCGTACAACCGTAAAACTGCCTCTCGTCTCTGTAGACCATTAATTACAAACAGCAGGCAAACAACGATAAGACGCGATTCATCATTATCAGAACACTTTGTACGAGTGAACGAGCACTGTTAAACTGACCTGGTGCACAAATCGACACTTATTCATCAACTTATTCGTTTATCTATGATATCTGAGCGATGACGCTGAAATATACATATGTATATGTATTTTGAATATCGATTTCAAATACTTATTATTCGAGATTATTCAAGAGCAAACTAGGTAAAATTCGATTTCTTTTTTAGATTGTCGACTATTGTTAATTAAATAGGCCGAGAAGCTAAAGTAAATTATTCCAAATTTTACAGTATGAAATTTATATCATTTCCCGCCAAAAGAGTAACTCCTTAATTTCCTGATACTTACCTACATCGTTTATCAGTAAAACTCTACAACTTCTATTGTTCATTATTGGTTGAAGTTATACGATTTCGTGAAATTTTTATAAGCTTATCGCGATTCTATGATTCATTTGTCGATTCTACGATCGGCATCGGCATCAAATCATATCGTTGCGTGTAGTGCCGCTCAAAGATACTCCCATCCAACGATCCAATTGTATGCTATTGGCTAAAGAGGGGTTAATGGCGAACGCTATGTGTTCGCCGTAATCGCAAACGCGTGCGTCCGACACACGTATCTACTTTCACATTCAATCCGTTCTCTTTGCGATAGCCGATATCCTCGGCCAAGCGAGATGGTTTCCATCACTAATAGTCAAGAAGCGTCTTATGTTGTGGACCCACCAGCCTGCGCTCTCGAACGAACCACAGGAAGGGAAAGCCGTAATCTCGTATTGAGAAGCGTGAAACGACTTGTGAGAAAGTTGCTCTTTAGTAATGAGTCACGCGTGACATAACCTTTATCGTATCGTATTTTTTGGTATCTTTATCAATAGAAATTTACAGAAGCAGATGCAAGTTTATTTAAAACAACATTCCCAAAATTTTCCGACTCATAACCTTTGTTCATAGTAGTCAAATAACTGGCGAGTCTATCCCTAGTGTAGATCCATAAAAAGGAATTTTTAGTAGTGAAACGAAGCTAGTTTTAACAGCTATTATTAATTTCAGAATAAATTCTGGTCGTGATCCTCCGAAAAACACTTTACGAACCTCTTAGACATCGCGAACCACAGCTTGGAAATTCAAGCTTTAGATAGTTTTTTAAATATGCAACTTTTGTTAGCCAGTATTATTTTTAACATAAAAATAACAAAAACAACATTCTGCTTTTCAACAGAGTTCGTAAAAGATGTACTAAATGTGCTTTATATTTTAACAATGTAATGATTTACGTAACAATACGTAGAATGTCCGAGCAATCACTGCCGTGTGAATTGCTCTTTATTCATGAATTCTGTGCTGAAACTTGATCCACGCGAAAGCTTCACCGTGCCATTCATTTATATATCACTGCTGTATAATGAAAGAGGAACGTGACTAGACGGTTCATGATTAATGAAGATGTTTTTCGTGACAGACGCTGCCGAGGCATCTATCGCGACTTTAATTTGTACGATCCTTTGAACCTACCTTCATATATTACATTTATATATTTACTATAACAAGATAATACGTGTCAAACTGGTGTACCAACGATCAATCGATAAATCTAATCCTTTTCCTATCGTTTTATTTGCAGGAATTATGACCCTTACGAGCAGCCCGTGTGAGCTAGACAACATGAGCTTGTTTCAAGACCTCAAGTTGAAAAGGAGGAAGGTCGACTCCCGATGTAGTAGCGACGGTAAGAAATCATTTTCTCTTTCCTTTTCGTTTAATGACGTCTATTTCGAACATACATCGTGTGTAAAAAATGTTACCCCTCATCGACGGATCACAAAACGTCTCTTTATATTTTATCGACTTAATCTTGGTAACATTCCCCTTTCATTTTTCAACGATTAATATACGAAAACTTCGGTTTAGTTCCATTTTAATTATATATAGCATCAAATAGTTTCATCGATAAGTCACACGACGAACGATAGAATAGAACACTCACATCTCGCTCAGCGATCGTTCATCCTTGTCAGGAAATCGTTATCATGAGAGTTCAAGTTTTCCTGAATTGTTATCGGCGCATTATCGCGCGTTGCACTAGGTATCTTTGCTTGTGAAGGGAATTACATGGGTGACAAGGTATAATTCAACTCTGCGTTCAACAATGGTAAAACGTGTGATTACCGAGCTGAATGACGTTGTCAGAACTAGAGAAGTTGGAACACTCGTAAATCTCTAATTGTTGAGCAGTAATCGTTAATTGTAAAACGAGCAAAACAATATCGTATCGAGATTTCAACAGCTGTCGTAATCGTGTCTTTGAGAGGAATCGTATATCATTGTCCGACCAAAGCTTAGCGAGCGAACAATCTTTTCTTGTTGAGAATACCTAGAACGAGCCATGAAAGTGATCAGCGCAACTGTAATGATTAGTTGCCGCCCATAATGCCATATTTGATACCCTTATTGCTCCGATTTTCATAACATGCGTACATTACACTACATATGTCGTATAAAACGCGTGTGTAACATCAATCATGCTTCATCTGTTCCGCTTTGAAAACCATAAACGAGTAACTGTATCATTACATTACATTACATACGAGAGTACAAACTTCTAGAACCTAGACTGGTGGTCTGCGCTACGAATTTATTATATCTTTCCACTCAGCGAACATTTATCGAAATAAAGTTTCTGGATCACCTCCAATGCTGCCTAGTGGTTTTGCAACAATATAAACGCGAGTTATTCAAGTAATGGTGTCAACAAAGTTGACTCGCATTTTAGTTACGCGTGTAGTCGTATTGTCATCGTGCATCGGTCGAGCTACATAATTTTACCATGCATCTTTTATTTGAAGAACGTTGAAGAAATACGCGCATATTCGTTTCCAAATACAATTGAATCCACTAAAATGACTAATTTAATAAAATAATCTCAAATCGGGGAATCGTAAAATCCGCGAAGTTACTCGAGATAATAAATTGCACAAAAGGCAATAAAACGTTACTATTTGCAAAGGGAGACAAATGTGACGATGCAATGAGAAAGCCCTCATGGATCTACTAAAGGCAAGAAATAATAAAGTACATTATTTTTTATTTACATTACGTTACATTAATAATAGGACAAAAATACACATGAGCTTATAGACTGACCTGATATGTACCTAGATATCTATCATCTAAAGTAAGCAACGACAAAAAATTAATAACTTAACAAAATGATAGACAGGCGTGAGATAATAAGCTGCTCTAATATCGTGCCAAGAGTGTCAACTTCTTATCCCCCTCCAATCATTGACACTCTCAATCTTTAACACCTATAACGTCCGTCACTATAAAATTGTATGTTTTACGCAGTTCCCTTTCTTGAAAATCTTTATGCTCGACCAGATTCAGTCATCGGTGACTTCAGAGAAACGCTATAAACGCCTCTACTATTGTGTCTCCTAAACACGGTTTCGAGTGGTCGGTTATGAAGGACTGGTTGCCGTGGGGCTAGTTGAGGCATCGCGATCGCGTCTGTGTAGTGAGTAGCGCGAAGAGGGAAGGTAGTAAGTTCAGAAAGGGAGGGGGTGCTGGTTGCTAGTGGTGCTGCAGGGTTGAATATCAACCCACGCGGTTTCCCGGACGTGCACCGGTGCTAGTTCGGCTTCGTCTGAACTCGCGCCAGCACGCGATAAACCACTTTCCATCGTGCCCTCCACGCACAAGCTATCGAAAATCTAACGAATATAGTTAACCACTGGACGAACAAAACAGAGGAGCTAATTATCTGTGGTGAAAGAAATCTATGACCAACTGTGCGTTAATTAAGCTGCATTGATTGCTCGAACATCATTCGCAAATGTAACCGATACCAATGACCCTCGATCTACCGGCGATTAGAGGTCAGAGACTGTCGTTGGCCGGAAGCCAAATCGATGGTAACGACGGTGAACCTGGAATTTTGTTATGCCAGAAATAACGTCGATTTGGAAGGGCGTATGCGGGATCGAGTTTCATACGATAAAGTTGACGGTTCTTCTTCTTCCTTTACCGAAGACGGACGGTTCGTTCGCGAGATGGCACATGAATGAGCCAGTTTTCCGAGGGACGAGTATTCCAAGCGAGCCACATCTTGGAGAATCATTGATCTTTCGCTCCGGGGCCACGCGCGAGCAACGTCATATGCGGAGGAACGTGCGACGCAATTACACGGTGACGTGTGCCGGCCGGAACGGTATAGTGTTTTATGAATGTAACAATATGGAAAAATACTTGGACGAGTACCAATCGCTCTTGGTATCTCAACATAGTAACCGAGGAAAGTGATATTTTCTTCGTATTCTGGAAATAAAAGATCAATCGTGTTTAACGTCACAATAGGATACGTTAGTTGATTAGTTTCTCATCATGTTCGTGAATGTGCTGCGGCTAACTTGTTACGATCTGGTTAAATAATGTTGACACGACGTGTTGTTCCTATTCCTTTTCGTTCTGTTTCATTCCGTATTGATTCTATTTTTTATTAAATTTATTATTTTGTACTTTGCTTCGCATTATGATTGAAAATGAAAAATATATGATAAAGAGAATAGAAGACAAACGGCGACATCAATTACTGGATGCTTATTGAAACTCTAGTTTAGAGCCGATGATATTAGTCGACTGGTACCGCATGAAGGAGGGGATCGATGCTTTTCGGTGCGTCTGACCCATGATATGCTATTCTACTGAAAGCTGCTTCTTGCATAAACCTTACGTAAATATAATTTTTTATAAACTTTCAAAAAGTACGTGATCGTTGTTATCAAAATAATATATCTATATACTATTTAATATATATTAAAGATTTACATATTTAATTTGATACAAGGTTTTTATTCGTGACAAGCAAATAAGTGAGGTTAATAGCACGCTTTTGTATCAACCGAAGTACACAAAAATTTTGCATTAAAATTAAATCTAATATTTATCCATAATACGTGCCAACATGGAAGCATATTTTTTAACAAGAATACTAAAAGTAATAAGCCCGTAATAACGTACGGGCCATATACCAATCAAACATGATCATTTTGAAGAGGTGCAAGGATATCAAAGTTACCGGAGACAATCGATGAAGAGAACTGAGTTTAACAAAGAACTGTGATACCCTATGCAACAAGTACTTACATATGTACATTCTACGAAGCTTGAGCAATCGTTCAATATCAACGATACATACATAGAAAACGTAATGGAGAAGTTGAATATCTACGATGACGAAACAATGGACTTTACATTGAAAAATAGTTTGTTTTTCACGTCTGATCTTCACCGTATGGAGAACTGGAACTCATTGAACATAAATCTAAGAACACTTCAACCGCTAAGAACACCGTTGAATAATTTTCCATCATATTCCTATTTGTATCATCCGTACAACGCTTTCTCAATGTTACCCTATCAAAATTATTTCGACTTCCGTCGTTACTTCAGATCTCACCTGATAATGGCCCCGTATACGATGCTAGATCATCGATACTGCTGCTACGGTTCAAACAACCGTTGTTCATCGATATTCGGTAAACAAACTATTTTAAGTTTCGGAGATTCGTGCCTGGAACAGCTTAAACCCACGTTCTTAAGAACTTTGTTAGATCGTTCAGTTTATGTAAATTCTTTTGTCGGTTTTCAATTCTGTACCTCGAGGAAAAAGCATACTCTCGCTCATATTACAAATTTAGACTTAATTTCTATTTTATTACATATACCTAAAACAAACTTCAGTTTCTATCTTCTTTTTTTATCCATATGATTTTTATTCCGCGCTGTTCAAACAGCAGTGGAAAACTAGTTCTGCGAACTATTTTAGCTAAATATTTTGTTGTTTATTTATATTTTTCGACAATTCAATTTTTACAGCCGGAATTATATTTACAATTATATCAGTTTTTATAAGTAAACCAGCACATTTTTAAATGACAAAGAAGAATAAAGGACGCAAACGTGAGTTTATACTGATCCACTACGGGCCCCCACGATAACGCCAAACCATAGCACGTCGGTACTCTGAGCGCTAAGTATTAATCATGCAAGGACAGACATACGATCATCTTCGTAACATCGACATTATTAATTGTTCACTGTGATTGTCGCGTTGATCATCGACTCATTCGCTGATGATGAATGAAGTTCTCGTCGTCTCCTACAGTTACGCGACACGTGATCAGAATCGAAAGGTTTGAAAGCAGGATTGAATAACCGGCGGAAGGAATCGATTCCAACCGTTCCTAAGGGAGAGGGGGGATATCTAAACGAGAGGAAGACAATGAAAGGCGGTAAATGAATAATCCACGGGAACCGATTTTCACGCTGATCGGTCTATTAATAGCTGTGAGAACTAGTACCTAGGTACCTACAATCACAACCCGACCTTGTCAACTGCATTCCTTCCTTGACCTACACGAACAGCCGTAGTCCCCACATCCTTTTCACGATCTAAGCACTCCGAACGGGTATTACACTTTCGTGTTGGTCGCGTAAATTGCTCTCGCTGCAAAATATCCTTGCAGCTGCACGTGCAATCTCGAACACTTCCCGCACCCTAGGGCACGGTATAAAGGGAAAACCATTCCACGACTGAACAATTTCAAACTAGTACTACATGCCACAATGTTACTGCTCTCGCTAAGTTTCTCATAGAATTAAAACGACGGATATATTTTGATCATTCCATTTATGAATATCCAAGTTGATTTTAAGATAGCCACATTTTCCTATTTTAATACAAATATAATTAGAATGAAAGTAAAAGTTTTTATTATATATTATTATATATATATTATATATATATATATGTTATATATATATTATATATATATTATATATATATTATATATATATTATATATATATGTTATATATATATTATATATATGTTATATATATATTATATATATATTATATATATATTATATATATATATTATATATATATATATATATATAATATTCAAAAAGAAACCTTTTATTCTATTAGTCTTAATCTTAATCTATTAGCAGTTTTAAAATGGAAATTATTTTATGTGAAAAGTTTACTTTTTTCATCGTTAATCGATAGTTTTGTAGTATTCATTCTGCTATCAAAATTTAAATTAGATTCTAATAATTTTTAATAAATGCAAAGCTGCCATGGGAAGTACTGAGATAGTGTATGCCGGTTGTAATCGTCGGTCACTCCATACTCCTATGCCGATCGAAGAAAGGATAATAATACTCTGTCTTAGGAAGCACGTTTATACGTTTGTATCAACGGGCGATACCACAAAAAGTTAACCTTTTTATGTAACTCTGGCTGAAAATTACAAGAAACGGCGATAACAATTTGTTCAGAGTTCATTGGCCTCTAGACCTTGTAAACCAAAACAACGTTAGCATTCAAAGGTACGATAATATGAGTCTCTCCCAAATTTGCATTTTCCATTTCAACTTGACTTTTACTACGCTCATGTGCCCCTACAATAGTAAAATACAAATATTTGTTTCATTGTAAAGCATGGTATTCCTTTTCTGCCAATATAATACCGTAATTCCGTCATTCGACCGTAATTCGGTCAGTTAATATGTCAAACATCGACATCGGAAAGAGCAATACGATAAAAGTTGAAGGTGTTCGGTTTGATTTTTAAACAGATGGGTACGAGCAACAAACTATGACATGGTTCTTTTGAAACTCGTCTGTCAACGTTATAAAACCTCGGATTGGCAGGCTATCGTGATAAGTGCTATTAATCTTCGTAATAGACCACCAGGCATGCTTATGCGCGATGATTAATAACATTTTCATATCTCCTAGAACACCAAAACCAAACCTATTAACGCGAAACATCGGAGTTCGAGACGGTTACGCGATCGTTGAACCACATAGTTTAACCAATGAACAAAGAAGAACCGCGTCTCGCATAACTTTTATAATCTCGTGCGAATCGCGCGTGAAAGCGATGGAATCGTCTAACTGCAATAATTGTTATTAATGCTCGGTGAAACGCGGTTGCTTAACCATGCAAGAATAGTAATGATCAATACGTTACGCGTTACGTTACGAAGTGTCAAAACAGAATGCAGCAACGTGTTCATCTCTATTAGACCAACATCAGATAGATATAGAGATTACTTGCAGCGATGGAGCTGAATCTCTCGTTCAACGATTTGCGCTTAGAACACTTGCAAATTAAGTTTGCATAGCCAAGCATCGTCGATTTTCATCCTGTTAACAGGCAAATATTTCTTTCCACATTATCGCAAAATATTTCGCACGATTACCGTTAATATAACTCCATCCAAGAACCTCAATGTTCAATTTCGATTTTCTTAAATTGCATCGCCGTCATTGATGCGTTTCCAGTTAATTCGTTCAAAGGTCGTAAAATTCGTTCGTTAATGAAATTTCGGTCAGAACATCGTCCTTCATCGCCATCATCGCCATGATCATCACGACCGAAATGGCAGTCCATAATCATGCGTACACGTGTCAAGACTAATCACGCTTCATCCACGTCCGTAATCGCGGCCTTCCCAAGGTAAACGTGTGCCAAATGTTCTATCGAGTATAAACGTGAGACCAACGCCTTATTTCTCAGACTCCCCGGTATCCCTTGGATCAGCAGGCTCGCCGCTCGGGATCCAGCCGGCGGACGCTCCTTCACCCATAAACTTTCCTGCTCCAGGGGAGAGCATGGCAGACACCTCGACCCTGTCGCCGGAGGCTAACATGCCGAGCTCGCCGGGCTGCCCCGTGGTCAAAGTCAAAAGCGAGTATCTGCTAGGCATCCCGAGTCCGGGGACACCGCGAGATCCTCTTCGTGGAAGCGGGGCGGCAACTGGCTTGGAAGCTCGTGATACAACCTGTTCGGACCGTGCGTCACCCGATTCAGTCTTCCCTGATGCCACTTCGATGGTGGGCTACAGAGTCGTCGAGGAACAGCAGCAACAGCAGCAGCACTATCACCAGCAACAGCAGCAACAACAGCAACAACAACAACAACAGCATCAACAACAACGTTCCGGTACACCCGTACCAACCAGGTTGTCGCCTTATTCGCCGATGCAAGCGGTCTCCACGACTCCCATGCCTCAAGAAGCGACTTCAAGGAGCGACAGCCCCGACAAGGGTGACTTATCGTCGGCGCAGACCAAGGAGGAGTCCGATAACTCGGTTTTTGACGGAGGAGGTGGCGGTGGTAGCGGCGGTGGTGGTCGTTCGGAGACTTCCAGTCAACCTAGTCACCGGAGCAGCCCGTCTTCTCAATACAGCCCTAGCCAGAGTATGAGTCCTAGCGCGAGCGCGACACACGCTACTCAACAACAGCAACCGCAAACACAGCCAACACCGCTGAGACCCCGAGTGCCCTCGGTGCCACCTCACCTTCTAGCTCACCATCAATTTTGGTCACAAAACAACGGTATACAGGGGTTCGCTACGCAAAGGCTATTGAACGGGGTCATCAGTAGCGCTGTTAACTATGGACAGAACGCTGCAGTTGCATCCACTAGTAGCAGTACAAGTTTGAGCAGCAGTACTGGGAGTAGCGGGAATGGGGCAACTTCCACAAGCACGGGGGCAACTAGTACAGCTTCCTCGTGTAAGTCAGAAGTCAGTCATAACGATAGATATTCTTACTTGTCATTTAATCCGAGTCTAATACATTAAGCACGTTCTATTAACGTAGCACCTCATTCAATCTTGCTCAGTTGATGGAGTAGAAATTCAGAATAAGATTTTAATCGTAATACGACATATTTTATTTCAGGCGAAACGATGAAACCACCGGCACAAAGGCCCACGCCAGCGCCCCCAAGACCACCTCCCACTGTGATCATGGGTGAAATCGGTGGCGTTCGGACGATGATATGGTCCGCGCCACCATTGGACCCCGTACCACCGCCAGCGGCTTCGTGGACGGCAACGGCCGCGGCGGCATCCTGTTCCTCCTCAGAAGAGTCGGCTGCCCAGCTACTTTTAAATCTCGGACAGGAGTCCAGGGGCAAACCATCCTCCGTTTCCTATTCTTCCGGTCCACCACTCAATATGGAGAGGTTATGGGCTGGCGATATGACACAATTACCGGCCGCGCAACAGATGCAAGCGCTCAACTTGACGGCTTCCGGGTCCGGTCAAACGTGGGAGAGAAACGGGGGAGTCGTCAAGTCCGAGACGGCATCGCAGTCGATATCAGTCGCTCCACCTGCACCACCGATGCCACCTCAAGAACACGAGGAAGACGAAACACCTATGATATGTATGATTTGCGAGGACAAGGCTACTGGTTTGCACTACGGCATCATCACGTGTGAAGGGTGAGTGGTGTAACGTTCTTCTCTCTTTTAACGATGCATTAGATAATAGAGTAACAACTATTTGTAGCAGACAATTAGCGTTTAATGGTTTCTGGACGATGATACTTGTTTGCTTGACACATGTTAATTTTTTTTCGAAATCATTTAGAAAACTCGAATCGATTTGAAAATATCGATGGAAATTGATTAGTTACGACTTAGAGAATCTTTTGACAAGTAGCAATTATCTAAACATGGTTATCTTAATGGAAAATAAATCAACTTGCAAATACGAGGAATGAAATCAAATTCAGTAGAATTGTATTCATAGTATGTGGAGATGATGTACGGAGATAAAGTTCTTTTACTCGTTCAATTTATTGGAAACTCGAATAAGTTATTAATTGAAAAAAAAGTTGCTTATAAAATCTGTCAAATGCATCAACGAACAGTAAATTATAAAACAGAATTTAAAATGCAAATATATCTTCTCTCGTTGTTAAAAATATTAAGAACAACTTGTATTACTTGTACATGTATTAATACCAAAAAGTTCCAAAAATATCTTTGTTTCGCTATTTCGTAAATAGAGAACAAAGATTGTCTCCCGAAAGAGACTAGAGTAAACGACGAGTAAATTCTTTGAGATATCGCTGGCGATGCACTCAAGCACGATGAGGTCAAAGTGTGATAATCAAATTAGTCATCTGCAAAACTGATCCCGTTGTATATCTCGAACAGCTTGGTCTGGAATGCCATAGCGGCGACGCGTTACGAGTCAAAGATTCGGACGATCCGCTTAATTACAGATAATCAAACGAAGCTATATACGGAAAGTTAAGACTACACTAGTCACGATACCTCGCGGCGAACTCTAACCTTTAGATGGTGCTAAATACTACCTATGTTTCAACGTTGAGAACAGAGAAATATATTGTTTCCAGAATCTGCGAGGTTACCATGTTACGCTTCAATAATGTATATAGATAGATATCCTCCTGTAGATATTATATCACCAAGTTTTTCATTATTTCCCCTTTCGTGATACGACGACACTCGGTCTCTTCAAGTGCACCTCAAGGCTTCAAGGTACTACCCATTCTAATATATCCTGCAACACGGTTGATTAATCCCTAAGGTAGTACAGGGTATCGTTACTTGCTTTCATGCCTGTGCATTCAATGTCTATCGCCATATCCGACAAATCCGACAAATTAGTTGAGAAAAGTCGACGACCAATTTCTCTGCGCATCCCAGTGTAGCTATAATTCTCCAAGTATGAATCTTTAATCGGTTTCTAGAACCGAGATCCTCCCCTGAGGAGCAAGGAAAACTTTGAAACTTTATTCGTTGGATAGAAAATCCTTGATGACTAATTGTAAAATGCCTTCCACTCTGTCTGCTCTACACTTCACGCTAACTAAAAGATCCGTGTTTCAAAAAAGAATATGACTGTTTGGAACAGGACAAGTATTTATTTTTAATAATAAGCTACGTAAAAAGATTTGAAATAAACGAACCTGTATCGCCAAAAATGAATTCAATACTGTAATGTCAGCCTTGTTTTATGAAGTTGTACATAATGTTTCACTGGAGATAATCACGATATAATCTACATCTTGAAAATAGAGCAGATTTCTATCGTCTAATTCGTTTACAATGTACTGAACCACGGATAACAATAATTTGTTATAGTAAACATAAGTTCTTATACTGAAATCTCTGGAAAGTTCTTATGAAATCTTCTTATGAATGTGCAATGTGAAAGAGCATGAAATTATGTGTGTGCAGGTGTAAGGGTTTCTTCAAAAGAACTGTGCAAAATAGGCGAGTGTACACGTGCGTGGCAGAAGGTGGTTGCGAAATTACGAAGGCCCAAAGAAACAGGTGTCAGTACTGTCGTTTCAAAAAGTGCATTGAACAGGGTATGGTCCTTCAGGCCGTTCGAGAAGATCGAATGCCTGGAGGAAGAAATTCTGGTGCTGTATATAACCTTTACAAGGTTAGTATTAACTTGATATCTTCGATAATTATTAACACCATAAAATAAAGATATCAAATAATTAAAACATTATTCAATAAAATTATCTTTTCAAGAGCGAAAAACATACGAAAAGTTTTTAAAAACACTAATGCTCCCTAACTTTTTGTTGACGATGTACATGTGAATACAAGAATGAGAAACTGATCCTTAATCTAAGATATATTCACGCACTCAACAACTACATGTCGATCGTTGTATTGTTTTCCAAGGTAAATGATTAATTTTATTCCGCCCTCTTTCCTTCCATAGGTGAAGTACAAAAAGCACAAGAAAAGTAACAAAACAAGTGGAGTGGGCGGAAGCATGGGTGGCATAAGTAGCGGCGGTAATGTTGGCGGTGTTAACGGGTCGGGATCCCTTGGTGGTAGCAAAAGCACCATGGGTTCGACGATGCTTGACAAACACATGGCTGTAGCCGCAGTCGCTCACCATAGCCAACAGCAACATGTCCAGCTAGCTGGTGGTTTTCTTCATCATCACAAGATTTCGTCGGGCGACCCGCTCAACTCGCAATCTACCACCAGTCACTCAAGTCACCCCGCGCATTCGGGACACCTTGTTAATGGGACGATCCTGAAGACAGCGCTCACCAACCCCTCCGAAGTGAGTTCACGTCATGTTCTGCACTTTTACACCGTTCTTCTTCTGCCTTGATTTTTTACTATAATCCCTAACTTTTAAACGAAGGTCCTCACGATCTAGCGAAGAGATATGTAGTAGCTATCTTGTCCAATGACGCATGAACGACATTCCATTGGCAGATAATGTTTTGTAGACTCTAGATACGGTAGGATTAAATCGGCAACAATGAGCGAAAGCACGAGAATTTTTATGACCCAACTGCTCTCGTTTTAATAAATCAGAAGGCTATTAATGTTTTAAGAAAAGCTCTGTCGTAAAATTCAACTTAAAAGTTATCTATTAATCTTATGAAATTGAAAAATATTGAGAAATATTGATTAATACATAAGCATAATGTTCTTCTTTTTCACTCTCTCGTGTTTTCACCAAAGCTGAGAAATTTTGTTAACAACAGGAAGGCAGCGAAAAAGGTTAAGCGTCCATCCAGCACGGTAACTTCCACTTCTTTCCCGGTTCCTTTGAACATCTCTTCGTAAGCAACGTGACGCAACGTATTCGATTCCACGCGATCTTTCTGCATGATAACTCATGGAAGCGCGCTAGGTATAACGTCTAAGAAAGATTCCATGGGATTTCTCTATCAGCTCTCCATTAGATCGATTATCTAACAAACCAACCAACATATACGTGTGAAATGTTTTTTCCTCTGTTCGCGTCTTAACGAACACTCCGCGAACGCGTATAGATCAACGTCGTCCGTGCAACCGTAACACGATTTCGAATGATTTATTCGAGACGGCTCGTTAGAAATCGAGCACGGGTCGACAAAAGTTGATCTTCGTCGAGAGAATGCACCGTTGATGAGAACGTCCTGAAGGTATCTTCACTTTCACTTTCGAAGCAGCTGCACGCGATCGGATCACATGCGCCAACGCGATCTTTCTCGCTCATGGGGATTTCTTTCATCCAATTCAGCACGTTCTCGATCGGTTTCAACGCGATTAAACACCAGGAAAACACGATGATATCGTATTAATCGGATCAACTCGATCTTCCACATATCGGAAACAACGGTGAAATTTCAAATCCTCGCGACCTTTCCTCCAGAAATGAATCCAGGAATGAATCACGAGATCGCGCAAAAATGGTATTGGCTAGGTTACGGCATCAGTAACTTTGGTTTCGAGATCGTGAGGAGGCGGCTATGTGCGCGTTTAAAACAATCATTTGAGGAACGTTAGTCAGTCGATGAATTCTGCGCAATGACTACACGGCTCCTGGATTGAGGTTGAAGTCATACAGGAAATAAATATGTGAACGATTACAGAATTATCGCGAATAGTATGGTTAAATATTTGTTCCTCTTCGCTTTCACCACATTTCAATGATCGAAAAAACCATTAACAATCTTGTAACAAATTTTCGAAGGAAATTAAATAGGTATGATATGCGCCATTTACAATTTTTCTGTTTACAAGACCATATGATACAGTCTAAAAGGTAATGGGAAGACGTTAGAACAAGTGAGCTAGTTAATAATACAAAAACCCAGAAATCGGTGTATAATATACGTGAGGTGTGTCCATTTTCCGATCAATTGATCAATTTTACGCAAAGAAATATATTTATTATTGCAAGAAATTGAAATAGTGTTTTGCTGTTTCGAAGAAAAAATTGAGAAAATAGTAACAAGTTACAAAGAAACGCTAAAAAATATAGATTATGTTGCATGTTTTACGTTTGCGTGACGATCATTCTATTTTCCTGATCTTTGAAATTGTCGGGAATTGATTAAAAATGATCAATCTTATAAAAATGTATCTGGTTAAGAAACCTTAAACATATGAAATAATCAAGAGCTGACATCTCGATACGTCAAGTTAACGATAAAAGATATGAAAAAATGTAAAAAAGAACGCTGGAAAGCACGAATAATAAAATAAGCAGAGGAACAAGTAAGTGGGAAAAATTAATCAATTCGACGGATTTCGACGGATTTCGACCATTTTCGAGAACGATCCTGAAATGAATGAACTCCATATTGCAATTTCACTTTCTTACGACTTTGCTTGCGCAAGCCTCAAGGTTTCCCACATTACGAAAGCCGATAGATACCAGCAAGCCGAGTACTTGGTTGGTCGTCGCCGTCTCACATGCCTTTTCGTGCTCGTCTAAACATAGTACTATCTTTTACGTCGTGAAAGTGTTTCCTATTAGAGGTTCGAGCTGCACCAACCATTTCGCGTGGTTCGACGAGCTAAACCTTCGCAACCGAAATTAATCCTCTAGATGATGAACGCTCGTTCGAAGTAGAACTGCGCGACTCATCGTTGGTCAGTAATGATCGAACTTCATTGAAATGACGCGATTGTAACGGTGGATCGTGGATGCTTATCAATATTCTGTGCCGTTCGCGTAATATACAGCATCGAAACGAACCGTGATAATCAGATCGTTTTAATTCGTCGCGTGAAAGCTCACGCGTTGACGAACGTTGTCGGGGACCATTTATGCGACAAGAGTATAATACATACATACGTAACGTAGCTTGGTGCGCAATCAACTATCGAGAATATTCGAATGACGCTGTGTTACGTTTACAGACCAGGTGAGGTATGCAAACAACGAGAAGAATTACCGGGAACAGTAAGTCCGGTAGAGGCCATTGCCAAAAGTGAAATCGATGACTCCCGAACCGGATAAATATTGCCTTGTGGATGGAATACGATTAAGGAGGTCACTTTCCATCTCCAGGCGAATCGTTGCACACTCGCCACGATGCAGCGTATGGATTCTCATGAATTTCAAAAGTTCTCCTCCCGCGTTGGAAGAATGGAGAGTTTCGAGATGCATAAAGATTCGGATTAACGTGTTTCTCCAGAAACAAGATTCCAGATCTTTGCCAAGAAATGCGACAGTGCGAGAACGATATTGTCCATGGAGTTTACCAGAGCTTTTTCTAGAAGCTTCTGATTGCGAGAAGTAGAATTTGTAAGAAGGATGAATTCACCGTCCTAGAAAATTGACACTACATACTGTCATGATCATTTGTGCGATACGGTGGATATCTTCTGACTTTGAAATGGTCAACGGACGAATATTCATGTTCCTTAATTGCAACAGGATCCCGCCTTAATATCACCAGTTACAGTTGATTAGTCTCACAACTTCACAAAACTTACCTATAAACAAATGATAGAATTATTTGATCGTGTCAGATCGCTAACGCGCGATTACGAAATAGTCGCGAAACGAATAAAAAACGGAATTCACGATGTTTGGTAAGGATTGCGCGTATATAATATGTATACATCGAAGGAGAGGCGTCAGTCGTTATCGACATCGCATCAAGATGACGACGACTCGGAGGTAGGGACAATAGAAAATCAGCGACAGCCGGTGCCAAGGACGGGCAGTTCTCCGCCGCGCGCCGGTTTCGTAACTCGTGAAAGTCTGCACAAGGGACACTGACCTCACCCTACCTCCTTCTCTTCCTCCTCCAACACCTTCGTCCCTCCATCTCCGCCGCGAGATCGCCGTCAGCAACGAGAACGCGTGTCCCACGGCTGCGTGACGTTCGTCAATATGCACGTAACTTAAAGATAAAGCCGAGCAAAAACGGGGATCGCAGCTTTCTCCGAAAGTGTCACCGGGGACCTCAGACTGCTCTCCCTAACCGTATATACTTCAGAAATACCGATCTCGAGAATCGAAAGGTCAATGAAAGGCCAGATCAGATTTACGTAGAAAGCACGACCCCACGATTCGTCCACTGACAGATTGAAATTATCAAAGTGCGACCATCGTAGATCCTGCCATCTCGACACTGGATATATCGGAATATTCAGCAACTTTATTTCCACTGGTTCCAACCGATACGCTCGAAATAAAGTATGTGTACGATGTAAGATAGTACATACATATGTATATGGAATTGAAAAATTCAATACAAAAGCGGCACATTTCATATCTAAATCTGTTTTTAGTTTTTTATATTATTTTTTGTCGTTAGTTCAATTAACAATCCATTAATGATTGGAGTTCCTAAAATTTTAAGTCATTCGCTCAATTTCTCGCAGTAACAAATATATTTCTTGCAATCAGCGTAAAAATAATTGTAATTTTTATACGAGAGTGCTTTAAACGTTAGCATCTTTTGTACGAGCATCGAAATAAATGATTAACAAACTCCATTAAGAAATTGAAAATTAATCGTATTTTTTAAATTTCATCTATCTAATAATCTTCAGATTTGTACATATATAATTAGTTTTCAAGTTATGTGATAAGTCCTACATAATCCTATATTCCTTAATCCTCCCATAAATCGTCATGCCGGAGTAGTAGCAGTATAACACTCAGAAACGATAAATTTTAACAAATTCAAATAGTTTAAGAGAAAAATTTTTTGTGTTTAAGGTGGTACACTTAAGGCAGAGGTTAGACAACACAGTAAGCAGTTCGAGGGATCGGTCTTTTCCTTTCGATGCAACCGTTGCTATGATCCAGTCTCTAATAGATTGCGACGAGTTCCAAGACATTGCCACGTTAAGGGTGCGTTTATCTACTTCATAGTTTTTAAACTGTTCCATTACCATTCGTGCTGCACATTCTCTAGGGTTCTATACTTTTCCTATTCGAACGAATAAAATTTCAACACAAACGGTGTGTCTCTGTTCGCACGTGTACCTCCTTTTTTATATTCCAGAACTTGGACGAGCTACTGGACCATAAATCAAACTTAAGCGACAAGCTGTGTCAGATAGGGGACAGCATAGTGTACAAGTTGGTGCAGTGGACCAAAAGGTTACCGTTTTACCTTGAGCTACCGGTCGAAGTTCACACGACGTTGCTCACCCACAAGTGGCATGAGATCCTGGTGCTGACCACTTCCGCTTATCAAGCGATACATGGTCAGCACAAGTTCTCCAACGTCGGAAGCGACGTGATGGGAGCGGATTTTATGCAAGAAGTAATTACTTTTCTATCCTTCGTTGCATTTAAATCTACTACTCCTCGATTTAGTAGAGATTCACAGATAAAGAACTTTCACTTTAACCAACGAATACAGTACAGCAGATTTATTTCATGACGTGAACCGATAGTACACACCTGTAGCCCACGGGTCGGGCATTTCTGTTCAAAGAGTAATGTAGAGTACGCTTTTTATTGCAAATAGTATCGGATAAATACGATCCTTAATAGAATCGTAATTGGTTGCATAAATCTTAGCCAGACAGATATGGTTCTGTACGGACATTCGTGAATTCAAGCAGTACTTTCTATATTTAAACACGAGGAGATCATAGGAAGATTTATTTGAGAAACGAAGAAACTTTCTACTTTGAAAAATATAAAAAGGAATTGTGACACTGTATTAATCAAACGTGTATCGTTTGAATTAGATTAAATAAATGTATTCGTGCACAGGTTTCAAACAATATGTATACGTTGCAAACGTGCCTAACGAACATGATGGGCCGACCGATAACCATGGACCAATTACAGCAAGACGTAGGGCTCATGGTGGAAAAAATTACATACGTCACATTAATGTTCAGGAGGGTGAGATTACGAATGGAAGAATACGTCTGCCTGAAAGTAATCACCATGCTCTCGCAAGGTAAGTATTCTCATCAGATAAATCATTTAAAAATGCACAAATACCGTACATGCCTGTTTTTTCTTTTCTTCTTTTCTTTTTTATTTTATCGAGATACTTAAGATATAAAGAAATGCATCCTTTTTGCTAATGCTGCAATTGGCGAAGCAAAATGTAAGTTTGCGTGTAAACACGGTATAGGATGCTAATTTTTGCATATTTTTCATTTGCTTTACATGCCATATGTATAGAGTACAGCTCGTAATTATTCGAACAGTTTTAAATCGAAAGAAAAGTACCTGCATTCTCCATACGGAATACATTTACCAGCCATCTGAACATAAGTAACGATATATTTATATTCTTTATATTACTTGATATATTCTCAACAAATTTGAAAGCAAAATGATACTCAAGGAAGGATTGATAATCGTCGAATAAATTTTAGAAAGACATCGCGAATTACTGAAGGAATTAAAATTTACTAACGATCGAATAGTTATAATTATAGTGAAAAATAAAATTCAGGACTTCAAAGATAAAAATATAATAGTGCTCAGCAAATGAAGAAAGAAAATCTTAACAAACGAATCGAAAAGTGAATATACAATCTTTGAGAATCTTTCGAAAACTTTCCTTACGTTTAGTAAATCTATCCATCCTTAGACTTCTGAACCTTTGTTTTTATCACCCTATATAAATCGCTATCAGCACATGTTCACGATTGTTTCTCTTGTATTTGTCCTCTCTTAGCACGTGGAGGTACTATGGAATTAGAACATCTACAAGAACGGTACATGAGCTGTCTACGGAGTTTTGTCGAACACAGCGCGCCTCAACAGCCGAATCGATTTCATGATCTTCTCGTCAGATTGCCCGAAGTAAGTCAGCCATAAAAAAATTTCCCCTAGAATCGTTTAGATTTTCACTTGACCAGATGGGTGTGTAGCGTAAAGTACAGAAGAACAAAAAAAATAGAATAAAGTAGATAAAAGAAGTAAATAAATAGAAATATGAAAATATGCACAATTTGTATGATCGATGGTAGAGAAAGATTCAAGCAATAGAGTATCCATGATAGTACGACCGTATTTATAAATGTTTTCGTGAGAGACGAGTTAAAACAGTACCTACAATCTAAGTCGATCCTGTTTTCTTCCTGCATTCCAGGTACAATCAGCGGCAGCTCTTCTACTTGAGAGTAAAATGTTCTACGTTCCTTTCCTATTGAACTCAACAATTCAAAGATAGTAAATAAAAAACAAACTGACGATAAACGAAGCTGAATACCTATATACATACTATACATATAAATATATACATATATATACACGCGAAAGATTATATTGTATGTATATATGTATATATATGAAAATAGAATCGAACAAACAAACAAAAGCAAACGGGAGAGACTTATAGGAAAAGGGAAAAGGGAAAGGCTTTGTTTGCGTGTGTATAATAATTATATAAAAAAAGTATATATATAAATAATATAAATAATATAAATCTGTGTGTTCGTTGCGTTGTACAAAACGAAGAAAGTCGAGAAGAGAACGAGGAACCTGCGAAAAGCGTGATAAAACAGACAAAAGCGTTAGAAGGAAAAAAACAAGAAAGAACAAAAACTATAGAAAAACGAGAAGATTTGAAAAAAAAGAGACGCAAAGGATACGGAGGAGGAGAGAGAGAGAGTGTGTTTTAGATAAGAAATAAAAAAGCAAATTAATGAAAGAATAAAATGAGTTCGAAAGAGAGCGAAAGAGCGGGAGAGAAAGAGAGGGAGAGTGAGGAAGCGCGCCACCTCGAGATGGGAAATCAATCGAGGAGGGAACTGAACTTTTTTATCGAAACTGAAAGACTATAATAATATATTTCTGTACGCAGTACCGCGCAACTACGTCATTGTGTGTTCACGTTGCATAATCCGATCGATAATAAAACTCTCGTTACGTACGCTCACTGTAGGCCACCTACTACCACCTACTACTATTGCTGCTACTACTACTGCTACTGTTACTATTACTCTCCACCACTATCAAACTAAATAGCAGACTACCATTAAAACGACCGAAAGATCAATCGACCGATGTTGATGATAATGGTGATCATAATAATAACGATGATGATGATGACGATGATAATGGTGATGATGATAATCGACGACAAGTCACCAGCAACAGCACAAACGCAAAACAATCGATCAGTGAACGAATCGATCGCCGCGTATCTATGTATCTTTACACGCGAGCATAATAATTACAATATCACAGCCAAACGAGTACGCATTCTCGATAACAAAATAACTCTAAACGCCTATAAATACTTAAATACTCTCGTCTATGTATCCACGTGATCCTACCCTTAAACTAAACGACGTTGCAGACGTAAGTGTGATATTTCAATTATCATTCTAATTAAGAGAAGATACAGGAAACACGGCCGTCGTCATTACTAGAAGGACTGGCTGAATGGATGTTTGTAAAAACGATGACGATTTTTTCGTAACTGTTGAATCGAAAAACAGAAAAACTGATGTTATTTGCATAAAGTGATGCAGAGACCAATTTGACGTCTACTCAATGGTACCCTTCAATTATACGAAGGAAAATATTCCCGACGTTGAACACATTTGGATGGAAATCTGGCTAGACTCTAGACTACAGACTTATTGACTCGTAAATCGTCCTCGTTGTTATTGTCGTTCTTGTCGTCATTCACCGCTCCGAATCATGGTCCAAGCGCGCAACACAGAAGACTATATTATATATACATATATACATATATATATATATATTCACAGTTTTGTTAATTTACATTTTATCGTCATCGACGTAAATCTTTACGCGTGTAATATCGTGCATCATTCACCGGTCGATTTTTTACTCGTCCTTCGAACGATCCGATCCTCCACTTTTCTCGGATCACGAGATCACGCGATTCTAGAGCTTACGAAAAGAGGGAAGTGTCGCGTAGACGAAATTCTTCTCACAAACGAGACGCTTCCGCGAGATTCTCGACGACTTTTAAATAAAGTTCGATTCGATGACTTGCAAATATTTTGCAAAATTTTTGTAACGGATGTTCTTCGAACTGATACTGATTTTCGATACGTAAGACAAACTTTTTAAACGTTTTTTATATAGTTCTAATGAATTCGTAGCCTGCCGTATATCGAAGTGATATTTTTTCTATTGAAAATCCTTGCAAGGATCTGATCGTTCGAACCTGTGCGCGTGAGCGCGCGCGCTTCGTTTCTTGTTACCAAGCGTTCCCCATTGATTCGTGACAAAAGATTGTTTTTTATAATTCCTCGTTAAAATGACTGCGATAATTTCATAGTATTATATACAAGAAAGAAAAAGGAGAAAAAGAGAAGGTAAAATGCATAAACGAATGGAAAATGTGACTAGCAAAAGACTTGGTATTTCTTTATTACGAGGAAGCTTATATTCGTAGCGAACAAAAAAAGGTAATAGAGTAATAAAAGTTCGAGTATACCTTTTTCTTCTCGCGTGAGCTTTTATCGGATTTATGGAAAATTGTTCCCCACTTTGGCAAATGTAGATATACATATGCATATACATATGTATAATACATATTTATGTGTCGCGGACACGTGTGATATTCGGTTTCCTTGTGACTCAGAAATACCTGGTTCTTCAGATTGGCTCAATTATTTAAGATAGCAAAACCAGTTGTAGAAAATGGAAATAACGGTAGGAAACAAACCGGTGGCTGACGCCAGTCGAAACGTCTTGTTCGTGTCTTGGAAAAGAAAAAGAAAAAATGATGAATAATGCTCCTTGTATACGCATGTAATGATTAATTAGCGCATGTTCTATCACAACGTGATTGTTTCATCTTGCCTCCATAGAAGTTATTGTAAACACGCGCTAATTACCGCTACGCACACGATCACGAGTACGATGAAATCGAATTCCCCTTTCTTTGATCCCGAAGGTCCGTTGTCGTGTCTTTGGATGCCTTCGGTCGTGTTGCATTTATCTTCATTCCCTGATCCTTAATTTTCTCTTCCTCTTATTTTCCTATACTACAAATTACAAAGCGAATATTCTGCTCAAAGCAAATTCCACCGAAGCTTTCGCGGGGAACTTTCTCTACTTTCGTCAACCTTGATGCCTTTTCCACATCTTGAGACAATTTCGGCGGACTCGTGATCGCGAGCGCATGTACGAAAAAAAAAATCAACACGAGAACTATACACACAGACCTTGGGCCTACTAGCCTAGGGATACTTGTCCATACTATAAGACTTAACTAATGATGGGATACTTCATACGGTAAACAATGTATATTATTTGCGGTTAAGGAACTGGGGGTAACGGTTCCTGTATTCCCCGGACATCATCGTACACTTGTTCTGTGTTCAATTGGACGGTCGATAAGGTCGCAACCGCGAGTAATAGAAAGAAAAAAAACAAGCAAGATAGAAGAACGAAGAGAAAAAGAAAACAAGCTCGCTAAATTACGTTAAGAGAATATTTGACATGATATTGGCTAACGCGTGTTTCTTTTTTCTTTTACTTTTTCTTCGAAAACATAAATCCCTCGTAATTTCCTCACGTTTACACGCGAAAATTTACTTTGAAGTTACCGTTTAGTATAGTGCAATACGAAGAAAGGAAGCAATCGTGTTAGCATTTAGACCGATACATTTGTTCCTTTTGCTCTCTTTCTTTTGTCTCCTACCTTCGTAGACATTTTTTACGCTCCTCGTTCCTTCCTCTTCCCTGCCCGTTCCCTCGAGTTGATCCACCAAACCGCGACTGTTCACCCTTATGTTCCTATAACCCTGCCCATCAACCAATTCTGTTTCCTTTTTTTATTCCCGTTAGCTAGTAAAGATAATGTACTTCCCGCGGAGAACTCTTTTCTTGTCGCCTCCTATTTATTGTTAGCATGTACATACAGCATCGAAACAGATGTTAAAGAACGGCGAGGAAAAAAGAACGCCGCGTTAAGAGAAAAACGCACCGAGTTGGACTGTCTATTATATTACATTATATATAAGTATATAAATATAAATATAAGTATATAAATATAAATATAAGTATATAAATATAAATATAAATATAAATATAAATATAAATATAAATATAAATTATAAATATAAATATAAATATGAATATAAATATAAATATAAATATAAATATGTATATTGTATAAAAAGAAATGTGCACCGATGTCTGGGAGTACAGCAGCTGCTTACGGGAGAGCTATACGTTGGATCAGCAAGACTTAGGGCATTATACTACCCGCGAGTATTATCATGCCCAACCTTTAATATTTAAGTGCGAGTGAGAGTCTATTGAGCAAAAGTAAAAGAAAAAAAGATGAAATTTAAAAATATAAAAAATACATATGCCTCTCGTTTGTGGGTTTAACTTTGTACATATTGTACGAAAGGTTTAATAATAACTACGTTGAAAGTACTAGTCCTGTCTCTTTGTATAATTCCGTGTTATACCTGCTCTTATATAGTGTCAAGCGGTGCAACAGCGTTTCTAATCCTGTGCCAGCCGTACGATTGAGCCTGATTAAAATTATGCTATGCAGGATATGTATGCGACACCGAGTTTTGCCGAGTTGTGTGTATTTCTTTTGGGGCGATGAGTCATGACGCTAATATATATATATATATATATTATTAATATATATTATCGTCATAATTCATTGCCCTAATATATATATATATATATATAAATATATATATAAATATATATATAAATATATATATAAATATATATATATAAATATATAAAATATATATATATAAATATATAAAAATATATATATTACGATATATTATCGTCATAGGCAAATTATTTCAGATGTTACATATATTGCCCCATATATATATAATGTAATATATATATATGATAATTACATTATATATATATTGCTATATATATGTATGGGGAAATATATATAACATCTGATACAATTTGCCTATGTACAATGTACATTTGAGCTACAAACCACGGCATCAAAATTGTTAAGCATTGATGTGATATTGAAACAACGTTCATATTTATATTGTCAGATTAAGACGTTCTTATATATTTCATTCATCGAAATATTTCCCTTGGCCCTCAATTTACTGATCTCTGGATCTCCTAAAAATGTCAGTTTGTTATTTTCTTGTTAAAACGACGAAACTTTCAAACCTGCACCATTACTTCGAACGGATTGGTTAACACTGAAGTATGCTGCTTGTCACGGTATAAGCAAAGAAGCGCGAAATGCAAACGTTAACCCAAAAACGACGGGCAAAAAGAAAACACGAATGCCAGACTGGCAAGAGGAAATACTTTTTCAATGAGTGAGTCAAAGTTACCAATTTCTACCTACGTTTAGGAAGTACATTTTTATCATCTCGTTTACCTTCGACTATTCCTTTTGTAACTGAGATTTGGGCACCGTGTGAATTGCTGCTTTGCCAGGAACCGGATGCTATACTGCTGCTAATCATTTTTTTACCAACTTTCGCGCGCGAAATACAATTTCTCGTTGATGAACGTAAACATTCGCGAAATTGCTCCATCTAGCATTTTTCGAATTTTTACACCTGATTTGATAACGATTTCGAGCTTTATATCGCGCATGAATGTATTTTTTTAATGAATATTATTTTATTAGGAACGATTCAAATATCATTCACGCATTTCTTGTATTTTATATGCACATTACATTTTACAATTTTTTGCACGAATTGTTCAAAATAGTTGCACATCGACATTTTATTATAATATGCAATTTAACAATTTGGTAAGAACTTTACTTATTGTCTCAAATATAGAATTTATATGTGTAGTTGGAATTTTTCTTTTTAAAAGCAAATACTTAAAGAATAATGCATAATTAAACAGACTGAAAATCTACATATAATCTTTTGTCAAAATCAAATACTTAATTAAATACTCTAGTCGATGTAAAAGAGAATATGTTTGTATAATAAGTTTAATACAAAAATTTACATATTTTATTTTTTACCGTTAGCAAACAATTTCATTAAATACCAACTTAGCTTATTCGTTGCATTTTTTTACTACATTGCGTCCTTCGTGCAATGAACTCTAAAATTCGTTCAATCTGTTATCATTTTACTGAGTAACAAATGATAAATGATGATTATTAATAATGCGATTATACACGAAATACGACGAAGTACAACGAGAAGTATAATACGGACGCGCTTGCAGATTTATAGTCGGGCAAAAAAATTATCACATTTGTTTTCATAAAGATGTGTATATAGATGAAGTTGATAATCATAAGAATAAATTCATTGTTACCGCAAGGATTAAGTATTGTAAGATATAATATAATGATGTTCATCCGACCAATAAATCGGAAGCTATCGGTTCTGGGCAAAACAGGCTAGACTTCACAGGTGACGCGTAAACCCCCTGTATTTTTATGAATAAATAAGATATTTTAAAAAAAAAAGTAAATCTGAAGTCTGTTTGGAGATGCCTTTCATAGGGATTATATAAATGTAGATAATATATTATACATAATGAACATAAATACACTATATTATTATATATAAATAGTAAGGAATAAATAGAATTATTATATATACGATGAAAATAATATTATTACAAGTAAATAAACTAATTAAAGATGAACAAATTTGGTGATATCTTTATTATTCTATACCCATACCTACATACGATAGTTTCTCCCTTTATCATTTCACGGTATATATATGTATGTATACGTATATGTGTATGCGTGTTATATGTATATATTTGTACTTTACTTATCACAATAATAACGGGAGTATTATTGATAATGTCAGTTGCAATTTTTGCGCATTTTTATTACAGACGTTTCATTACATTAACATAACAAAATCTATACTTTCAAGGTACATGATCGTTAAAATGTTGTCTACCTGTGAGATCTTTAAGAATTATGCGCAGTGTTCAAGCTCCTGCACAAAACGTTTATTAAGCTAAAGTAGTCTCATTATTTAATGTCATTGTCTTTATTCCTGTGAGCTTACCGATGTAAATCGCCGCAAGCGCTTGGACACTTCGATAAGATTAAAGCGATCACAGACAGAGGCATTTCAAAGGTGACTGCTGTGAATACCTAAGTAGACACAGAAGCTAATACTTTTATGATTCCTAGGATATCCCCGTACTACGTAGGCATTCTCATGCATCACCACCGTTTTACGATAATAATAGAGGCTGCAAAACCGACAGATCGAGTTTGTAACGTAAACTCCGTGTCTTGCCTTGTGTAATGATCTATCTAATATAATATCAATAATGTAAATACAAAGCAGTGATTAATGTAAAATCGTATAATTGCATATTGTAACAATCTGGATATATTATATATATATATATAAATCGTATTTTTTATCGATAATATTGTAAAATGTAAAAAGTATCGTGTAAAGCAATCATCGAATTGGACGCCGAAATATCTTACGAGATAATAATAAAGATCGAAATATGATAAAGTAATTGTTAATGATATTTTCTGGAATATAAAAAAGTGAAGAGAATTCCTTACACACGCCTTTGTTAAGCTCTCTGTTATTTATATGATCCGTCCTAGTTCGTCTATGATTATCCGTCAGTATTTACTTCTAGTAGACCGTCGTGTTATAGTTCTGAAGGCACTGTTCAAAAGTTGACTATTTTTATTTTTTTTTCATTTTTTTTTTGAAATAACAAGTCTTCAAAACATTTTCAAACGATCCGACATGGAAAATCGTTACAAACATCGATGCAATTTTCACATGCCTCGCTTGAACTATATCACAAAACTCAAAATAGAGTAGTTTCAACTTGACAACCAGTGCCAATGCCAATGCCATAATTGTCGGGTCTGTGATCGGTTAGGGAATATCATGAGCTAGTAAATCGATGGTCAGAATTCAGGCTTATGATACGCAATGGCCGGTGCGTTCCATTGATTATGTATCAATATCGTATCATTATATTACACAAACGCTTATTAATTTAGAGGCACATTGCTAAGGGTCTTGGTTCTTAAAAGTTGCTCCCTACATTAATGAACTTATGACAGTCTAGCTATTATAATTATTCAGTACGACAGCGATTTGGCATATAATGTGAAAACTGTACAAAGATTCTGAGAATATAATAATATTCAAACTATTGCTCTGTACACATAAAAGTAGAACATAGTTAAAAAGGCCGATATTATGAAAAAATTTCAGTACTTTTTAAGATATTTTGCAAATAGTATTTTGAACCCGTAAAAGGAAAAAAGGGAATGAAATATAAAATTGTCATGTGCATAAAAATAATAAGAAAACTTCTATTATATAATACAATTTTTCTACTCAATTTCCTTACCTGGGCAGGAAATCTTTGGCTACTGCTACATACTATTTGTACCTCGGCAGAACCGCCGACTTTATGTTGCTAAGAACACTGATTGCGCATCTAGAATAAAAAGAATTGCACACAGCGTACACAATGTCTAAATCAGAAACAGATCAATTACATACTCAGGAAGACCTTAACAGTAGTATATATGCTCACGCTTTAATAAACCTGAATTCTACGCACAACGATCATAATATCAATGAAGCATTCACTATACTCAGAGACTCTCCCACTTCGGAATGTTTAAATGGTTTCTCATTTATTCGTTCATACATTACTGAACCTGCTGTTGTTTGTGTTCATAACTTATTTTAAAGCTCTTAGCCTTTAGAACGGTACATTCACAATACTGCTCTGAGATACGAATGCTCTAGAATGTCCACAGTAGACAGCAAAAGCGTCTAGACCATAGTGTTCACATTTCAATGCGAAACATTTTTCAAACTAGGAGAATCAGGCTGATGCAATGGCAGGCGCAATTATATATAAAAGTTAATTTCTTAATATACAAAAATGGATAAATTTCCTAAAAACTGTGTAAAATCATTCCTTGAATAAGTAATCACACGACAATCCTGTTCTCCAAATAACATTTAAGTATAAAAACATAAACAAAATTTTTTTAATTAAAATTCTAAATAATACTTCAAAATTTGATGCTCCGTCAAAGTATCAGCCTGTGTCCGTCAACATGAAGAAACAGTCATGTAATTCCGTAACGTCTAGACGCAGATACCACCTTTCTGCATCCAAACAAATGGAACACTAGATTAGATCACAAAAAGTATGGTGTAATAGTTAAAGGTGGAATTACTCTTTCAGAATCAGGCACTGCCTGAAATAGCACTGGGTTTCTTTGATCGACAGTTGTAAACTGTAAAATACTAGCTACGTTACCACAACGATAACAATAATTTGGAGCTGACCATACTGTTACAAGCTTATCATTAAACATGTACCTATAACCTGTAAATAAGACAGAAATATATGAAATATAATCATAAAGTTCTTTTGTGTGCATTTTACGCATAAATAAATACGTATAATTTGTGTAACAATATATACCTTCATGAACCAATTGATGAGCTCTACAAATAAGTTTAAGATCGTTGATTTCCATAAATTCATATGTTACTTTACTTCCAAATAACCAACCTGCTCCACGTGGACTAATAGTCCATGATTCAACATCTTCTGGATCGGACCAAACCAAATCACAAAAAGCACCTAAAACAGAAATCGAAATGTATTCAAGTATAATATAACGTAACATATTAAAAAACAGTAAAAATACCTTTATGCGGAATTTCTTGATTTCTTTCAATCGTTCTAATTTGATCTAATGTTTTAATGGCTGGAGACAATCCACCATGTACACAAAGTACTTGTTCATCAATTAACTAAATAAAAATATCCACGTTTTTATTAAACATCATAACACAATATTAAATTTATTTATTATTTACAAATACTAACGGCAGCAACTGCAAGTAAGTCGAACACCTTACAACAGTATTTCCATGCATTCGCATTGCCATATTTGTTTTGACATTCATCTGCATAGAATATAATAGATCTAATTATCATAATTATCAAACATGCAGAGTAATGAGTTACTATCAAATAATCTTTTAGATGTTATATTACAATAAATACATCACATTTTTATAACATAATATATACTAACCATAAAAACCATAGACATGAGTGATTTGTCTGGATTCGTGATTTCCTCGAAGTAATGTTATTCTATCAGACCATTTAGCTTTAAGTGTGAGTAGGCGAGTAAATGTTTCTACGCTATAATACCCTCTATCTACAAAATCTCCCATAAATATATAATTTGTTTCTGGCACAGCGCCTCCATTACGAAATAATTCTTCTAGATCGTAAAACTAAAAGAAAATAAACAATCATAAAAACCGATTTATATAAAAGAATCATACCTTTATCGTTGAAATAGTTATCGTTATCTCTGAAGATATCGATATCATGTTGAGGTTAGAATAAAACTGTAAAGTTTACCTGGCCGTGAATATCTCCACATACTGTTACCGGAGTAGATACTGGTTGAATATTAGATTCCTCTAATAATATGTCACATACCATGTCACAAAGTTTCTGAACAAAATTAATTTTATTGTTAAGAGACATATAGGAGATTCAAGTAACCTATGAGTGTATGTTTAAGGTCTTGTTATATATGTTAACAAAATATAACAAATTGGTAGTATTATTATTAATATCTTTCACATATTATTTACCTTAAGGTCATTTTCAGGAAGATACTTGCACTCTTTTGCAAGTTCCATCCATTTATCGATGTCTGACATTTTGGACTCGTATCGCAGAAAAATACTGATCGCGCCCTCACTTACATATGTGTGCACTGAATTTGTAGTTAATTTATATATTTTTAAGAATTGTTTTAGCGGATTAATTTCAATTAAACTTTCGATCTTTATTTATTTTACTCATAAGACTTTAGACATTCTATTTAACAAAAAATGATTATTTTTCATCGTGCTAAACACAAAATTAATTAACCTACTGTGAAGTAAGATTAAAAAAGACCAATTTTCATTCTGTTCAATCCTTTCATATTATTGGTCCTAAATTTTCGTACTGTAAACAGAAAATATATTTGAAACTGAAACCATTTTAATAAAAATATATCGAAATATCTTTCTACTCGTTATTAATAATGCCAATATATACAATCGTGTCATATCACAATATATGTAGTTGCTACTTAATGATTTTAAAGTAGATGTTACTTTTAGGAATATATGATATATCTTCCAATAATGTCATTTAAATCCTAGTAATTTTTGTTTTTCTCTTGTACGCTTAATAAAAAGTTTGGAAGACTATTTGATAATTTTACTACGCAAACTCAAAACTACTCAGTAGAAAATTTAAATTTATATCATTCCAATGTTTTCCAAAATTATATACTATCTGAACATTGTATTAGTCATGAAACATTTGATGAAATTACATTTGCAAAAAAATAACTATAATCAGTAATATTGAAAGTATACATTTTAACAGAATAAAAAATGGATTTTGTTTAAATGTTTTTTATACAATTACATAAAATAATTAGCCAATGCATCAGCGCAATGCTAATAATCAGAAATTAATAATTATGATATATATTATTGCCTTTAATTAATAATTACAATGATAATATGACACAATCTATTAAAAAGTTTTAATATTACATATAACTGTATATAATTATTGGACCTTTTGAAATGAATATTTATGGATTAAATATTTGATTATCGATTTTGCAATATATGTAATAGAATCTAGTATTCCTATTGGCCACCGTCTATTTTCTTAATGGTTATAAATGTTCCTCGCCAATAAAAGTATTTACCGCGCAATATTTTAAATGAATAGCTAGATTCAGGAAGAAAATGATAATTTATCATGACTGGATCAGAAAAGGACAAAAGGTATAATTTCAGGTTCCTTCGATAGCAAATCAGTGTGGGACGTGGAAAAAGGTCAGCAGCAGGAGGACGATATGGATTTTATCTTGCAACGAAAAGTGGGTCACAACGAAAACGCCTGTGCGCACGCTTCGATTATCGATTGAAACGTTACGTTTCTTGAGTTCGTACGTTGGATCTCATTTATGTGAATACAGTGACTGTGGATGTTCGTGGAATGAGTTCCTCACAGTAGGCCAGTTGGCTGACATCTCTAGTTCGTTGTCCGTGCGCGATCGCGAGTTTTGGAAAAATGCGGTGAAATTCGATGTATAACAACGTGCCTTCGTGAAATCGGCCATTTTGATAGTGCGTGTTTCACGAAAACGGATAAGATCGTTTCTGGCAGCTACCTTCAACGGTTGTGCGTGGAAGTGGTGGCAGCTCGGTGTCGACCACAGGACACAACCGTAAAACTGAAAACGATAGTGGTCTTGGGCTAGTAAGAAAATAGCCTCAACAAAATGGCAGGAAATACGGGTATGGAACAATTAATCCCAATCGTGAACAAGCTCCAGGATGCATTCACTCAACTCGGGGTGCATATGCAACTTGATCTACCACAGATCGCAGTGGTAGGTGGTCAAAGTGCAGGAAAAAGTTCAGTTCTTGAAAATTTTGTTGGAAAGTAAGTATCTCATGTCCTGTCATTTTAGCGTTTTTCATTTCATTCAGCGTGTAATACTTTCTGATATGTTTTAAGAATTAGAAGAATAATCGAACGTTTGGTTTAAAAGGCGTGGCGAACTACGTCACATTTTAATTCTAATATTTATCATTAGTTATATAAATTCGACTATTCCTCTTTTCTATGCCCCTTTAGGTTAACTATTTTAATCTATCGATCGTGACATCAAAATTAACTATATCTTTATGATTTGAGGCCGCCTACACAGCGACCTGTCAAATGGTTATTTTCCCCGTTGCTATAATATTTAACTTTCTGATAAATTACTCAAAGTATACATGTGTAACTAGGAAAATTATTAATTTAATTGTTCTCGATCTAGACCGCTTAATGTTATATTTTATTAACTTAGCTTTCTCCGGGAGCTATGAATATGTATATTAATGTGATAAAAATGTTAGCAAATTTGTTTAGTGCATCAGTTTCATAAGTATCTTATGCATAATTTTGCTTTGAAAGAATCATTATTAGAATGGTATCAGTAACCACATTTAACTTATTCAATTAAGAAAAAACATAAATGTTGCTAAATATAAAGGTATAATAGTTATAAGATATGTTAATTTCTAACATTTTTCTTTTATCTTTCAAGTTTTAATCTTTAAAAAGTGAATATTATTATATTTAAATATATTATATATATACTTTGACATATCCTAGTATATCCCTAATTTTATGAGATAATTACAATATTATTATTATAGTAATTATTAGATAAGAACAATATTTTTTTGTTTTCAGGGACTTCTTACCTAGAGGATCTGGTATTGTAACCAGACGACCACTTATCTTGCAACTGATTAATAGTACAACTGGTGAGTCATCATAGATAAATAGATTATAAAATTTGTTATATTATGAATGAAAAAAAAAGTTTGACATACATTATAAATTATAATTGCTTTCAAGAGTTTTAATATTACATAAAACCTTTAAATTACACTATGTCAAATTATATAATAACAGTTTATTTTATTATATATTTTAAATTGTTTATACATTGTTCATTATTTTCTTTTGAGATATACTAAATACAAAATTAATACAAGTTTTAATGGCTTGGTATTTCTTATAAAATTTAGTACTATTTATCTGTAATTGTTGTCCGTAAAATTATCATATTTCCTGTAACAATGAGCTTTTGATAAGCAGGAAATCAAGAATATTATCACTTTCAGTATGAAGTGAAGCAATGAAAACTGTTTCAGTAAGATATTACTTAGAAAACTTTACATATTACCAAGTAAATTATTTCTCTATTGTAGAAAATGCTGAATTCTTGCATTGTAAGGGTAAAAAATTTGTGGATTTTGATGAAGTACGGAAGGAAATCGAAGCAGAAACAGACAGAGTTACAGGCAGTAACAAGGGTATTTCTAATATACCAATAAATTTAAGAGTATATTCACCTAATGGTAAATACAGTCTTTTATTATATGTTGATTTATGTTAATAATTTCATTAATATATTTATTATTATTAGTTCTAAATTTGACATTGATTGATTTGCCTGGCCTCACGAAAGTACCAATTGGAGATCAACCAGTAGACATAGAATCTCAAATTAAAGCTATGATTTTTCAGTTTATCAAAAGAGAAAATTGTCTCATATTGGCAGTAACACCAGCAAATACTGATTTGGCAAATAGTGATGCCCTTAAACTTGCTAAAGAAGTAGATCCTCAAGGTACATGTTTTTAAATATTTTAAACTTAACAGATATATTATTATATATATATATATATATATATTATATAAATGTTAACAAATACATGCAGAGAATTATTGACATTGTAAATTGTTTAAGGTGTTCGTACAATTGGCGTTATTACAAAATTAGATCTTATGGATGATGGTACTGATGCAAGAGATATTTTGGAAAATAAATTATTACCCCTAAGACGTGGTTATATAGGTGTCGTTAACAGAAGTCAAAAAGACATAGAAGGTCGAAAAGATATAAAAAATGCTCTAGCAGCAGAGAGGAAATTTTTCTTGAGGTATAGATCAATCATAAAGAATAATTCCATGGATCAATTTTTTAACAGAATGTCTAAAATATTTCTTTTTGTACACATTTAGCCACCCATCTTATCGACACTTGGCAGATAGGTTAGGGACACCATATTTGCAACGCGTTTTAAATCAACAATTAACAAATCATATTAGGGATACTTTACCAGCATTAAGAGACAGATTACAAAAACAGTTGCTTGCACTAGAAAAGGATGTGGAACAGTACAAACATTTCAGACCTGATGATCCTGCCATAAAAACTAAAGCTATGTTACAGTAAGTATTTCTTCCTTCATACAGGCTATTATATGTGAATTTATAATTTCTTTAATTTTGGTAACTTTTATTATATTAGAAAATAAAATAAACTTAATGAAAAAATAATGATACATATATAACAAATAATGTATAAAACATATTATTCTATAATAGATTCATAAGTATTACTTATATAAACTCTTTTCCTTTCCTTAAAATGCATTATGGGTGGAGGGTGTTGATATTTTAGAGCCTTTATTCTTATTTTTCAGATCAATTCAAATGTTTCTGTAGGTATCATACTTTTTTTTCATCCGTGTGTATCATTTGCATGAAAATTTTAATACTTCTTTGTATAACCAACTAGAAAGTGAAAAATAACAACAAATTTTCATTAAAATTAAACATTTTGATGTATTAATGAATTATGTAGAATTTATTTGGCTTTGCAATACTAAATATCATGACTCTCTGCCCATACAACTAATGTTGAGGTTTAGTGCTTGTTTTTATATTGATTGAAAGAAAAACATTTTTAAGGATGATACAACAGCTTCAGTCAGATTTTGAAAGAACTATAGAAGGTTCAGGATCTGCACAAATCAATACGAATGAGCTCAGTGGAGGTGCTAAAATAAACAGATTATTCCATGAACGTTTTCCATTTGAAATAGTTAAAATGGAATTTGATGAAAAAGAACTGAGAAGAGAAATTGCTTTTGCTATTAGGAATATTCATGGTAAATGATTATTTCAGTTTTAATAGTTTATCACTGTAATTTCATTACATGTATATATTGAGATAAGTAAGTGACTTCAAAAATAAATTATTAACAATAGTATAATGTCATAGGTATCAGGGTAGGTTTGTTTACTCCTGATATGGCCTTTGAGGCAATAGTTAAAAAACAAATAAATAGACTCAAAGAACCTAGTCTGAAGTGCGTGGATTTAGTTGTACAAGAACTCAGTAATGTTGTACGCATTTGTACTGACAGGGTAGGTACAGTTTATTAAATTTGTAAGGTCTGTTCTCTTTCGATAACATATTTTTAATATAATTTTCATTTTACATGGTAGATGTCACGTTATCCTAGACTGCGAGAAGAAACGGAACGTATTATAACCACTTATGTTAGACAACGAGAACAATTGTGCAAGGAACAGTTAATACTTTTGGTTGATTGTGAACTTGCATATATGAACACAAATCATGAAGATTTTATTGGTTTTGCCAAGTAAGTTACCTACATTTTGTTATGTGTTTTTGTAGCTACTCAGCCAAATCAAAAGAGTAAATAATATGATAGAAGAATTTAATTTTTGATAATCGCACATCTAGCGCTATATGTTGCTCTTATTATTATATTCATAACTGCAGTTATAGATTTTAGTGTACTTATACATATCTACAAAATTCACTACACTATGCTTAAATAATAAATCTTCAAAATATTAAAAATATTTCCTAAATAAATATTTTAATACAAATATAATAATAAATATTTTTATTACTATTAAATTATTCATGTTTATATAGAACATTTTAACGTAACATAATAAAATAATTTTCTAAACTTGTACAGTATTATCAATTAGAAATATAACATAAATTATGTTTTTTATTATTAAAGACATACAAATATTTTCATAACAAATATTAAATATTATCTTTGAATAAATATAATTTTTGCTAATTCCTCTTTCTTTATAATGATGATAATAATAATAATCTATATTTTTAATATTGAATAAATTTTGCATCATGCATTTTATATCATGTAGATTTTTGATATATGAATTTTTTTTTACCTATACACCATAAAATGCTTGAATCATCAATTCATGATAAACATGATAGACAAATTTAAGTTTTTTTTATAAATCTTACAAACCTTATGAAATCATTAAGTGTATGTCTTGAACATTTCTTTATATCTTTAACAATGAATCACATAATAATATGTTTTATTTCTGATTACTGTACATGCTTAATTAATACTTTTGAGAAACTCGAATTTGCAGTAATGAATTCTATCTATCTTGCATGACTAATGTAAATTCAACACATAATATAATTCACATAATGACAATGTGCTTTACTAATATAATACTTGTAAAAACTAGTTTCATTAGTTTCATTATGGTTATAACTTAAGCTTTTTATGAAATAAAGGAAAAGATGATAAGAAAATTCACCAATTACATATACTGTTAGTTATATTAGTTTGCTTGCAACCTTTTTTTTTGCAAATTAGGAATTATATATATTGATTTGTATTTTATTCTATATAAAATACATATCAATGTATATAATACATATATTTTATACCGTGTGTTCCTGAACTAATATGACTCAAAATAATTTACATTTCGAAACATATTTAGCATAAGACATTTAATATACATTCGACTATATTCATATGACTTTCACAATCAAACTTATACGGTATATTTTATAATCAATGCATGCTATGCCAAAATCAGTTCACATTGCAAGCTTTAAAATAGCGATTCTTAGTTTACTTTGTTCTTTAAAGCTAAGGCACACATTTTTAGTATCATTAATAAATAGTAGAATTTATTGTTATTTTCTCTATTTCATGTACATCTATATGACCCATTGTGTCATATATATTGTCATATTAAATTATATCTCACTTACATTTTTTCTCTTTGCAATACGCATACTTTTAATATTTTAATTCTCTCTTTCTGTATAGCAAACATGAATTTTATTCATTTTTATATTTTGCTTATTTGACACTTTAACATCTTAAAGATTGTAGTTCTTAAATATATCGCGAGAAACGGGTTTAAAAAAGAAAAAATATTAGAAATATTAAAATGATTAGCAATTTCAGTTCAATTTTTGTTTCATATTCAATAATAACATTCTATTTCCGTTTTTAACTTTTTAAATCATATTATGTAAATTATAGAAAAATTTACATAATAGGTTTCCTTTATATTATATAGTTTGCAATAATTGAATTAGGGAATAAGAATACTGTAATTACTGTACAATTTTTTATGTCATTAAAAGGCAAGGCATACTTAATATAAAAAATTATCTATGAATATCAACTGGTATACATATTTTTCACCTTTTTTATACTTATTGCATTAACGAACGTATGTCTTTCCTTGAACTACATGGCATATACACATTTCGTGACATTTCTTTCCATTCATTAATACTTTATATTTCACAATTAAAAAAATTATTTAATTATATCGGCAGCGCGGCAGCCAGTAGCCATAATGCAAGGTAAGAATTATAAAGTACATTGGAACAAAAATTTACACTACATTTTTCTTCCTTTTCTATTATCACGCTCTTAATTTGTTATGCTTATTTTTTATTTAACTTTTTCTAGCTTTCAGTTTTATAACAAAGAACGGAATCCTTAAAAAGCAATATTGAACTCATTTCCCATATAGCAAAAGATTGAAAACTATATTTTTCTAGTGTACTTTAAAGTCTTTTTCTTTTGAATGAAATAAAATTTTATGTGTTTTTATTATTCAGTATTTCATTACTAGTTTAGTGTATAACATCATAAAAGGTTAATACTATTTATACATATATGTACATGTATACACTTTATAGATCATAAGAATAGCACTTGAAATATCATTTTTAATTATTCATATACAAAAAATGGGAGTGGTTTGTGAAAACAAAGAAATAAACTTAACCATCATGAAACATTGTATGCCATTATGAGTAAGCTATTATTAAGTTTTCATTGGCTATATTTTTTTATCTAGTTTTATATATTGTAGAATACAGCCATAATCTATCACAATTTTAAGAATTTGATCTGAATATTTTGTACATAGTTGCACAATTCAACTATATAGTTAAATAGATTATTCATTGCCACAGTCATTCATGAATACTCCAAATCGTATATTTCATACAGCAGCATTAGATTTTAGTTCCATCATTTTTCACATGATTTCACAATATATGTAATATTTGCTTCTGCAATTTTCCATGTGTTATGATCTGCAAAGATATTACAATGTTAATTAAGTAGAAATAATATTGTGTGTATTTATATGTTACAAATAATGTTTGACTGCATATTCAAAAATATTCAACTGCAACATTTAAAGCTGTATGAAAGAGTATGTGCATGGAGTTGTTGTGGCTGTTGTTATAATTCTTATATGTAACTAAAAACAATGTAAAAGGTAAATTTTTGTTTAACACATAAAGATTTCATTATTAATTAGTTATAAATCAAAGATATAGAAGCCATGTAATTATCCTCTCTATATTGTCATTTTGTGATCATGTCTCATTTTCAATATTTTGTATTATAAACACAGATATTTTGAGAAATTAAATTAATTACTTATATTTAATATATTACTTATATTTTACGATGTAAGATTAAATTTGAATATAAACGTTTGTGTACGTTAATACAAAAATTATTGCTAGGTCTTATTCTGCTAGATTTTTTACACAGTAAACTAACAAATTTTTGTGGCAATTTATTACAATGAATTTTGTACATGGGTACTCAAACGTATTTTTTTATTAACATTTCATTATAAATTATACGTTATGTTACAGTGCTCAACAGTCCTCAGAAAATGCTGTTAAATCTGGTCGTCATACATTAGGAAATCAAGTAATACGCAAAGGATACATGTGTATCCACAATCTCGGTATAATGAAAGGTGGTTCAAGAGATTATTGGTTTGTCCTAACGTCAGAGAGTATTTCTTGGTTCAAAGATGAAGAAGTAGGTATTTTTTTGCTATAATGTAGTTAATAACACGTTAATTATGTAAGTTTTATGTATTATTTCCTTGCTTAGGAACGTGAGAAGAAGTATATGCTACCTTTAGATGGATTGAAATTGCGTGACTTGGAACAAGGATTCATGTCCCGACGTCATTTGTTTGCTTTATTTAATCCAGAAGGCAGAAATGTTTATAAGGATTACAAACAGCTTGAACTGAGCTGTGAAACTCAAGATGATGTTGATTCATGGAAAGCTTCTTTCCTCAGGGCTGGTGTATATCCCGAAAAATCAACAGAGCAAGCAAATGGTGAAGGAGAGGTATGTTTCTTATTATATGATTATGCTGTTTATATTCTTTCATATATGTACACAATTAAGTATATTGTATGGTGGAAAATATAACATATTTAGGCCTGGGACACTCGAGTGCCATTCGTCTAATCACTACTCGCGTTTATTTTTTTAGATACAAACAAGATGACAAATTGTATCACGTGTAAATTTATTTATATAAATTTATATATATTGCTGAAACGCAATTGCAAAAATAACGTATGTCACTCGTGCGCACCGATTGTAACGCAACTTCGATAAAAGTATATTGATATATTATGTAATTCTTATTTATAAATTAGTTATTTAATTATTTGTTTTGATTAAAGGAAGAATTATTTATTATTATATTGGAATATATTCTGTTATGTTTATTAGAAAAGATTATTTTGGTTTATTTTAGGATATACAGCGGGTGAGTTAGTACGAGAAATGTAATTAAAATATTTTGTTTGAATTTTATATTTTTAACTGTGTGATGATGTGATGCATTAGTTTGGAAATATTTTAAATTATTATAGTAAATTATTCTTAAGACTATTGTTAAATATCACATTCTAAAAATATTTCAATTATTTATTAGATTTTATGACTAAAGTTCTATTTTAACATCGCAATGTTCATAAACTTTCATTTTATATTAAATACAATAATTATATTGAGAGAAATTGATTCTTTGCATCTTTTGAAAATATATTTAATTTAATAGCGTTTCTTTTTGATACAAGTATGAATTGCGCAATTTGCATATGTTTTATATTATTCAGAAATTAATTAGATTCCAATATTACATTCACAATAGTTATTACATTTTTTGCTTCTAATTAACTAAAGGAAGGATATGAGGTTCGTACAATGTAGAAATTTTGTAGTTATACAGAACACACAACACTTACATGGATATGAAATACCACTACACTTAGCTTTGCTTTTTTGCTGATAATGAATACAATTAAAACATGTATGAATTGTTTGTAAAAATACTTTATGTTTCCCTGCAAGCAAAGTTTCCATTTGAGCACAAGATCAATAACACTTTATTAATTATTGAAATGATGTATTATTTTTTGTTTTTATTTATGTTAACTATGTATGTGACGTTATCTGAAGTATTGCTTTTAACTTCATCATTTCGACAAAGAATGCAGGAAATTTATTATTTCCATATTTATAGGGTGGATCGGAAGCTCAATCATCAATGGATCCTCAACTTGAACGTCAAGTGGAGACCATTAGAAATCTTGTGGATTCGTACATGAAAATTGTCACAAAAACAACTCGTGATTTGGTTCCAAAGACAATTATGCATTTGATTATAAACAATGCAAAGGATTTCATTAATGGAGAGTTACTGGCACATCTATATGCAAGTGGTGATCAGGTAAAATACATATGAATTTAGTATATTGTAATTTTATATCCACAAATAAATTTCCAATGTTCTCCTAAGCTTATTATTTAAAATTTTACTGTTTATTCCTAATGAAATAATATTTCAAGGAATACTTTTTATTTTTTTCCATTAACAACAATTTTTTTGTAAAATCATTACATACACTAAATACTTACAGTATTCTAGTCTTTTCTGCCAAATTTATTGTATACTTCAAATTTAGAAAAAAGTATGTGGACGTGAATTACAGGCTTCAATGATGGAAGAATCACCCGAAGAAGCACAAAAACGAGAGGAAATGCTACGCATGTATCATGCATGTAAGGAGGCACTTCGTATTATTGGAGATGTTTCGATGGCGACAGTATCTACTCCAGTACCACCACCTGTGAAAAATGATTGGCTAGCATCTGGGGAAAATCCAAGGTAACAATTATGTTATTATTTTCATTGTCGCTTATGCATTTAACTAATTTATTATCTTTCAATCTTGTACTGCCTGCTTTTGCCTCATACACTTGAACACCATTGAAACAGTCTTGGGTAAGAGTTACTATGTACATTTATTATACTAACTAAAATTTGTTCTCTTTTTTCAAATGTACACTTATTTCTCTGCTTTGTAGTTTTATTTCAAGTATGTAGGTCCACCGATATTTACTTTGAAAAATTATTTTATCGTTTATACGTTTCTTATGTTTTGCATAAAATTAGAAAGAATTTCCTATGATATTTTTATTTGCACATAAATTACATATATTTGAATACCTGTTAGAGTGAAAGCATTTAAAAATGTTTTTAATATTAAATTGTAGTACAGTGTAAATTATAAATAAGAAAAGATTGTGTGTTCTAATCTCAATTACGACAGTATAATAAATATACAGCCTTTATGGAAAATAAGCTGTTCAATGTATAGAAAAGTCTTTAATAAATCAGTGAAAATTTATATTTCATTCGTCTCTTGATTGCAAATTTCAACTGTGATAAGTTAACAAACCATACAGAAAAGAGGCTATATAACTTTTTTTTAATGCCCTACACACCATGAATATTTCGTGTTCTCTTATTTTTATCTTTTGCTTTCTACATAGGAGCAATAAATATAACAGCTATTGTTCATTTTATGTGTTACAGGTTATCACCACCATCTCCTGGTGGGCCAAGACGCGGAGTGACACAGCCACCACCTCTTTCTAGTTCTCGAGCCCCACCTCCGGTTCCGTCTGGTGGTCGACCAGCACCGGCTATTCCTAACCGACCTGGACCTGGTGGACCTCCGCCAGCCCGTGCCACACCTGGCCTACCTCCTCCTCTTATACCATCGTAAGTACTAAGAATTTAATATAATTTTCATCCAATTTAACGGAATTGTACCTTGTGAAGTAGTACAGAGAATTTAAAGAGACAAAACGTTTGGAACACTCTGTACTATCGAGTATCTTTCGATTGTCGAGTTTCTCACAAATTTTGCACAATGTTCTGTTAGTTTGTGTTGAGGTAGTCTTGTGTCTTAATTACAAAGTAGAGGTCCTTTTTTTTCTTAAACGTCACGAAATGTTTTAAAGAGAAATTTGCAGTTGCTTGTCCTCCATAGCTTTGTCTAATTGGGGCTTTGGTGCTAACTTCACTTTCTATTGCAGGCGCCGACAATAAGTCATCGCACTAACTCGCCTATTCACTACTAATTAATATACATATATACATATATCAATTGCATCTAGTCAGTGTATATTTTACACGAGATACAATTTCCTAATGCTATATGTTTTGTCTGCAAGTATTATGAATTATTATTGTTAATTAGGGGTGTGTAAGTTGTATAAAAATTAATAAACTTGTGAATATTTGTATTAGTTAGAGATTAAAAAGAACTTCCAAGAACTTTGACGGGCGATTTATCTTATACGTATTACGCATTATATCAGTAATATATCAAATTATTTCATGGTCCAATTACTTCGTAAGAACGAGCGAGGAACTATTATCCGTATTGTTTCGTCGTTTTCATATTATTTAACAAATATTATAGAAATATGCTGCTCGCTTTTTGTAATCATCCTAAACAAATTTATACAATGCCGATGTAATGTTACAAAATTGCACACCTCTAATTAACAATCTAAGTGTCTACGATATATTTAATCGGTACTAATGACAAAAAGTATGTATAAATAGATCACGATTCATTCGCGACGAACAAAGAAAAATGAGGTAGAATGACATTTGTTTCATTGTAAATTAGTTGAATGAAATTGTAAATTATATCTGTATATACAACTAAGAACGTTGTAAAATAAATGATCTTGAGTTCTTATCACAGGTGGTGGATAAGTATTCATTCGCTTTACTAACAGCATGACATTTTAATTGTCGCGTAAATGAAATACATTTTCAATCGATTCGCAGAGCGATATTTCAATCGATGTAAAAACCTGTATGAGAGAATGTGATACATGAATATATACGGAATAAGTTTTGCCATAACGTGTTGCATTTGCATTTGGCAGCTTCTGAAACTCTCTTAATATTACTGCTTTCTTGCCATCGTTGATTCAATTGGTAAAATCACAGAAAAAGCGAGAAAAATTGATTTTAATATTGTCAACTATTTTGTCATTATGGGGGATGAATGTGTCGGTGCCTGCATTGAAAACATTCTTTCTATTGAACGAATATCAAGCAGTTGATCGTCAACGCTCTATTACTCGTTATCGAATTCCCGCGTCTGTCGCTTAGTAGAACCACGCGAGAGATTACACATACTTCTTAGGACATTCGAGGATGCACGATATCAGTCTAAAATGTAGTGCATCATGCAGATATTAATTTAAATTACCATATATTAGTCGAATTCTCTCTTTATATAGTAGCATACTATTGATAAGGCATTGAAAACAAATAAGATTTGTAGTAAAAGCTTAGTGTCCGTGGTGTATGTTTAGTCGTGGGGGTGGTCTTCAGCAGAGGGTGACGCAAGCTGCGACGCAGGCCGCTGCTAATGCCGCCGTGAACGAGCTGATGGAAGCATTCAAGATCAAGTAAATACTCTTGCTGCCTCATAACTCTTTTTTTATATGCGAGATATCTTGCTCTTTTAACCACGATAATGAATTATTATGGGCAATCTTATTTAAGTTGCGCTAGATTGGTAGACTGTTCAGGGTTGAGAATGAACACTAATTTGATGTCTCACTGTTTTCCGATAGTGTGTTTCGATAACCAATTTTTGCGAATTATAACCAGCTATGTTTTTTTTTTATCTCCCTCGCTCTCTCTTTCTCTCTCTCTCTCTCTCTCTCTCTCTCTCTTGCATGATCCGAAAAATTGGATTAATAGCGATGATGTTGCCTTCAACGTTATATATCGTTATTCGACATACATACGTGTGCGAGATATAGACATTATATATACATATTGAAAGAAAAGAGAGTGAACATCCCTGTGCACACGCTATAGAAAAAAATATACGTGTGTAAGGGAATACCTCTGTATATTTGTAAGACATGTAATTCGCTTCGTTACATTCCATATGTATGTTGTTCTTACTTCGTAAAGTAGTTTATTGTTAAAAGGAAATAAATATTCTTTCATGAACTGTAGAATGATGACGTGTATTGTGTAATCCCAGAAAGCATAAAAAGCTGTAAGACCTGATATAACATATAATTTATTGCTGTTTCGCTTTGGATGCTGATATCAAGTATTGAATACTTGTACATACATATCTTCTTGCTTAGAGATATTTAAAGAAAGGAGTTCAATTTTTTAGACCGATATATTTATATCTCCAGTGACTCTATATCCTGGAAAGTCTACCAGAACCCTACGATGTGATCAAAGGTAGTTTCGATTAGGCGAAAGTCCGATTCCGATTGCGATGTCAAAATTCATTCCCTGAATTTTCATAAAATAAAATAAAAAATGTCATGCTGTTGGGCAAAAGTTGTCGACAATTATTATTGAATGTTCGTTTTATCGCATCTGTTCGATCGATTTCTAATCGGCGACAACTGCGTTACAAATAAGTTTTAGTATCTGTAATTATTAATTGCGTGACTCAAACACAGTCACATATATACACACACAGATACACATTACACACTGTTTCTCTACCTCTTTAGATGTCACCACACTTTATTCCATTCTTAGCCATTAATATTAAAACTGTCATATAGAGTTATACATATATACATACATAGCTATCCCTAATGAAGTATTAATGAAAAAAAAATGTGCTCAGACATAGGATGTGATATAGCGTAGAGTGCTTCAAGGATTTTGCATGAAAATCCTGAGTCGCGAACTCTCTCCCTCCCTCTGAATAGTCTTAATAAAAGAAGATTAATACTAACGATACCGAATGAGAATAATAAATATATATTATATATATACAATACAATACTAATCGTATGTCGTTATAATGTATAATGAATGTATATCACTCAGCATGCGTTCAGGAGCTGCGTTATATTTGGAAAAGGTATTTGTTGTTTCTTATGCTCCTCGACCGTGTTTAGCAAATTAAATCAATTATACATGTACATATATAAGGAAAGGAAATATGATGTATTCTACTACATTCTTGTAATTAAATCCACGGGACGCGATGTGCTTTCAGATTTATGTAGTACACATGTTTGATGATCAAGAATGCTCCTCTCTGTACTATATTCGGAATATTTATGTATAAACTTTTGAATAAGATTATACAAAAAGGAAACTTATTGGTAAACAGATGAAACATTTGATGATACTTAACTCTTAAATAGCTGCAGAATCGTTTACTACAGAAATGTTTAAATTAAAAATTATATTAGCTTTTTACAAAAATGGCATATGTATTTCATATATTATTTTCACGAATTTATCTTTTACTTTTTTACTTGTTATAAATAATAGAAGTTTCGTTATCAATATTATCGTAATTAATTGTTAAGAAGTTTCGACGCATTTACCGACAACGCTATCACATTTTGCGTTATAATTACTCGACTTAGAGTAAACTTTGTCCCACTTCAACGTGACTTTTACATATTGCATACATGTATGTATAAACATTTTTTTATGAGCAAATTATTCGTCATTGCAAGAACGATACCATGCAAAGAGAAGGATTAAGTCTGTTACCAGTGACGCGTGAAGTATCGAGGACAATGATCAAAGTGCCACTATGAAAAAAGAAAAACAAAGGAAGGGAAGAAGAAAAGAGAATATGTATTACTTTCCATTAGAGCAAAATATCGAAGGTTTATCTTGGGCAAATAGTAACTATGAAAGAGCGTTGAGGACAATGATTCGCATTTGCCGCGTCGCTATATCTTTCGTGTTTGTTCTGATCGATCGAATCAAAGAAGAGGCAATCTCGATGATGTATTCTCAATTCTAAATTGAGTGAAATCCATTGTTAACTCGTTCGTTTCAGTGTTAAAAGGGCCTAATAATATTCATTGATGTCGTTCCACCATACATATAGAGATGTATTTATTTACGTCAAATTTACGTAAGAGCCGCCACCTTCTCTTTTCCAAAGATAATGTCTACACATATAAATTGATATTTTGCGTTAAAGAAAATGGCTTTTGGAAAACAAGATTAGATGAGGATCAAACTTACAGTCTGAGTGAAAGCACATCGCATTCGCAAATCGAATTATCTAACGCCTGTTGATACTGGACACAACCTTTAATCCGTAATTTAAATTATTCGCTGAGTACTAATAGATTGAATTGTACCGTGTACGTTGTTCTCTATCAAGGAAATGAAAAGAATTACGGGAAGATAGACACAGACATACACAAAAAGAACAGGAAACTCGGAAAAGCGAACAATCACAAGTGGTATTATTGTAATGTTATTGTACAGATATATATATATATATGTATGTGTGTGTGTATATATATATATTATGTTGTTTTATATATATATATATATATATATATATATATATATATATACACATACATACATACATATACATATATACATATGTCTATTGATCATTTTATGCACCGTAATTCCAGAATTAAGTAGATCATACATTGAAACTACCGAAGTGATTGTGATTACGATTCACAAATTGTGAATACAATTATAATTATAATTATTATAATTATTGTTATTATTAACGATATCATTATATTGTATATTGTACAGGATAAGAAAGATAACGTTATTCGTTTCAGTAGCGTGTCAGATTTCTTGCTCGATAGATCGTGAATTTTTATTTTCGTAAAGTTACATACTTTAGCATGGTTCCTTTAGACACAAGTCTTATGAGTATTAAAAAGACGATAGAGATACAAGTAGATGTACAAGCCTCGTAAGTGCGTGGCGTTGCATTTCAATAACATTGGGTATATCAAGTAGTAGAAACGTGCAAAGAAAAATTGTTCTTCAGTACGTACAGGTTCTTATATGTTCATCAACAGTATTCTGCGGTTCCACCCTTCGAGATTATATTTCAAGTTTTTTACATCACTTCTTGTACCTTTACAACTACAAAAATTTTTGTCTAGTTCGTCGAATATGCGTTTTTGGCCTTTGGTACCAATATACGTGTACGTTGAAACTATTTGTGAAAATTAGATGAAAAAGATTTTTACATTGACATTTAATTTGTGATTCGTACAAATTTTGATTACTAATGGCAATACCCGATTGGGTGGAATCTTTATTTCAAGTATTACAACGAAAAACGACAAGTGAAGTTGCCATCAGCGAATCGTGAAGGAAAGAATCTTCACGGTTTCCTACTTGATGCGTCTTTACGTTCGTACCGTCAATTAACAATTAATCGATTGCTTTGTTTCCAAAGAAGAAAAAAGGAGAAATCTCCGTACATTTTAACTTTTACTTCATGTTGTACGATCTATGATAAATACATTTTTTGGGTATTGGGCCTAAAATGAGATCTTTGAAAATAAGCTCGGCTTTTGTGACTAGATCCAATGAAAATAGCGTTAACCGTGTTTAGCGATTACTCTATTTAGAGACCGATTGTGGATGCAAAAAAAGCAAAGAAATCATAAGGTCCTTTGTGAACATAAAATACAAATATTGTTGCCGCACTTTAGCATTTAATCGTTCAATCGAAAGGCGATCCTGAACGTACCTACGATAAAATTAATTGAATACTTTTCAAAATCAGGTGCAAATTTTGTAACCTAATAATTATATAATGCTCGGTTCAAACGTATAGTATTCATTTGTCTGAATTAAAAATACTATTTCTTTACCGTGTATATTTCGATTGTTTAATACCATCCTGTGCTGACATAAGTACGTTCAGATTGTCCCACGTTCCAGAGAGAGGAAGAGAAGAGAATAAATCGCGCAGGAAAAACAGAAGAGAGCAGATCGATGAATGAGATTTCATGACTGCAACACGCATCCTATTCACGCGACAGATTATATTGTTACATGCTTCCATCGAAAAGCCTTAAATGCAGAGAAATTCTAGTTAAAAAGGTTACTTTGCGTAAGACGGATCATCGAGTAATAAGCGTGATATAATAAACGTATACAATCTCACGTAACAAGAACATGCGAACGATGGAAATGAATGATGGTAAATGAGCGATAAAGACGAATATGTAATTAATAAAAATCGATGGAAATACTATTCGTGGCTGGATTCGTCGCCGACGTTATTTTCACGTGGTTAAAATTTAGATGGACGTCGGAACGAATCGTAGACAACAGATCTCTAAGTAACCCACGTGTTATCAATGGATCGATCCTTGATAAAAATGATTCGAAAAATTAAAAACAAGTATTCAACGTTTCTGAAGATGTCAATAGAGCTTACTGCTAGTTTTTAATTACATTAGTAAATTTTTCATAATTTTTATACCTGTTATACCCTTGATTTTTGATAGAAATGATCTTTTTCTACATCTCACTACAAGAGAAAGCGATTGTTCGTTGAACTCGATCACCGATATTCATCCGCGAACATTTGTTGTAAAAAATATTTCGTAAATTCAAAACAAGGAGAACATTGACAAGGGGGGTTACTTAGCAAATTATTCTATGTGGATTGTGCACCTTACACGATTCACCATATTGTAATATCGCGCGATGGTCGCGTAATATTTCCATACACCGTTTTACTGCAATATAATTGTATATATAGAAAAAAATAACATGTTATAAATTCAAAATGTATATCTACATATATACATACGTACGTACATATAGATATATTCATATATGTGCAAAAATGAAAATTGGGAGAGAAGCGTGTGTTATTATCTGATGACCGGAAACGCATTTCCGCTGGGGAAATTAGTATCCAATGAGATTAACGTTCGATTACTGCGGCTGGATAGTGTTCTTATCGTGTTGTAACACTTGTGTTTAATGTGTTGACCACGTTTTTTACATGTTCCATTAATTCTTCTCTGATTCTCGCTTAATTCCATATACCGTTGCGTGCAAATAACAAGTAATATTTTTTAATAGAGTATGTGCGAGATTGTCCTGATTGTTCCCGCACGCTGAGATGCGTATTCGCGTTCTGCGTTATTTTTTGTTTTCTTTCTCTTCTTTTGTAATCAAATCACTGTCCAATGTCTGCCACCTTTTTAATATTTTTTCCCATAAAAGCATCCAGGATCTTACCTCGTGAAGTATTTTACATACGAATCAATTCAATTGTATTTATCTGTATCCAAAGGACGTTTGAAAAGATGCAATTAAAGTTAAGATTTCATTGAAAATGTCTAAAGGTATGTAAATTTAAAAACGGTTGCGAAAAATTGTAGAATGAACGTCCTTTTTATACATTCATTTCTGCATGCGTTTTTGCTACTGCTTGAGCATGTGCAATTGGATTTTTTCTTTTTTTTTTTTTCCTTTTTGTTTTTTGCAGATCATCATCCCATGTTGTATTTAATGACGTCATTTATTCGTTTATTATTATAAGTACTTTCTTTCTTTGTGCGCTTTACAGAACAAATTCGTAGTGTATTTTTGTCGTTATTATTTACAAGTACATACATTCATATTGGAGGAGACGATATGTCTGTTGCAGTTTACTCTCTGTTATATATTCGACAATTATTATTACTTCTCTTAACCCCAATTTTATAACGGAAAATATATTCTATCTCATATAAAATACTCTCATTCTCATATCATAGCTTAATAAAGTAAATATTAGCAATGCCCAATTAGATTTATTCACTTGGATTTGTTACGTATATAATTTCTAAAGTGAAGTAAATTTAATTGGTCTTTGCATAGCTTTACTCAGTCTCTCCAAATGCGAATTAAAATATATTTAAAGAATAGAAAATATCATTTTGTTAGACAATATGTCTTCGATTTTTCGAGAAAAATGAAATGTGACAAGCACTTACAATACAAATAAATTTTTGATTTTACATACAATTTAAAAATATATGAAAACTATAGAATTCAATAAATTTTATTTAAAAAGAAATGCACAGTATTTTTCACAAATTATACGATTATCTTCGCATTCGAAGGGCAAAATTATGTTTCGTGTTCGCGCGACGTTCATCACCGCTTTACTTGTTTAAAGTAATAATCAATCGTCGCGTCTCAAACACTTTGGTGAGAAGCACCGAGTACTTAATCACTGTCTGTGTTATAGGCGTCCTGTACCCAATATTCCTCCCCGAATTCCCGACAGACCGTACTACGGCCGATTAAACTGAGCTAATCCATGGAAAGCACACGACATCTGTGCACATCCACGCCCGAAAGTATTCGAAGAGTTTCGTTCTGAAACAAGCCGATGACCGGGACACGAAAACGAGCTCAGGACGAAGAGATGGAAGACGTTACCCAACATTTTTAAGTGGGTGATAGATGAGATGAATTCGGGTGAGAGATCCCCTCCAGGATCAGAACGCACGTCCTTTTCAGATCTGTGTCCTCCTTTAATTTTGGTAAATGTCGTTGCACAAAAATTGTTGATCGTTTTCGTCCGCGTAAAGAAGATCGGAAAGGAGGGACGTGATCGATGAACGGAGCAGGAGGAACAAGGCTGTGCCACAAAAACAAAACGGAAGAGGAAGAGGGACCAAGAAATGAACAGACGAGAGCCATTGTAAGGGAAGAAGACGGTTTACTAGTCTGTTACTATTAGCGATCAGTCGACAGCCAGAGATCCAATTAGTCACTTCTACTTCTTCTTTCTCTCTTGATATTTCATCTTCTATGTTATTTATAACGTCGTTAGACGTGTTAGATTACATGTTAGTTGTTAAGTATTAAAAGAATCGTCGATGTGCTGGATGCGCACGACGAATGCTGGAGGAACGATTGTTAGCTTGTGTAAGATGCATCTTCCGGCAAGAAGTGACACGGTTATTCTTTTAAGACTCGTTAGCGACTTCGTTTTCTTTCATTAATGGTTATCAGTATTATAAAACAAAGGGAAGAATCGAAATCGAAATATGTATTCATCCTCATGGACTGCGGATGTTATGAACACAACTAAAAAGACTTCTTCTAAATGTATCTCTTAAATATTCTAAGTGTTATATAAAGAGTTCTTTACATTGGACATTTTGTATATTTTTACGTATTATATATATTTTACACGTTTTTACGTACATATCTAAGTTTTCTATGCATGAACATCCGCAGTCTAATGATATATTATTTAAAATCGGCAAACCTTGTTACTGTTTATTATTAATTTATCAGTCTGCGTCAATCGATTAAGAACTTTTCGTAAATATAGCAATGGAAACTAGAACTTCTAAAACGTTTAGGAAAACCATAGACATGAAAATTATAATTAAATAGTCATCGGTTTTTGCTTCTTGTCCGGGGACTCGCTAACAAGGTATTGTTCAAATGAGATTCGTGGACGACGTAACGCGCAACCCGATTACCTCGATTTTAGGAACTTACTAGAGCAAAAGAATACACACGGTTCACCCTACGATTCGTTTAATTGACGGGTGAACGAAATACGAAATGAAAATATTCGATCGACAACAGCATTCCAGAAATGTCCGTGTGCATGCCTTTGCAAAACAAAACAAAAACAAGGTATACATACATACATATATATATGTATGTATGTATGTATGTATGTATAAATATAGAATGGGTGAAACCACTACGAATCATATTGTGATAATCACATGAAATGCAACAGTCCTTTTTGTACGGTTAATTTATTGAAGTACGATGACGATGCCATTTTACAGCTCGAATTTAGGGAAAAATATGATACAATTTACGGACAACGAATTACGGAACAGGAATCCACCAATTTGATCTTTTTGCGGTTGAAAACGGAATTAGATGTACATGTAACGCGCGAAAACTTCAATCATTTTTACCTTTTTTTCTTGTTACATTTGCATCTTAACGCGGTAGCTGTCATGATATAGATGCTTTTGAGGGATAGGATACAGGAAAGCCAGGGTCGTGTCCTGTTCCTCAGAAAATATTAATTATTTTAAAACAGAAGCCAATGTTGTAGATAGGAGAAAAAAAAACAAACAATTGTACATATAAAATCAAATACGAGTATAGTATTACGTGTCGATTTATATGAGAAGGTGGAAGCATTTTTTGTCTTTCCCCATACCATCTCTTTTTTTTTCATTTTGTATTGAACCAAACTTCACGCGTTGATAACCGATCCACTATGATATACGACACCGACTGACATTTAATGTAAGTATCTAGGACTCATACGACGAATCAAATAAACGATATTTAATACGAGCTCATAATCCTTTAATTGCTTTCCAGCACGTCTGAACCTTCCGGTAGTCAATTTTTCTTTCTTATTCAGTATGTATGCGTCAGCAAATTCTTGTTTCCTGTCTTGGTTATATTTTATAACGATAACGTCAATACTACCCGATATTCCCATTTAAAAATGCAACTCAATATATCTTTATGTTAATATTCAATTATGGTGGAAAAACTCTATTATATATATCTTCTTCTTCATCATTAAGGATCCTTTAATTTTTGCAGTAAATCATGATAATGGTATACGTGATATATACATGAAGATTATATTGATCTTTAGAAATTACATATGTACTTTAAACAGCCGAGCTAGTTATAATCAGTATGGCGGCATGTTATCGCGATCAACGAAGAATGGGTCAAATGATCGATCAAATGAAAATACTTGCCAGTAATTTGGATGAGTTACGTGCTGAAATTAATGCATTAAGAAATACTTACTTGCGAAACGAAGAGGATCTTCCACATGCAAATGATTTCAAACGAAATAGGAGTAGCGAAATTAATATTTTACATAAATTAAGAAGATATATGAGGAAAGTAACAAACATATACACATTGAGAAAAAGACAAAAACGTGATAAAATTCGAGAGGTATATTATTTACAACATGTGTATATTGAAATATTTACCAATTAGTTTATGCTATTTGTTTTTGTTATTAAATGTTAAAAGTAAAGAGAATTCATGTTTAGTTATGTATATGTACATCACTATTACTACGAAAGTGATTATTTCTTGAAAGTTTGCAGATTAATGTAGTTTTTATGTATAAATGATTTTTATTTTTTATAAAATTACAATTTTATTCTATATATCTTGTTACCAGTCTTATTATCCCTGTACGAATATGGACCCTGCATTACCTACGTTTTTAAACTGCATCATTCGTACCCGAAAAAAAGAAAATATGTTACAAATACCAGCTAGGATTAAATATTTGAAAAGTCAAGGCAACCAAACGAACGAGAATGTCGGAAGTCGGCACTATATAACGAAACGTCCATCAGCATCTATGGACACTGAAAATACAAACTATCACGGATCATTATTCACAAAACATGGAAATGAACAATATAATAAAATAATATTTCCAAAACAAAATACAACTCTTGTTCCACATTGTTCCGAAATAAGTTGTGAATTAGATTTCCAAATTGAAAACTCAATATTTTCCTCTGGATCCAATGTGAATATTTTTTCAGATTCGTATACTTTAAAAAATTGTCCAGAAAATACAAAAGTAGTTTTGTCAAATGGTAATAACAAGCAATCTGCAACAAAATGTACGCAAACAAGAATAGCAAAACTGGGACGAAAGTCCAAAAATTTTAATTTTTATTCTAAACGACCTAATCTTTGCTTTTCTAAAATAAAGAATGCTGTGATTGAAAAAAGAATTATAAGAAATTCGAATGAGCGTACGTTTACGATACGTCGAGAAGTCAATAATACGAAGAATTATCCAAATTTGAAGAAAAATCGTTCTGAACAATGTTCGTGTAGAAAGAAAAGAAACAATTTTACCCAATTGAATGGTGAAAACACGGGTGGACAAAATTTTCCCATCGAAAAAAATATAAAAAAAATTAAAAATAACTTATCTATAAAAAACATGCTCGAAAATCTACTGCCTGTTACAGAACCAGAGTTATCGTCTTCGTTACTTTCTTTGGAGTTAGATATTAATATTTCTAATAATTCCAGTAACATCGAGGAATTTTCAGAACGTAGAAAACCAAGAACTTATATAATACGTCAAACAACACAGGAATGTAATCGAAATAACTGGTTGAATAATTTTGAGAAGAGTGTCGTTTGTGTGGAACATACTTCCGATTTGACCCTTTCTTCATATAGTTTTTCTAATCACAATGTTCATTTTAATTAAGGGAAGTATTCGTAGTTATTTATTTTTATTCATGGGATTATACTTTGTTTAAATTCTAATGTTTCAAAATTATAAGTAAAATTATATGTAAATCTTCATTACATTAATTGTAACTAGGATATAATTTCATACGCGTTTGTATTGCAATTTATTAGATAACAATACAAAACAATATAATATTTAAGTAATAATATACAAAATCTATATATAGATATATTTCTATTTTTTATAAAAATCTATATTTTATTTACTTTGTATTTATCATATATCACTATATTTTAACAGTTAGACAAAATATTACAACAGTCTTTTTAAAATTACATGTAGAAATCTTTACCATTATGTACCAAATTAAAATTTGATAAATTGCACCATAGTTGCCAGGAAAAATATTTTATTTATCTACGTACAATTAAAAAAGTTGTAAAAAGAATATGCAATACTGTTGCAATTCTCTATAATCGTAAGTCATATATAGTATTTAAATTTCCTTTAATTATTACAGTTGAATTAACAATCGATATTACACATATCAGATCATCAAATCATCAGATACTGTTCATCTCTTTTGCATAATTTGAGAGTTATTGTTGGTAACTGCAGTTGTAATTACCGAGTTCGCGGCATATGCATGGCTGTGAGAAATAGTCTCCCAAATCGCCGCGAACTTACCAAACACCCCATCATTAGAATTGTTTTTCTTGAAATTATGTACCGAATAACGGTTATAAAGTCCCCAGATGCTGTTCATTAATTTGCTGTTATATTTTAGCGGTGTAAGCTCTCGGCCTATAAATATTTCGTCGAAATTAATTAATATATGTATATAATATGTGTATATAAAAACACAATATATGGCAATGTGATTCTATGAAAAGACAAAAATATTCTTTCTCGTAAAATACTATTCTAATAACATTCTAAATTCATTATTTAATTCGTTATTTTCATAGCAACCTAAAATATAATATATGATTGATACTTCATGGATTTGATATGTACCTTCCGAAGGGGGTCTCATATTGAATGTGTTTTCTTTACCCACTTTTTCCCTCTCCTCTATTGGTGATGTTATCATAGCATTGCGTTCTAAATTGCGGCGGACTTTGCACGCTGCAAATGCACCCTGCGGAATAGCGGCCATTCTCTCGCAATCTACAATAAAAGAAAGAATGCAAAAAAAAAAACACTTATAATATTCAGTACTATTTTTAGTTCTTAATCAGAAATGATGTTACTAATCTTTTCTGAGGATAATTATCGCAACACCACTAAAAAATAATACTAAGTATATAAAAAAACGAACCTTTGCAAATTTCGAAAAGCAAATCCGCTAAACTCCTTTTAACACTTCTCGTTGTTGCACTTTCTTCACGGATCTTGATTTTGAAATGTTGAAATTCCTTGACCCACAGGAACTCTCGACCTTGTTTCAATGTTTCAAACTTCATACAGCCTCGACGAGAATTTCTCAAAACAATCATCGACTAATTAGAAAGTTTTTGTAAAAAGAAGAGAAAAGAAAAGAAAAGATATATATACAATGAAAACGAACGCACTTTCTATTATTTTGCAAACAAAACATTCGACGCTCTAACTTTGTTAGGACCCAACGTCGTACTAACTTCATATAACAATATTGGTTTCGATTTATGAACGTGCCTCGCAAACAAGTGGGGAGAGACAGATTTAACGAGAGACAAAATGGGAAATGAACACGGGAAAAAAGCATTTTTGTAACGAGTAGTCGAGATATCAGCGTTCTTCGAGATTGATGACGCCGCCGACCACCACGACTTTCTTATCTTTACAAAGACCTCTCGTATTTAAAGTACGCACTTTTATTCTGTGATATGTAATCTACATGTGTATTACTGAAATAGAGAGATCCCACTATAATCTTTACAATTTCTAGATTTATTTTGTATAGTTTATACTGTTATTATGTAAACTTTTAATCTTAAAAGGAAGAAGACTTATGCAATTGATAACGAAAATGGAAGAAAATTAAATATTTCATTTTCTGACATAGATTTGTAAAATGTTAAAAACAAATCTCTTTCATAAAAGGTTCATTTATATCTCAATAAAATAAGTTTGGTTTTTCATCCATCCAAAATTTCTAGTGCAATTTTGAAAGCAGAAATATTTTGTAGTATATAAAAATCTATTTAAATATATTTGAATAGTTATATTCACGTATTTTTTACATGAATTTTTGCATGAAATTTGTTTTAAATTTGAACATAAATCGATGATACATTGTAAGCGAATTTTACTGTCATGTAAGGTTAAAAATTCCTTTTATTTCGTTCTTCATCTTATCGCTATAAAAACGACACTTTTGAATAGTTCCAACAAGGAGAACCAATTCTTCGGTGGGAGAAAGTTAAGTTAATTACAATAACATAATTTTAATAATTAACTGTGAAAAACTAACAAAGAACATAATAAATTTTATTATGTCAGATGGTTTAATATAGAAATACAATAGAAGTAATCATATTTATAACATTTTCTACAAAAATAATAAAAATTTTTCCATTATTAGGAATTTATATTAGATATTTCATATATATATATATATATATATATATATATACACCAATCCATATTAATTTTTCTCATAATCATGACTCCAAATAGGTTTTCGCTTTTCAATGAAACTTTTGATTCCTTCTTGAGCATCTTTCATTTTTAAACTATTAATCATCTTTTCAGTTCCTAAGAAATATGCAGTTGACATATCAAGATCCAATTGTTCATACAAAAATGTTTTTCCAACATGAATAATAGAACGGCTTTTCATATTTATAGATGTAGTAATCTTTTCAATTTCTTCTTCTAAATAGGACACAAGATAAAATATTCTAGAGTTAGTAGCATTTCAATTAATTATTCTGTTAAATGAAATTTCAACTTACCAAATTTATCATTTTGTACAACTTTACTCACAAGTCCTGCTTCGTATGCTTCTTTGCCAGTAATGCTAAAACCTGTAAATAGCATGTACATTGCCATCTTCTTGGGTACATTTCGAACTAAGGGAATACCTGGTGTAGAACAAAATATTCCAAGATTGGCTCTAAAATTTAGTGGTAAATAAGTATTATTTAAACTGTAAGAATTCATTAAGGAATATGTATAACACATTTATACGTAAAAGTAAATTTGTATTTATATTTAAATTTATATCTAGTATACAGAATGTATATACCCTGGTGTAGCAAATGAACTTTGTTCAGTGCAAATAGCAATATCACATGCAGTAACCAATTGACAACCAGCTGCAGTTGCTATACCATCTACAGCAACAATTATAGGAACAGGACTTTGAGTAATTGTTCGCATCAACTCTGAGCATGTTTCAAAGATTTCCTTGTGAAGTTTCTCATTGTTACCAGTCTAAACAATGCAAGCCAATCATTTCTCTACAATGAATGTAAATTCTTACATTAAAAAGACTTCTACTACTAGTATTTCATGATCCATCTACAAACCAATTCTTTTAAGTTGTGTCCAGCAGAAAATACTCTTTCCAATCCAGATTTAATAACTATGGATCGAAGATTTTTACTATCTTCATCCTTTTTTATGTTTATTAATAAAGACTTTAACATTTTCAAAGATAAAGAATTGCGAGATTCTGGATGATTTAATATCAATGTCTTTACCTAATTGCAAAAAAAGGAAAAGATAGTTTAATAGTATATTTATAATATTATTGATAGTTAGTAAATGATAATTAAATTAATATGTTAATAGTTAATAATATATTTTTTACTGTAGATTTAAAATTAATATCTATGGGAAATAGGAAATTTATTGGTACTATCTTTGCAGATGTAATATATTCTTACTCCATTATCTTCCTTGATTTCTAGATATTTTTCTTCTGAAAACAACATTCTATTTATAGAAAAAGTCCTCGTACTAGATCTTCCCACCTGCAATATCCATATACATACAATAGAAGGAACAATTTGAAGCAATTTCACAATTCTCGCTAGATTCTAATCGTGTAATCCCGTAAATCTTCATAGGTATCAATGCCTCTACATATATATATTTGTATCTATTTGGAACCAAAATTTTGGACATTATCTTTAATTGTGTTATATTAATATATATGTTCCAAAACGTACACATAACTAAAATCTTTATCAATAAAATTGCAAATGGAAAATAATTTATTAGAATTAGGTTATATAACCTTCATTACGTACGGTAACACATACTTTACGTAATATGTACTTATACATATATATAATTTATTTTGAAAATGAAATACCTGAAAATAAATAAAAATATCTTTCTTTATAAATCTTAACATTTCAGGTTGATTCCTTTTATATTAATTTCTTTGTAAAATAATAGTATTAATTCTGTTACTTTTTCGAAAGCAAATGTAACTTGTGACATATACTGATTGTAAATCATGATTTGGCTAAAGTAATGATAATGACGATCCTCAATTTTACAAATAGCAAGCCATTCTTTATATTAATATAAAATATTAAATAGTAATCAACTGGAAAAAAATTATTTTCTCTTTAATACATAAATAAATGTGAATAATATGATCATTTATATCAGTTTATACAGAACTACAGAACAATAACAAGTATAACTAGAATCAAAAGTAACAGATATTTCTAAGTTTTGTATAAAAAGTCATTGACAACACAATATTTGCTTAAATGTAATATAATGAACAAACTAAATCTTAAAGAAATTTTTTAAAAAATATTTTGGTTACATTTGTACATTAACCAATTATTCGGTACATTAAATAGTGTTTTTGTTACAAATAACTATACTTTTAAATGTTTTGGGTACAAAAACCATTATAAATAATCAAAATTCTCTACTGGCGACCATTATCGATAACAGAATTCTTTTTTTTTTTATTTTTATTAATTCTTACACTGTAACTTCTTTAATTTTGGTTATAACATAATTGTTGCAAATTGTTGCAATCCTTGTCCATAACTCATACTTTATAGACATAGGGGACAGATCATACAAATTAATTAAATATCTGCTTAAATAGCGTTATAAAGGAATTTCTTAAAGTAAAAAATAGTCGTATATATAATAATAATAAGAAAAATATTGTTAAGACTTGAACACTGGATAAATTAAATTAACTGGATAAAAGAACTCAATAAGATTTCTACAAAAATAAATCAAACAAACAAAAAGTTTTTATTCAATAATCTTACAGAATGTAGTATATAAAATTTAGATAACAGATAAATCAATAATCAGATGAAGTGGGGAGCAATGTTATATGCAATCCAATAATAATTTCATCAAACCTCTGAACTCTCCAACTGTCAGAGAATCTGTCATCGGTTACCATGGCAATCATTGTTTCCCCTATCAACTAACATGGCGGAGGTTGAGGGTAAGTTTGCATATGTCAAACAGTCTCTGTTAGTATTTACGAAGTCATGGCAAATCGCCTGATACAAATAACGCGTCGAGAGATCCCAGCGATTGCCGCGTGAGTTTTTCTTCGTGTTATACTTCCGTCCGGTTCCAGTTTCGTAGCCGGAGCCGTTTTCTAATAATATATGTATACAAGAACCACGCGAACGCGAAGGTATTCGGATGTACATATGTATAAACGGAAAAGAAAGGAGCTAGCATTGATCTCTGATCTTTGATCGGATAGATCGATTTCTTTCGAATGAAAAATAGTGGCAAAAGGTGAGGTCATATTTTGAATTTTACACAAAATCGGATTGATGCCTGGCGAATGAATAATCGACATACAATCTTGATACAATTGCGATCGAACGTAACGTATGTGATATTTATGTCACAAATGATAGACATGAAATACTGCTATAATGTTTATTACTGCATATATCTGCTAGTTATTTTCATTAAAATTACTGCAAATTGTTTAATTCATTGGGTTTTATTTAATAATTTACATGAAAATTTGAATTTTTAATTTTTGGGTTATTTGAAATCTTATTTTAAAATTTATTTGAAATTTTGAAAATAATTCTATTGCTATTTCTATCAAAAGAAAATTTTGCTTTAACCTTCGAAATGCTTTTAGTTGCATTTGTCATTATTATAGAAATAATTTGGATTTGTTAGATAAGTAATGATTATCATTGTTATTATTCTCCGAATCAGATACGTATATAATTAATTGTTTGAACGTACATAAATTGTTCGTTATTCAATTATTGAAATGTTTCTTACATCAATACTCATTCCAATGTATACATATGTGGACTTGTATGTGTTTTTAATGTACTCCTAACAGTATTGATTAAATCTACGTGTATACATATATGACATCGATATATTAAATCATTATATTTAAGAGTGATCCATGTTACATGGTCACAATATTTACCGGAATTGAAACCCGTAAAATGAATTAAGAACATGAACTTGTGCGTAACCGCTACTTCTTTGCAAGTAAACTCTAGGCAGTGATTGCACACGTTGCTGAACTTTTATCGACAATATGAATGCAATTTCACATTCGAAACTTTTTAAAATTTCGTCGGCAACTTAATGCCAATTACATTGTTACTCTTTGAATTTTGTTCTTAAAAGATCATTAGTGCTTTCATATAATAGAGTGGGATTAATTATAAAAAAGAAAAGAAAATATATATATATATATATACATAACTTATTCGTAGGTTTTTAATGGAAAAAAGGTCCACATAATACGTCTTAAATAATGAATAGATATTCGCTATATGTTTCAAAACAATCTGTCGTGACGGCTTAGGTGACAAAGAGGCATCGTGTATCTAAAATCACATTTACACTTTATTCGAAGCGTCGTATTTGATACTTCATAAAATTATTTAACTCCTCAGAGACGAATTTATTAAGTCCAAAAAAGATTGTCCTCTTTAATTATTTATTTCATATTATTTTAAATTCTTTTTAATATTTTTACTTGCTCGAAATATTAGAAAATATTTTAAAAGGCTTAAAAAAGGTAATTTCCACATATGGAGGCATTATATTTGCATTTTTTAATATTACATTTGAATTCAAGAGAAAATAAGTGCACACAATGTATACATATGCACATATATGCCCTTATCTCTTACTACATTAAAAAATTTAGAACTAGAAGTTATCTAGAAATTGACCTCAACTAATTTTCTTGATAGAGTGAGAATGAGAGAGTAAAGTGAGAGTGAGAGTATCAATCCTATCGCTATTAAAAGGAAGGAGCAAACGTTCCTGACTCTCTCGCAGTGACACCTAAAATAAACTCCATTTAACAAGAGAAGAGAACGAGATAGACGGATACACGTTGCGTACAAGAACAGCCTCGTGCCGATGGAAAGACTCAGTCGGTGCGTCTCCATGCTCTTCAATGTTGTGCTGTGTTTCGAGAGGAGCTATCGCAGGGGCGGACCAAGGGCCGCCCTATGATCACTGTTCGACGATAGAGCAACTTATCAACTTAACAGAAATAGTCCAAGTCGAACAATCCCGTGAATCAGGTGAGATGTATGTGATGAAAAGTGGAGATTCTCTCAAATTTTCGTGAGTGCTTTTCGTTCGCCTTTGATTACTCTGGTCTAATCATTGTGTCATTTCTAATTAACAACTTAACAGTCAAATTTGATTCTGTTAACTTTAAATTACGTTTTTATTGATTCGTCGTTAATATTGTTTCTTTTCTTTGTTCATATTTCATGTGGTGAACGTTGCAATCAAAGGTTTTTTTATAGTTTAGTTAAACAAAGGATATTCCAGTTAGAATATATTGAAGTTAATATTAATTTCCTCATGTTTATGTAATCTCTTTTGTTTTTTGCAATTTATTATAATCCTTGCCTCTCGATGCTTATATCACAAACGATAGGATCGAATGTTCCTGGAAATAGTGTTATAAATAACGCGGAATTCATTGGATCTCCTCGGTTGGTAATGAAAGAGAATGCCAATATTGTTATCTTGTATTTTATGGCTCGCTCGTTACTCTACGTCTTACTGTTAGTTACGTGATCTGCAAGTGAAAGATGACATAATTTCTTCCTGAAGTAACAATGTGAATGTCTGGAATTCTTAGTAATTTTAAAATCAAATAATAGAAATATCTTTCCTGATGCAATAAACACGTGAAAGGATACTTTATTAGATTTATCGACGATGATTGTAAATAAAATTGCCCTTTTAAATCTTCTCGATTTAGGAATTTATCGAGCTCCTTGCTCGAAGGAACAGGCTCCTGAAACTCAGATTTAGAAAAATACGCTCATAAATCTATCTATCATCGGTGTACAATGTAAAAAAATCGCAGTGATCCGCATAAAGAGAACGAAACCCATCTGTCGCTAATCATCGATGAATAACGCGTCGGCAGGATTATGAATTCATCCGTGAAGGTGACACTTCGAAAAGGCAAACGTTGGACGGTATTCAACGTGTTCATGGAAGTCATCGAAAAAGCGGGGAAGGAAGGAATCGCCGCGCTGAGAGCAGCATGTTGCAGCTCTCGTCCATAGCGCAACACTAGACTCATAATGCTCAAACGGTAACTCGGTACGCCAAAAAAGGAAGCTTGATCGTTCGTGGGCGAGTAGTTCTTGCGAGGGCGACACCTCGTCCTCATCCACCTCCACCTCGTCTTTGTTGTCGTGGACGTCGTTCAAAAGAAGAACCACACAGGTGGCTGCTATCTACGCGTGCACTGCAAACGATCGATCTGTTCGATCGTCAATTACCTATCGATTCATGGAATTCGATCTTGCTCGATATCGAATCGATACTTTTACATGCGCTTGATCTCTACGTGTTTCTGTTTTTTGCCTTAATAGTTTCATCGCAACTCTGGGTATTGAAGTGATTAGTTTGGACATTATCAGTTATGAGAAGCGAATAGTTTGGACAATAATTTCGGAGACTTTAAGTTTGACGAATTGACCTTTGGTACAGAGTGATATTAACTGAGTTAGAATTAATTGTGATACGGCGCTGCTGATTTTCAAATAAATCCTTATTTGAAGCTTGTAAATATAAATAAATCTTTAAAAAAGCTTTAATCGTTAAAGCTAAAAATAACATTGTAATTTGTAAGATTTCAGTGACTTCACTTAAGCTCTAACTTAACGATTAATACTAAAATTACTAATCTCTCGACGCGTTCATGTGTGCACGTTCGAATGACTTCCATTTATCGCAGTCTGAGTCAGAAATCATGGATTGCTCGATTGAAAGAGATGAGAATATTATCAGGCTGAACTGTTGAAGATACATTGATATAGGCTCACTAATGCTGGCTGACGCGTTTCGATCGTTCTGATTCATTCTGCTCGATATACGGACGCATCTCGTGTGCCTGTCGAACAGGAGGATCACAGCAGCCAATTAATTCTTGGTAAATGGACACAGATGTGCCGCCCATCCTTCTGCCGTGCGCGATCTGCGCACGGACCTTTATGCCGCAGTCGTTGGACAAGCACTCGAAGATTTGCGAGCGATCCGCGAACAAGAAGAGGAAGCCCTTCGACTCAGCCAAACAGAGGATCCAGGGCACCGAGTTGGCAGAGTTTCTGCCCAAGCAAGAGAAGAAACGACGTTCACTGGATGATAAATTCTCCAATACCAAATCCACTTGGAAACAAACGCATGATGATTTTCTGCGGGCTATCCGCGCAGCACGCAACGAGATCGTAAGTCTTGAATCCTCTGATATATTAACGTAAACCAATCAAATTTTACAGGTGTATATTCAATCTCAAGATTAATAAAAGTCAGAGGCTTTAATTTTAATTTTAAAATCAGATAAGTAAATTAGCTTGAAATACATACCTTTATGTATTATGTAAAACGTATCGTATGTTTAAGAAAAATTGTTACTTGTGTTTTTAAAAGGAAATAATTATTAAATTAGTAAATAACTATTTCGTAATTAACCTAATGAAACGGAACGATCAGTAAAAATAATTGGCACAATTGTTACAAATAATTTTATATATTTATGACTTCGATTCAAGAGACAAATTTATACATAATATGTAAACGGAATAATTGGGTAATATAAGATTGCACGGTTGAATTGAAATGAGAAGGTAACTAGTGAGGCAGGCAGGGGGAGGTGAGAATTGCAGGTAGAATTAACCCAGATGCATCACGAATGATACAAGTGCGTTCGTGCATGCAATGAATTCTCTTCGCGAAGTGCTTTATAAAATTATAGTTTGCTTATATCTGCTTTGCTGCTTTGTTGATAAATCGTAATATAATTATTGCTGATTGAATTTTCATCTGTGTATCTATTGCTGTGTAGTAATAATTATTATATAAGATATATAAGCTGTAAATTTGAATATATAAAATCTATTTGCATATCGTAGGATTTTATACAGTGCTGCAATATATTTTTAGGCAGATTCTACGATGCAGAAACAGTGTGGCACAACGATCATATCAAATGCACCAACACGCGCTAACGAACAGGGCATGTGTCCTACCTGTAACCGGCATTTTGGTGTCAAGGCATACGACAGACACGTGGCCTGGTGCAAGGAAAGAATTACACGAGCGCCGGTCAGCCCTGCGACGAACATCGCCAAGGAACGTCTTGAAGCAAGGATGAAATATCGAGCTCCAGTGTTGAAGAGTCGTCGACAAGCAACCCGCGAGAAGTATTCTACAGGCTCAGCGATCACCCTGAGTTCCGGCAACAAAACGTTGCCGACACTGGCAGCTAATAATAAAGCCAAAGAGAGCGCATCAGCACCGAGTTGCAACAAGACCAAAGACAACCCCGTTAAACATAAATCGACTGTCGTGTAAGTTGCTTGACTTTTTCCAGGAAAAAGCGAATACTTTTTGGCATACAACTGAAATTCGTTTATTTGAGCCTCGAGCCTATCATAAATGAAGTTACCCTATCATAAATCGGTTCATGTGACCGGAGTACATATAAATTCGGTGATAAAATCTATCCTTTAACTATCTTTCACCTTATAAATTCAATGACATCTTTCAAAAATCAAAACTTCACTTTTTTAATAACACGAACTTCTCAAATATCTATACATACATATACTCTAATTTTTATTTACTTTTACAATTACAGCAGACGTCTTAGTCAAACGAGAGAGTCCTCCAGCCCTACGGTTCCGATGAAGTCACGATTGATAGATCGTATAAATAGGTATGCTGCCTTTGAATATACATAACCACAATCAATGTACGTCTTAGGAAATATATACGTGGAGCTTAATTTAGGTACATGTTAGTAGCGTGCATGAGGAGAAGGAAAAGGGACAAGGTTGTTTTTAGTCAGAAATATTTAAGCGACAGCATGCATCAGATATTGATAAAGCCTGATGACCTTCTCCTGATGTCAGGCACACATCCTTGATCCTGTTTCCTCATCCTCAGACCACTGGAAGACGAAGCCGGACCGGTTACCTTTCGACCTGCTTCCCCTGTTAAAAGAACCTCTCACCTCCCTGTTCCGCCCTTAAAACATAAGAAAGAAAGTTTCGAAGAGTGCAACAGCGTCCCCTTGCCAAGATCGTACAGCAAACAATCGAAAAAGACGCAAGGAATAGTGAGACAAGATAAAACCACGAGCCAGAAAACTAAACAAGACGAGAGGCATCAACTATTACATTCTGCTAGATCATTGAAAGCGAACATCGTTTCAGCTAGAAGTCAAGGCAATCCAACATTAAACGATATTTCGATTAACGACGACATTATGGGTGTCACTGTGAAGTCATGCATCATATATAGAGAAAATCAGTTGATAACGTGGAAACAGCTTGTGGAAACAAATCAAGCGAAAGATGTGAAAGAAAGCATTAAGGATTTATCTTTGAACGAAAAGCAAATGGAAAATGTCGAATTTGCATTAGGTATGAATGTGGAAAACACGAATCGGTCGACTGCGTCAACAACGTTGAATCAAACGTATTCGTTTAAAGATTCGCTAATGAGTGATAAAACTGATGACATGCATATTACTAGGAGTAAAAAATGGAAACCAGTAAGACATAGTCCTCGTGTGGAATTCTGTTTAGGAGATTTGGATAAAATGAGTCACATTTATACTTCTTCGATTAATTCCGTTGTCTCTGAAGAAGCGAACACAACAAGCGATTCTAGAAATTCTTGTAGGGATTTAAAACTGGGAACTCTTAAAACAAATGTGTCAAAGCATTCCGTAATAAAAGACGAAAGAATGATAAATAAAATGCGATCTCAAGAAGATAATTTTTATTTCGAAACCTCAGATGCAATATCGCCTTCTGAAAGTTTTAAATCATCGAGGGATAGAATTTTAGAGAAGAAGCAACTAAAACCGACCACTTCTGCTGATTCTTTTGCACAAAGTAATTTTGAAGATAATGCGGAGAATTCTTGTAATAATTTCAAAGTTATGCATTCACAAAAAAATTTGTGTGAAAATAGCGATATTCATGCATTGAATACCAATGTACCTATAATAAAAGGAACAGGACTATTAGATTGCAAAAATTTACAAACTATACATGCAAATGAAAGCGTTGGCGCGATAGAAGGAAATATAAAAGGAAACATACTGCCTTTACTTGAAGAAAATTTGCTATCTTCAATTTCCTATGGACAACTTGCAGACATCTGCAAGATAAGTGAACCCGAAAAAAATAAAAAAATTGCTAATAGTAATATGCAGGAAGCAAATCAAGAGGTAACTCAATTAATGTTACATAATGATCAACAAAATAATGAATGGAGTAAACGAAAATATATTAAAACTGCCGACAATGATAATGATGAACTTGATATTGATACAAAAAATTCGATTCAATCGGTACAAAGTCAATGTGAATATTCTACGAGAAATGAGAATATTAATAACGATGCGTTTCATAATTCTGAAACAAATTGGATAGAAATGGAAACTAATCCATTTGATACAGACGTTATGTTACAACCAACTAGATCAAGCACACCATTTAGGAACATTGAGAATTATTCGGAATTCAAATGCGAGGATTACGAAAATTTTAAGAAAGAATTATGCCTACTACCAGAAAATTCTGAATGGAAAGTGGAAATTGACACGCAAACAGGATCTGAGATGTTATATCGGGTTGAAAGCAGACATTCAAATTCTTTAAACTCCAGGCATTCGTCTCGTGGTAAGATTGGTGAATCGGAAAAGATTAATTTTGCAGTTAGTCCCTCTAACAATAGACATAACGAATGTAATAAGAATATAGAAGGTTCCTCAACAATTTCGTCTCCGATAGTACAAAGAGAGAGAAAAGTTTTGTTAAGAGATACGTGTTCCTTGTTAAAAAAGAAAGGAGAAAGCTTCTTGAACGTTACATCGCCAGTGCAGAAAGAAGAGCAAATAGAATTTCCAGAAGTGCACAAAAAAGAAGTTGCGAATCAAATAAATATTTGTAACTGTCCGGCGGAAGTTTCCCTAAATTTCAAATGTGAGAACAATGTTGGCGAAGCATCTGTTAATATTAATGAAAATTCCTTACATTCTGAGAGTCAAGTTTGCGATACATTGTTAAATACGAATGTTCTAGCAAATAATCTTATGGAAGAGTCTTCGGAAGCACAAAGTAAAATAAAGTTTAACGAAAATAATTATAATTGCAATCTAACTGAATCTTTAGCGAATCATTTCGGTGTAAACCCGAAAAAAGATGATTGTTGTTATAAGAGAGAATATACTGTTATTGAAGATAATAATAATTCAAAGAATACGTCAAATATATCCGAGAAATCTGCCGTGAAAAAAGATGGCATAAGCGAAGAAGTGCAAGAAATCTACAAAAATTGCTCGGTCAAAGATTTCGATTGCGATAGTGATAACAGCATCGAACGTCGTGTACAAGATAATATAAGTAACTTCAAATCTGTCACTGACAAAAACGATAGAACCAAGCAGAATTCCCGCAGTTTACGATCGATAGTTTTGTCAGAATCTTGCTTCAAATTAAGTCAACGAGTTCGATTGCATGACTCGTTAATAAATCGATCGACAGCCTTGAAACCACATCGACCGAAAACGATCGAGGTAGAAAATATGAGTATTTTGAATGAAAGTAGCGATAGTTTAGCATCATCCGTCGATGCGGTAGATCTCACGGATGTGAAGCAAGTCGAATCTGTTGAAGTGGAAACGATTGAGGAAATTGGTACAAGAAATAGAAGTATCAAATTTAGAATATTGCCGGAGATTAAAAGCCATATGATAATGAAAAAAAACTGCAACGAAAAGGAGAAAATCGATAATCAAACGTATTGGGAGAAGGCATCGAAAGCTTCGAAGAATAGATTGATCAATCTCGATCCACCGCATCAGGAGGCGAGCAGGTTTCTTAAGAGAAATCCAAAATTTCGCATTCTCCCATCTGTTCCCAGTAACTCTTCCTTGATATGTCACAGGTAGGAATAGGCTTGTTAGATTATTTTTCAGGATATTTATTAGTTCTTTATAGAACAAATCTTTATAATACGACGTAATACGACAGTAATCAATTTCGCTCCTAGTAAAGTAGTTTTATAAATTTACTTTAAAATAAATATGAAGTTGAATTGGAAATGTTATCTAAATTTATATTTCCTAGATAAACAATTTAATAATATGCTATCGATGTTGTCATTTGTAACGTAATTTATTACAAATTGAAAATATCAATTTTCATTCACCGTTACGAAATGAAAACATCAATTTTATACTGTATTTAGATTTCGTAATGCACGTACAATATTATAGGAATATAAAACTGCCATTACGTCCCGTATGGAGCAATTATGTGCGCAGGAGACCGGATTTTAATCTCGTACTTAGCGGTAGAACGTAAGTCCCAGCAGGCTAAACAAACATTGTCAAGACAAATTTCTCACTTCTCGCAGAATTGTCATCAAGTTAGCTCATTTTGTCGAAACGACAGCTTCAAGCCAATTCTTATTATGATATCGTTAATTGTTCGAATCGCAAATTTAATTTTGGCACGTTCTTTAATGTATATTGTATCGCATGTGTGACTCCACACGAGTTTAACTATCACATTATACGAAGATTTACTTCGAAAATTGGTTAAAGAACATGCTTTGCATGTTTATCCCAGGCTGAAATGCTTCTCTGATATTTTGTGTACATATCGTTATCGTTCCACAGGCGCATTATCGACCTTGGCATTCGTTGATTGCTTTCTAAAATAGGAAATCTGAAAAATTCGATACACTACAGATCAATGTAAGCATGGGACAGATTTTTCGATGAATTTCCGTTTACTGCTAATATCTTCGTTTTAAATTTTATCATGGCACATTTACTACATTTCAAGCAGCTATTTTCAATTTATTCCGTGTATATATTTACGTACGTATACGCGATATCCTCTATGAAATAAGATTTTATATTACTCACTCTGCATTGATTCTACTACGTAAGACATCTTTCTTTTTTGAGATCTTTCGTACAGTAAATGTTTTCTTGAACATTTTAATCTTACGTATTGGTAGAGTTCTATAAAATACATTACAAAAAATAATCTTAAAATTCCTAAATATATATTAAAAAGAATGGTTATAGTTCTGTTATATACTTCGATACGAACATTGTAAATAAATTTATGTTATGTAATGTTTTACCTAATATTATTGGTATACAAATTGAATTTAAACTTATTATTGACTATAGGTGGACTATCGATTATGATTTCTCAAATTTTTTATTTTATTTATTTACACATTTTTTAATTACTTACGAAGACGTCTATCTATGAAAATCGACGGATAACTTTTTGAAATCTTGATACGTAGTTTTATGTAAGCTCTATATGTAAATTTCATTATTTTCTGTATCATAAATTTTCTTGCGAAATTATATTAATATTTCAATTTGGATAATCAATGCATCAATCACAAAACTATTAATAATTTAAAAAACGATATGTTCCCGAAAGAAACGTCTCCTAGTGCAATAGGGATGACATTGAACCGCTAATTGTGCTTTCAGCGGCAGGGATTACGATCCTTTCTTACTAGCAGAGCAGCAGATGAATGACCTGCTGTCGGACACCAGCGAACAATCCGTGACGGACAGTCAGCCGATTGAACAAAACCAAGATTCCTCTTTTCCTCTTTCTCATTCCTCGGCTTTCGTCAAATATCCTTGCCAGCCATCTCTTTCGAGTCCTGAAAAACGATCGTCCTTGATAGCTCCTCCATCGGAATTTGACGATCTCGTGTCAGATTTCTCGAGCGATTCCACCGAGACTAACTCGTTATCACAAGAAGCTTTTCTCAAAGATCTCAAAGAGAACAAGGAATTCAAAGGTTCGATTTGTAAAACGAAACTAGAAAAGAAATCTCCCATTAGAGAGTTAGGTAGGCGAATAATTATCGATAAATCGAAAGCTTTAGGCGGTGAAATCGACGCTACAAATTGTGGTAGTAGAAGTTTTGTTGGTAACTCGGAAAGAGTTCATAAAATTCTTGACAAAGTCTCAACAAAAGTTATTCGGCCTAACGTTAATCGCTCCGTTTCCGTTCGGTCGTCCTCCGCATCTAAAACTACCCCGGATCGAAAAAATTCGAATAATTCTCATGAAAAAAGATCGTTTCATAAAAATAGCGATACCTACAAGTCATCGAATAACAGTCTAAATAGCAGGAATAATAATTATACGAACCTTTCAAGCAGTAATTTGAGCCTTAGCTCCATAATATCTTCGGATGTGGACATCAAACGATCGAATTCTGTGTTCGACGAATTGATGACTTCGTTCGAGAATGAAAATAGTTCCTTCCCCTCCTTGAAATCCTTCATGAAAAGTGATTCCTTATCCGTATCTAGCCCTGTTCACGGCAGACAACGCAATGGACAGATTAGCGATGAGGAACTATCTTCGCCCGAGAGCTACAAAAGACAAGATTACAATAAAATGAGCGCCGATTCCGCTTATAGCAGGTTAATATGCGATTGTTTAGTGATATAGTATGTATAAAATATTAGTGAAAATTCTTATCTTATTATTCTACTACATGACACATACACGCGCGCGCGCGTATATGTCCTATACGGTACAATTTTGTATACGTATATTCCGCGTCTCTTTAGAGATATTTAAAATATTTGACCCCTAGTTCTTCGTTCATACTCATATTTCAATCGATGTTATTACTCAAATCGGTTTATATTATAGGTATGCATATTTTTTACTTAACAATTATCCGCTTCGATAAAGATTGCTCTGCATTACAATAATACATTTCAAAGCTCTAAATATTTTCAAGTCAATTTTTACACGAACGATAGATTATATTCTAGAGCATATTTTGGATTATGTGTGTAATTTGCCGTAATTTGCCGTAATTTTCGTCGGTACCATGTAATCTCCTGCATGCCTAAACCCCCATTCAATTTCTTCCTCCTAGTTTAAATCGCAAATATTCGCATCATGGACGCAGCACTAACGATGTGGTCGGATGCTTCGACGAGGATTTGTTGAGGAACAATCGTCAAGACAGCGATGGAGTCACGAACATGACCAAATGCAAGATGTCCAAATATTGTCACCGATGTGGTTTCAAATTCCCGGAAACTGCCAAGTTTTGTTGCGAATGCGGTATCAAAAGACTCGTGCTTTGAAGCACTCGGCTGATCGACCGATAAAAACAACTTTGAAGCACAAAGAATCGACTCTGAGTAAATTGTTCTAGCCTCGAATCGATTGCAAAAGCTTTTTAAACGAAAGGGACTATAGTCTATAAGAAACTATAGTTTAAAATTGCAGACGAAAAACCGATTCAAACGTATATATAAACAATCGTAATAAGCAGGTACTCGAAGCACGAAGGATAAAGTATCGGCACAAAGGAATTGAAAGAAGAACTATCTTAAATATTCGTGAAACCATTAGAGAAAAGAAGATTTTTTATTCTTGCAGTTTAGGGTTAGACCTATATACTTATGTGCTCTAGTTACTGGTTTTCGGTCATTGTGAAATTTGCAGAAAAAAAATCTAGAAACGTTAAATTTTCAAGTATTAATGAACACGCAAGAAAAACGAAAATAAGTTGCAGAAAATAGATCCGAATATAAATAATTGCAGAATTGTTGGGCAGTAATTGCATCTCTGTCATCGAGTAATATCAACTTAAAGGACTCGCCATTATTATATTAGTTAACACGAGAATTAGATTTTAAAAGGTCAATTAATTTGGATTTAACGTGCTGCGATTGTAAAACTCGAACTTGTTCTATTTCAAACATTCGCGCGTATATGTATGAAAATGAAATAAGAATATAAAATGAAAGTTACATATAATACAATTGCTTCGTCGCAGATTATATTCTTTGTAACAAATATGTGAAATTATGATTTTTGTTGTTTCATATAAAAAAATGGACGAGCATTTATACGCATTATTAAAAGGAAACTTTGCATTTGTTTTTTGTTGAACTGCAAGTACATGACAGAACGAAAATTATAATTTTATAGTATAACAATTATGTACTTTGTTCTTTGTACTTTGGGTTATCTTGTTCGTTGTTTGATACTCATTAATCGTTTTTGCTTTTTACTCTTCAACTTTACGTTTGTAAGTAAGCGATATATCGAAAACCGCCTTCTTCCACTTTCTCCCTGAATTTACCTCCTAGTAATTTTTTTATGAACTTTTTATATAAGAGTGAGCACAACGAATCAAGGCGGACAAAAATAAATCATACATTTATTCAAATAATGTATTTTATATATGTGTGTAACGAAATAATTGTAGCGTAAGTTTAAGAGTATTTATTAGTAATAGTTTAATTGCTGGTACAATTTCGCGCCTAAATAACAACGATTAATCGTTACATTAAGATTAATAAATTACGGGTGGGTAGCGAAACGCACGGGCAGCGCTTTTAATAAGTCTAAAAACTTAACTTTAATAAGTCGAAAAACTTTCTTCATAGAAAGGAAAAATGAAAAAAACGAGAGTAGTTGTTACACATCTGCCGAAATAGCGCCAATATCCTACTAAGAGTGATTCGTCGTTATCATCCGTACTCAAAGAGCATTGAAACAGGAAAAAGAACATTTAAAAAAGAATCTACCAAAATATATGAACATAAATATTAACAGAGAAATCCATACCAAACTAAATGTACATTGTCCTAATAATAATATAACAAATTATCTATGTTTTGAACTGTATTTTTGCAAGTGCAATAAAGTTATGCTTGTACAAGATCTAGTATTGTACCTATCTATGAGTTTTACATTCTGAAAATAGTCATGATTAAATATTTTGCTTCTTTTATCAAATGACGAACAAACATAGCAGCTTGTTTATGTGTAATTATACTTCATGTTGCACACAAACTTCAAGAAATAATGTTACGATCTGTGAACTGTTTGCCACGATATTTTGTAAGCAGTAACAATTATTAGAAAACTAATTTTTTAAAGTGTCTTGATTTTTATGTTTCGGTTTTTTGTAGCGGTTTGGTTCACAATTTCAATACCTGAACAGAAAAACTAGTAGATATTTTCACGTAAATATCAGTCCAGGTGAAAAAGCCAAATGTGGAACGGAAAATAGTAACGTAATGATTTTCTAATAAAATTTGTTATTTGTCGTTTTCAAAATGTATGTCCACGAATAATTGACATTTTAATGTTTCAAATACTGTTTGCAGGATTATCCCCTAATAGATCATTGTTACGATGTTGTGATTGTGGGCGCGGGTGGTGCAGGGTTGAGAGCGGCTTTTGGCTTAGGTAATTTAATTACAAACACGTTCCATATAACTCGAGAATTAAATTAAAATAATATATTACCCATCTGATAATCTACAGTAAAAAAAGCTATTATCTTTTAAGTCAGGTTAAAAAAGTAATTATGCATTTTGTTCCACATGCATTGCATAATTCTATAGTCAACTTGAAAGGAAAATTGAAAATATGAACTATTTTTTAATTCATAAATCATGTAAACGAGATTTGACTGGTGTAATTCACCGGTGGACTACAATCTGCACTTCCATCTGGCAGCGCGGGTCACCGGTGCGTCACACCTTTGTTTTACCATCACGCGGCGTGACCCGCCGGTCAGTCAGATCATATTAAATAGTTAGCCATTTTATAAAATTTCTATTTCGAACCCAAGAAGTTTGTTTACGTAACACGTTCGAGCCGACATACTTTTTCATACGCACCTCCTCCAATAACATTTATATTTTATTCCAGTTTAAATAACATTTTTATAAATTAAAATTGGAAACGTAAATGCCGCGCGGTGATAAAAATATGGTGTGACCCACCGGTGATCCACGCCGCCAAATAGAAGCGCTGGTTACGGCCCACCAGTGGATCACACCAGTTTGAACGTGTTAAACATTGTACATATTAGTTTAACGAATTTATTATTTATTATGTTTATTATCTGCCATTAATCTACCACATAGAGTTAGAAAATTCATTATTTTTTAATTATCAATTCTCAACGATCTTGTTTTCGTGCTTTTATTGAACAGGGAGTAAGGGTTACCGCGTGGCAGTGGTCACAAAATTATTTCCTACAAGATCTCACACTGTCGCCGCTCAAGGTGGAGTAAATGCCGCTATTGATGAGAAGGAGGATAATTGGCTTTACCATATGTATGATACCGTTAAAGGGTCTGACTGGCTAGGAGATCAGGATGCGATACATTTCCTAACAAGAGAAGCACCTCGAGCAGTTTATGAACTCGAAAATTATGGTAATTTTTTAAGTACCAAATATAGCTTTTTTGATGAAGTAAGATAAATAAGGAATAAAATAAAAAAAGTTAACATAAGTGAATCATATTTGAAAGTCTCTCATATTCGAAAATTAAATTTACCAATTTATTAAATTAAAATTAATTAAATGAATAAAATGAATTAAAATTAACCAATTATATGAAATTTCAAAGTCTTATTTTTAAACTATTAGCAGTATCAAAATTTACGTATTTTAGGTTGTCCCTTTAGCCGTACGGATGATGGAAAAATCTATCAACGTGCATTTGGTGGACAATCGTTAAAGTTTGGAAAAGGTGGTCAAGCTCACAGAACTTGTGCCGCCGCGGATAGAACCGGTCACGCAATACTACACACTTTATATGGGCAGAGCCTCCGTTACGACGTCCATTATTACGTCGAGTACTTTGCCCTCGATCTTCTTATGTTCGGACGATGCTGCAAGGGAGTTTTAGCATGGGAACTAGAAACCGGACTTCTGCATCGCTTCAGGGCTCATCATACAGTAAACATTTGATCTTTGATTAATAGAATTAAAATATTTGCTGCATGACGATGTACAAAGCGGTTCTTTTAATTTTATAATATCGTATGCATTGAAATTATATTTTTTGACAAAATAAGTAAAAGGAACGAAGAAAGAAAACACTTTGCAAATTGTTTACTAAATATATGTATAAGTCCCATGCATTCCACATTTCATCGTGGTTTTCGCTTTTGAAAAATTTCAGACACGGTATCCTTAGCATCATGTTACCATATTATCCTACGAAGCCAGGGAACGGCGCGACGGGTCGTTAAACATGAGCATTAAATATCGAGCCGATAAACAAGCTGACACCTTTTCCAGGTATTAGCTACAGGAGGAGCAGGAAGATGTTACCTGTCCTGCACCGCGGCACATGTATGCACCGGAGATGGTATGGCGATGGCCTCCAGAGCAGGATTGCCCCTTGAAGATATGGAGTTCATCCAGTTTCATCCAACCGGTATTTGCGTAGCAAAAAGGAAAACAGAATCCGCAAGGGCAAAAGCTTTCCCCGTTTAACCAGTCGATTTTTCCGCCAGGAATATACGGCAGCGGCATTTTGATAACAGAAGGTAGCCGTGGAGAAGGCGGGAAGCTACTCAATTCCGAAGGAGAATTCTTCATGGAACGATACGCGCCAAACGCGAAAGACCTCGCGTCTCGCGATATCGTATCCAGAGCAATAACAATGGAAATATTCGAAGGAAGGTAAGCATATAGGAAATTTTATGAATATGTTTAACACTTTCGCGGCCATACTCGACAATAAAACTCCATTTATTTGAATTTTACTTATTACACATTAACTTATGATTAAACTTAGGAATTAAACTTTTATCTGGGCGTGAACTCCTATTACTTGGAATTCACTGGTAGTGGGGAAAATCAGTGAACCCCGATTATATTAGGTTGTCCGAAAAGTGTCTTTCTTTTACAGACACGTCCTTTACAACAACGTATCTTTATACAAACATGAAACTTAATCTGTCGAACGTTGTGATCTTTATTTTGATAAAAAAATGGATCATACGTAATTCGATAAAATAATATAAAACGAAAAATGTTGTCCATGCATTATTTCCTTATAAAACGAAAGAAACTTTCCGGACGACCTAATATAAACTCTAGCTATAGGTGAAATGTTTAAAGTAATACATACTACAAGTGAAAAGTCTCAAGATTGTACGAATAAAAGAAAATAATTTAATATGCAATAATTACGATACATTTAATAGAAATACGTAATGTCAAATTCAATTATAATGTGAAATACATCCCCGACTTTTATCGCTTAATATCTTGGGTTTTAACTTTTGGAATATTAAAATGAACTTAATTTTTCACAATTATACTTTTGGTGAGCTGGTCAAGATAAATGGAGTTCTACCGTATAACGAAACATACCATACTCTTCGGTGCTCTCCGGCGCCGTTACTTTATGAAAACAGATTTGTTTTTACCCGGTCCCGTTATGTCTATTTTCTTATATCTTCCCTCTCATTTATCAGAATTTAAAAGAGATTTCTATATTGACCTTTGGTAAAACTATTGAACGAGAAAGAAGACTTACTACTGTAGACATATTAATTTATCTAATACTCTGTAGGTACATTAAATTATCTATCTATATAATATTTATATACTAGCACATGAAATAATTTTCAGGTCATAGATGGAAAAAGATGGAAAAGTTTCATTACATCATAAGTACGAAATAAACTTGTAATCTCCGAGTTAACCTCAAGTTTTCTTGATAAGAAATTGTAACACTCTTTATATTTATTATGTAAGATGATTTGTAAGAAATCCAATGATATTCATATATCTAAATATCTTAAGAAACATACGTATACATAATTTACATATAAGTCTATATACATATATTTATTTATTTATTTATTTTATTTATTTATATAATTATATCTTTGATATAGGTTATATAATATTATATAAATATATAAATAACTTATATCAATATATACAATTTATACTTTCCACATTTGTGCTTTAATAACGATCCTATGAAAGTTACTCCTAATTTATCCAAACGAACCTAAGTCGCAAAATTAAACACATAAAGATCATCTCCTTCTATTAGCACGAAACTACTGCATCCTTGTGACTTCCATGAAATTTATTCCATTCCAGAGGTGTAGGTCCGAAGAAAGACCATGTATTTTTGCAACTACATCACTTGCCAACAGAAACAATACGCACGCGACTACCAGGAATTTCGCACTTAGCCTGGGTCTTCAGCGGCGTGAATGTAGAAAAAGAACCGATACCTATCATTCCCACAGTGCACTACAATATGGGCGGCATACCCACGAACTGGCGAGCACAGGTGAGTAGTTAGAACGCCCTTCGCTAAACCAACTACGCACGAAGCATGAATCACTGGTTGGTAACTCTGCCCAAGGTTCTGACGCGAGAAAACGAGGAAGATAGCGTCATCGAAGGACTCTGGGCAGCAGGTGAAACCGCGTGCGTGTCTGTCCATGGGGCCAATCGGTTAGGCGCCAATAGCCTTCTGGAGTTAGTCGTTTTTGGCAAGGCAATTTCCGATCAGATCGACTGCATGACCAGGCCTGGAGAACGTCACGAGGACTTACCATCCGTAAGTGCACAATTTATTTTCGATGGTTCGTTATACGTGGCACGGAATACTTAATGAGTTGTGGAATACAAAATTATGTTTCTTCGCGTATTATAAATTCACATAGTTTTTTAGTGGGACCCATTTATGCTTCCATAATTGAAGAAGATACTTACAAAAATTCTACAATATGCTATGGCTATCTGTATTATAATACATCCACTCTGTATATGAAATACTCATCGGTAAACTTAGTTAAATACGTAAATTAGTCTGTTGTCTCAGACAAAAGTGAAACACTAATAACATAAATATTTCACAGATGACTGGTTTATGTATAATAATAATAATAATAATTAATTTTTAAACATAAAGTACTAAAGATTACTCCAATTATAATTTATTACTTTTAGAGGTAAAAGAGAAATTAAATCTGCTCTTTTTTGTAATCTTATTTTATTTTGTAGTCTCACCGACAACCTATACATACATCGTTCACCGTATGAAGCAATGAAATTCAATGTCCAATTAGAATTATATTAGAAGTATATTATTAGTATATTATGTTTTAACGACAGAATATTAAGAAGGATTTACAATAAATTGTGAAATAGCAATGACATTTAAAATATCAAAATTTTTTTTTAATTTTGTGATATATATATTGTATATTTTTATTTCATTCTATTAAATAAACAAAATTATTTATTCTGATCAGAAATATCTCAAATTATTCGACTGTGAACCTTCAAGTTGTATATTAAATACACAAAGAACACATTAGGACATTTTAATTCAATTAACTTTCATTCATAACCTCTCATTTATCATCCTGAGATAAAAACATTCAACTCTGAATAGTGAAACTCGAATCGAGGATTCAAGTTGAACAATCGAACGTAAGATGCTGCCTATTATTAATATCCTATTGTGATTTTTCCTCTGTTAGTTATACACAGCTATTCTCATTTACGTGTATGTGACGTCTTTACGTACATAATAATTCTTTATCTGAATTAAACATTAATATTCAATGTTGTCACTGAAAAGTTTGAAATAGCAACGATATACGTTTGTATTAAAATCATTTATCCTGACAGGTTTAACCAATTTTTATTTATAATCTCTCATTCATCTTTCAATAATAAAACTCAAACGCAATTGAAGCTTCGAATCAAATAATGAAACAAAATACCGGCTATTCTTAAGATCCTATTGTTATTTTGTCTCTTATAACTATACTCAATTGCATACTTACGTATGTGTACAGATTGTTGGCGAGGAGTCTATTTGCCGCTTTGACGCGACTCGTTATGCAAAAGGTTGTATTCCTATCGCCGAGCTGAGAGAAGAGATGCAGCAAACTATGCACAAGTATTGCTCGGTGTTCAGAACCTGCGATGTATTACAACGAGGATGTCGTGAGATGACGCGACTCTTTACCTGCGACTTGCCGGATATATGTGTAGGTGAATTGATCGAAATGATGCATTTATGTAAGATTGAGTTATAAGGTCTTCATCTTCTCGATATTTAATCTGTTTTATCTGTCATACGATATACTGTCCCAAGTTTTTCTCATCATACGATGTCGACATGAACAGAAGGAAGAAAAAAATATTAAACTATATACAAATAGTGCGAAGCAGCTTCGCCGATCTGCTACATAGAGTTGTGTAAACACAGCCTCATAAATAATTAATTAAGACATTATATCGAAAATATAAAATAACAATAGGTTTGGTTTATGTTTGATACGATGTAAGTAGGAGTCAGGAACAGATAAGGCATTATGCATTACGAACGTAGCAATGGTTAAGTGTTAATGGCTGAGTGTTTTCAACGATAAATGGGATCAATTTTCGACCCTCAAAATTATAAGTTGAACTGTATTTTTGGAATAAATTAAAGAACAAAATTTACTAGACATAAATTAATATATATCAGGAATAAAAGAAATTTTCTGATGATTAATACGTGTTAAGAATTAGAAAGAATTGAAACTTATAACATGTTCGAATTGTTTTAGGTTCAAGATCAATCTTTAATCTGGAACACAGAGCTGGTAGAAGCCATAGAATTACAAAACATGATGTTGGTTTGTATGCACATCGTTTACGCGGCCGAAAACAGAAAAGAGTCTCGAGGGTCTCATGCTCGGGATGATTTCAAAGTATTTATATCTTTGTTTAATCTAATATCTAATTCGATCTGCAGCTGGCTAATATTCACGACGAAATCGAACGAAAATTATATTTGCAGGAACGAATCGATGAATATGACTACTCGAAACCGCTTGAAGGTCAGAAGAAACGATCATATGCTGAGCATTGGCGCAAACACACACTCACATGGTCCCGACCAGATGGATCGGTAAGTTATCGGGATTTCCTATTTTCCTTTATCACTTATTTCACGGCATATCAATGCATGTAAGCGCCTCGATGGTATACTTTTTCCGACAGAATTATTTGTTTATTGATAACTTTAGCTTTTTATAGTCAACATTTTTACTTTATATTATTAATTTATTATTAATATTATATTTTTATTATTATATTATAGCGGGGGCGCAATGATTTTTATTAAATGATTTTTCGATCATGATTAAATAAAATTAAATAATAAATGTTCGAAATTTTATTTCTAAATTAAAAATGAAATATAAAAGTGTAGCTGCATTTGAACCGAATTTTGAAACTTTATCGCCAATTATATTTAAATTTGCGAGATTTATATAATATGGCAATTGTGTATTCTTTTTATCAGTTGAAATATCAGAAATATTTCCACCTTTACAGATCAGCATTTCTTATCGTCCTGTCATCGACACGACTCTGGACGAAACAGAAGCTCGACATGTTCCTCCATCGATTCGAGTATATTAATACGATCATTAAATCCCATTACGATTCTTCCCTTTCACCTTTTTCGCCTGATTTTTTCTTTTTTTCTAAATTAACATGGCTAATAATATTACTAATATTATCAACATTCTTTGTATTGACATGATTGATAATACACATATGAGCCATGTTTCTATCTTGAAACCGCTAAAACAACGAACCTGCAAATTTTGTTGTTTATACAACTTTCGTCCACTGTGTCGAATCGATTACTGTAATTAATTCCAACCGGAGGCACGGACCTGTCTGTCACCTTATTTTACATAGTCAATTAACGAAACGTATCACTTATCCTGCAGAGTGAAAGCCATTCTTCGCACTGTTTACGACCACTATCGGACATTGTAACACGATTAAAATTTAGCTACCGTTACCCTCGAATATTTTCCTAAAGAGAAATTATTTCACATCGATATTCGTAAAATCGGATGATGATTATTTGATAAGTAAATAACAGAGTGAAAGATAGCTATTTACATCGATGTATTCTATTTTTCATTCAGAATTTAATATTCAAAGAACATCTCCTTAAATTATATTTTTCAGAATTGTTCTGGAAGTAATTACGTTTTATTTCTTGACTATTTACGAAATAAAAAGCTGTGTTCGATACAAATGACTCTGAATTTAGAAAACAATGTTCAATGAATCTAAAGTGTATGTTGTTTAAAATTCTTATTTTTCCATAAATAAATATAAGATAAAATGTTCGGAACAATTAGAAAAACCAGAATATAACTGATCAGAAACAACGAAGGAAAAGCTTATCTGCATGCAAAAGTTTAGTCGAAAACATATCAAATAATTTTATTGTTTGATTGTATCGGATATAAGATGTAATAATAAAATAAAATAATATAAAAGAAAGTATTCATTTTTTATTACACGTACACACAACATTTTATATGTTTAACATATTTATATAATAAGGTTTTCTATTGAAAATTTAAAAAATTTAACAAATAGATCGTATCTGTAGAACTCATATATATTTAAGCATGAACAATGAATACTTACACTAGCTATATATGAATCAGTGCAAGCTAATTTGTTTCGTAAACCGTACTCCTACATTCCTACACTTACCAACACTTGATCAGCTATTGTATTGGTAACATCTGACTAAGGTACCTGTATGTGTGACACCATGTGACACCCCACTATACGATATAAGATTTACCTATGTATATAGAGACGAGCCTACAAAGAATCAACCAATAGGGAAACGAAACGTGCGCCATACCGCTAACCCCGGAGTACGACAAATCTTTCTCATTTTTTTTTCTTTCTCCCCGTACTACAGGAAATAAAGTTCGGTTAAGCATAGGCACCGTTAGCAGCTGTGTTAACAACCTCATAAAGCGTGAGAATTTTTGCGAAATCAATGGCTGTGGAATTCGAAACACAAACAATCATAGATTCTGAAGTTTTCTGAAACATCGTAGTACACGTGTACATTTTGAAACCAACTTAGTATGATCGATATTTCACCAAGCAATGAATGGCCAAATTTAAATTTAAAAAAACAACGGCTATATACAAATATGAATAAACTTACCTCTCTATTGTTAAAGTTCTGTAACTCTCACTAGCATTTTTAATTTATATCGATGCCTACTTGTAATGATTTATTGATAGAGTTTGAATTATTTAGATTTTTTAGTTTAATATTCATTCCTTAGAGCACAGGTAAATGATGTACATTACACAGATTATATCGAGTTACTTTCCCTTTAGAACCCACGCACTCGTATAGCTACATAATTCAAAATACCGTTAACACCCCATCGTATGTAAAGTGAAATGAGAACCGCTTGATTTCTTTCGCGGTATCGTTTAATTTTCCCGCCTACGGTTAACTATTATTTGTGACGTTAACTTCGAAATTTCGAAAGACGAAGGATTAATATTAAAACAATTATACTTTAAAAATGCTAAAAACAGACAAAGTGTATGAATGAAAAACAATGAAATTGAAGCAAAAAATTAGCGAGCACCTCACAAACGAGGTTATCTCGTGACGATAGGATTGGCAGCACTGATATTCGTCAGGAAGCTTCCGCCAGTAGTCGGTACTCAACCGACTTGTACACTTCACGTCGCCGTGCGAGAAGTGCGGGAGTGAAGTTAACAAATATTAGCATTTGCACGGTGAATCCGAATCGCGCATTCGATAAAGAGGTGCGCGTGTTATTGTTAATAATAACATTTTCACCTGAGCAAGTGACATTATACCGAGATGAGCGGTCTTTTGAAGCTATCGTCTTTACTGGCGAGAAATCCTCCCACAACGACGTTGGTAAGCCGATTTTCGTTAAGTTATGTAATTTTTAATCTAACAATGATATACCTGCTATATAATACTCGGCGTTGATCAATTACGTAAGTTTACTAACATGTCTTAACGAATACCTGCATCGATTCTCTCGCAAAATATTTTTCGTTATAAACATCAGTCTTTTAAAATTGTCTAAAAGTCATGAATAAATAAATACTGGAAACACGCTGATTAAAATAATAGTGATTTGAATAAATTCAAGCTAGACAGGAGAACGTTTAGCAAACAATTCTAACGTCGAATGTCTTTTCTTACCGCACTTCTTTCATTTCGTACGCGCCACCCCACAATAGCCGGCCTACTCAATAATCATGATTTTCACTGCAAAGTAGGTAACAACGATTCTAATTTCCGTTATCTTCACTAAACAAATATTTTTTTGTCTATTCTTCACTTTAATATTGACCTTAAATACGTGACAATGAAAAAAATTGCTGTATCTTATTTTAGAAGTTTAATTATAATTGCGGATAAACACCGGCACGGGAAACTGACATTAGCGCGAAATTACACTCTTTAAATATCATTTCATTAACCATTAATTCATTAACTTTACCATCTTCGAATTTCTTTTTTTATATTCATCATACTATATTAATCGGAAATAAAAGCGTAATAAATCTGTTTTAGATAATTACTTGGTTTTCATTCTATTAATTTGTTTTGTATTAAATATTCGATTTTATAACCACTAGCCATTTTTTCAACATGACTTTAGTATGATTAAAAGTGTATAAAATTGAAATTTAAATGCAGTATATCTAGTATAGGACAAAAAACTTATCGCCAACATATCATTTCTCTTAGTCTCCATATGGTAAATGATGTTCATCGAGTAATACATAGTTCTATTCTATGGCCTCATTGTGAAAATATTTTCAATTCGATAAGGATAATTACATTCCGGTATATAACAACCTTTTAATCATTTATATGATACATTCAATAAATAATAGCCCATTAATATATTTCAGTACATTTCGATAAAATTGCACGAAACGCAATTAACCTTGTTTATGATACAGGACAATCACGCGTCTTAATTAATTACATAATTTTACATATCATTATTATATTTCTATCGCAATACTAGCAAACTATTGTTATCACAACAAATTTTTAAAAATTATTGTAAATTAGGTTTATTTTTATGTATCTTTAAAAAAATTTGTCAAGATGTAGTCTTATTACGAAAAATATTACTCGAGATTAAATCTTCGGTCAGATATCGTTGATGTTGCAATGCCATTAAAAATCAGTATATCACGAGTGACATGTTACGTATTAAAGTACGGTTAAATCATTTATTAAATCGAATTGCGTTTTGTAACGATTTAAACAGTGTCACCTTACATTTTTCAATTCAGTTTCTAAAACTGTTTCGTGTTTTATAAATAGAATATTGATGCAATGTGATTATGCTATATATATGTATAAGTCTATGCATACATATACTTGCTATATACAGACACTATAGATATAAGATTCAGTCATGATTTTGTATAATTATCACATGTGATATCTATTTATCCTAACCAATCTTTTTATCATGCTTTCATGTTATTTCAGAACAAATTTGGATTACTGGTCATTACAAATCGCAAACTTCATTATACCCCAGATGGCAAGGCTGCAAAAATCTCAGACAATGTTTCTAAGCATTATCCATTAGTAGATCATACTTATGATGCTGTTGTTGTGGGTGCTGGTGGAGCAGGATTGCGTGCAGCTTATGGCTTGGTCGCTGAAGGATTCAAGACAGCAGTCATTACTAAACTATTTCCTACAAGGTCACATACTGTTGCTGCTCAAGGAGGTATCAATGCTGCTTTGGGTAATATGGAGGAAGATAACTGGCAGTGGCACATGTATGACACAGTTAAGGGATCTGACTGGTTGGGTGATCAGGATGCTATTCATTATATGACACGTGAAGCACCAAAGGCAGTCATTGAATTGGAGAATTGTGGCATGCCTTTCAGTCGAACTTCAGATGGTAATATTGTTTATAAAATATAGGCAGCATTGTATGTTTTATATAAAAAGTAAATGTATCATTTTAAGTTTTGCACGGATCATAAATATATTTTAATACAAATGAAAAATTTTATTATATATGAAAAATTTGAGTCTTCTTAATAATAAGTTACACAATGAGAAAAGTTATCAAAACATCAATTAGTTATAAATACCATCACATTTATATAACTGATTGTATTGTATTTATGAACTCATATCCGACATATCTTCACTTGTATTTGTGGCTGTTGTACCAGAAGAGATCGATTCATTATCTGATTCAGTATTACTTTTACTCTTAATAGATTTTTTTGGTTCCTATAATTAAAGACCTATACTATTCATACTGTCTAAGAGATAAAAGGTTTTAGTTAATTTAATCAAATAAAGTATTAACCTTTTTCTTTCTTTCTCTCTTGCCAGTTTTTTCTTGTTTTTGTGTATCTTCATTCTTTGGTTGTTCTGTATTTGTATTAACGACATTATTTATGTTTTCAATCTTTTGTTGATTTTGCTTTTTATTTTTAATATTCATAGCTGCCTTTATATATGGTTGTTTTTCTTCAAAAGGCATTTTTTTCCATCTTTCACCAGCTATCTGGAATATTTTTGTACTTCTGACACCAGTAAGATTCTGTAAATGTAATTTTTTTTTATTGATAAGCAAAAATAGATTTTTTATATGCTTAATTACTTGTCTGAAGTCCTGAACAAAATTTATGAAAGCATTTGAACTTATCCATTGTTTAGAATTCTTACATGGTGAGCGAGAACGAGAATGGGTTCTTTGATTTGAACTATACAAATATTAAATATAGACAGTAATTGTTTATATAATGATAATTAATTAATCAATTTATAACAAATGAGTCATAAAAATATCTAAAAGTGTACAAATTACTTATTTGACTTCAGTCTATAATTTGATTCAGATTCTTTTATTTTTTGAATCTGGTTATCTGTTTTATACTCTTTGTCTTTGCGATTCTTTTCAGCATATCCATTATAATTTTGCTTCTGTTTTATATTTTTATCCATAGTTGAAATCCATATAATTCATAATTTTTCAATGTTTATAATAACACCTAAGCATTTTTTACTCACGAACCTGTTATTCTGAAGACGTAGGTATTATTACTACCAAAATTTATAACTATCAAAAACAGTATTGATAAGAATTTATAATTGACATTTAAAAATAACAAATCACATTTTACGGTTGCCATGTATCATAGTTGGAAGCGATATAGTGTGGTCGTAAATTAAAACGTAAAACATTAAACGGTGATATCGATTGATCTAGCCGCACTCAGGGCCGTATGCATTCTGTGACCAGGGTTGCCAGAGAATTCTCTACCGCCAACATACCTACTTGAAAGGAAGAAATAATTCTGAGTTGTTATTATACAGCCCTGAACAAGGGTCACCCACAATTCGAGCTCCTTATCTCCCCTTAAATATCTCAATTTATGACCTCATTATGTCATTTTCAGCTGATACCTAGGTATTGTTGTACTCTTACTAGTAATGTGAATATGCTTATTTGTTGTATAGTTTCAATTTTAAAGTGATATTTGTAATGATAAAAGATAAATTTATAGATAAAATATTCCATAAATTTATAGAATAATCAGAATTATTAATCACAAAAAGGCAACCTTATTATGTATATGCAGTATTAAAATAAAAATTTTTCTGAAATAATCATTCTTATTTTAGGCAAAATATATCAACGTGCTTTTGGTGGACAATCCCTGAAATTTGGGAAAGGTGGTCAAGCTCACAGATGTTGCTGCGTAGCAGACAGAACAGGTCATTCTCTACTTCATACATTATATGGTCAATCATTAAGCTATGAGTGCAACTATTTTGTCGAATACTTCGCCCTGGATTTACTAATGGAGGATGGAGAGTGCAGAGGTGTGATTGCTCTTTCTTTGGAGGACGGTACACTCCATCGTTTTCATGCTAAAAACACAGTACTAGCAACTGGAGGCTATGGTCGTGCATATTTTTCTTGCACATCTGCTCATACATGCACTGGTGATGGCACTGCAATGATATCTAGAGCCAATTTGCCAAATCAGGACTTGGAATTCGTGCAATTCCATCCTACTGGTACAAAATAATGTGTAAACATTGATTTGATTTCTATATTCGTTTATGATATATTTATAACATTATTTCTTATTTTAGGAATATATGGAGCTGGTTGCCTCATTACAGAAGGCAGTCGTGGTGAAGGAGGCTATCTCGTTAATAGTGAAGGTGAAAGGTTTATGGAACGTTATGCTCCAGTCGCGAAAGATTTAGCCTCTAGGGACGTTGTATCTAGGTCTATGACTATAGAAATCCGGGAAGGCAGGTAAGTCATATAAATATACACATACATATATAGATTATTCTGAAATCATACAAAAAGTGGAAATACATAATTTCTTTGAGGCGAAATAAATGGAAAATTCTTTTACTATCTGCACTGAATATCATTATATGATCTATTACTGTTTATATTAAACATTTAAGTAATTTCTCTACTAAGTAATCATACAATCTTAAAAATCCTTGTGATAAAAACAGATAAAAACTAGATTTTAGTCAAAGTTTATTATAAACATAAAATTTATATTTATTTATATTGATTTATTTTATTTCATCGCTAAAAATTTAGATACACTAACTGCATAATTTTTTGATAGCTTATAAAAGAGTTATATGAGATTAACGATGGTTTATTTATCAATATGACTTAATTTTATTTAGAGGCGTTGGTCCAGAGAAAGATCATATCTATTTGCAACTCCATCATTTACCTCCTGAACAGTTAGCAGCCAGGCTACCTGGTATTTCAGAAACAGCAATGATATTTGCTGGAGTTGATGTAACAAGAGAACCTATTCCTGTTATACCTACGGTACACTATAATATGGGTATGTACCCAGTTTTTTTTTTAAATTTCGATCCTAAAAGGAAGATACATTATTAAATGTTAAAAGTAATGTAAGCCTATTAGATAACAATTTCATACTATTAAAAATTTAATTATATAGGAGGAATACCTACAAACTACAGAGGTCAGGTTCTAACAAGAAAAAATGACGAGGATACAGTTGTGCCTGGACTATATGCCTGTGGAGAAGCAGCTTGCGCATCTGTTCATGGTGCCAATCGTCTTGGTGCAAATTCATTATTAGATTTAGTTGTGTTTGGTCGTGCTTGTGCTAAAACAATCGCAGCGGAAAATAAGCCAGGAGAAGCTATTGGTCCTCTGAAACCTGTTAGTAATATGTTTTTGCAATGATTATCGATTAGTATAATGCAAAAACCGATTATTGTGATTAATATATATTTTAGAATGCTGGAGAAGAAAGTGTAGCAAATTTGGATTGGGTTAGAAATGCAAATGGCAGTATTTCTACGGCAGAATTGAGATTAAGCATGCAGAAAACTATGCAAACCCATGCAGCCGTGTTCAGAACAGCTGAAACATTACAAGAAGGTAGAAATTCAATTGAAAATTTAATTTAGAATTGTTGTAGAAATATTGTAAATAGCGATTTAAAGCTAAAATATTTTTTAATTCTATTAGGCTGTCAGAAGATGTCTGCTTTATACAACAAGTTGAGCGATTTGAAGGTGTCGGACAAATCTATGATCTGGAATTCTGATCTTGTAGAGTCTCTTGAATTACAAAACTTAATGATCAATGCTATGCAAACAATAGTAGCTGCGGAAAATAGGAAAGAAAGTCGCGGGGCTCATGCACGTGAAGATTTTAGAAATAGAATCGATGAATACGATTATAGTAAACCGATAGGGAACCAGGAGCCCAAATCACTGGATCAACATTGGCGAAAACACACACTTACAAAAATCAACCCCCGAACAGGCGAAGTAAATATCGAATTATATACGAATTATATTCACTTTCTTTTTGAATAGCTTACTAAATTAAACTAAATTTTTCAGGTATCTATTGAGTTCAGACCAGTCATAGATAATACTCTAGATAAACAAGAATGTGCGACGGTTCCACCTGCAATTCGTTCCTACTAGAATTCTGTTCGAAGTAATATAATTTTAATTATATTTTAATTTTAAATATAATTTTAGCCTGTCCTAGTCTTTTAATGAAATTTGTTCATGGTCATATATTGTAAAATTGTCCGTACAATTGTTTAATTTTTGTACAGGACGGAACGATCGACAAGAAGAAGTTACCAATATCCTATCATTACAATGCAGCAACTTTATTTATTATTGCACGTGAACCATGTCGTACACCAAAGTGTAATTCTTGTCAATACTTGCACGCGTTGCAAGCAAGATTAGTTGTCCTTGTAGGATAATGGTGCTGAGATTCTCTTTATTATTTCAAAGAAGAGTTTGACCGATCTCTTAGCAAATCAGTGCTGCGTTTATGTAAACTAAATAGTAAAATATTTTAGCGTGATTTAGGCAGCAAATAATTTCACGCACAGATTTTTTAAGGAGCAACGTTGCCCTTACCTCTATGCAGTCTTTTCAGTATTTGTCTCTTTGTGTAATTCTCAGTCGGAATAATGTCTTTTTCTACCGAATAGTTTTGCAAATTGTACCCAATAATATTAAGAGCTATATAATGGAGATATTTTGTACGATAATTTATGAGTTAATATTCTCTAAAAATTGTACAGCAAAAGTATGCCACTTTCAATGCGGCTATATACTTAAAGTTCACAGATCAATATAGAAACAGTCTTAATTAAAGAGTAATAACTAGACTTAATGCGTTTGTGATCAAAACTTCCCAGTATTTGATATTTGATAGTAAAATTCATTCTTTTCTGATATAGCACAATTTTGTCCGTGTTTCTAGTTTAGAGTGCTTATTTCAGTACTTATTTCAGCATTCAACATATAGTATGGTTTGTATCTTCTTTGATGATCAATCTGTTTTTACTTTGGCTATTACAGTAGTGTATTATTTTTATCGTACTATATATTTCATGAAATATACAAATAAGTAATCTTGAAATAAGAAAGTGCATAAACAGAATAATGTACTTTGATATAATTCAACATGAGTGGATATGCTACACAGCATAATAAAAATGTACATAAAATTGTCAATAAAAGAGAAACCTTCGCATACTCCTTTTTATTCACTATATTATTTTGATTAAAAATTATTCTGCTGCGTAAATTATGCGTGTCTTGTATATGTAAAATTTTACTTTTCATATGTATGATTATTGTGTTGTATATATATGTCTTGTGTTATTTATTGTTATTTTGTGTTTATAAATAACACCAACTTTTTTTGACGAATATCGTTTATTAAACCCATAATAATAATTTTAATGTTTTGGTCATAAATAAGAATTTTATTGATTAAATAAAAATTGCTACCAAACGTTTTTTCTAAAGCATTAAACTAAAGCCTGCAGCTAGGCTAATACTTCAGAAAATGTTCACGAGTTATAGTTTAATATAAATGAGCATGGACTTGATGAACATGTTCTCACATACGAAATATTACACTGTCAAGAAATATACAGATATGTTCAGAAATGAATCGTGCATAAATTATACAATTATTTCACGAAAATTAATATTAAAAACATTTCGGTGAACGGTTTAAGAAATGAATGAAATGGTATAAATTCAATAAAATTATTGGCACCAACATAAATGCTTCTCTTTGATCGTTTTTTTCATATAAGCTACATATACATTATTTAGCTAAAACGGAGTAGAAACATATTATTACGTGGAAAATAGTAGAGAGTGACGTATGATTTAGCTACTTTTAACTTGACAAATCTAAAATCGTATTTTACAATAAAATTGTTGTACATATGGTTATTTAAAGTCGGAAATTTTTCCATTGGAAACGCGGTATATTTTTAACTCATAAAAAGAAGTTTAATTCACGTTTACTAGCTTTCTATATTGATTGATTTTTTCGCAGTTCTGCTTCTTAGATTAATTTTTGTGTTTCTTGGCACTTAGCACCAACATTTAAGAGTGCAATCGCAAATGAAGACGTATTATATTTAGTATAATATACCGAAGTTTCTATGTCTCTATGAAATCAATCTTTTACCACTCTGTACGTATTTCCATCGTATACAATAGAAAGCTTCCATTTATAATTTAATGGTATAGGTCTATGATGTTAGATTGATGTGAGGTTATGGATTCGGTTAATTAATTTTGTCTGAAGTTAATACGTCTTCAAATTTTAGTTAAACTCTTCTTGCGCGTTATATTGCAAGTTCCTCTTAATTATCAAGCAATTATTTGAATATAATGTATGTTGTTTTCGAAAAAGATATAGTTTACCCAGCTTTCAATTAAAATTTAACTCCTAATTTTGATTCCGTAAATCTAATAATAAATACATATGCCATTCTTTCAGATATTAATCTTCTCGTTTCATATCTTTTAAACTACACTGATCCAAGATACTATCTTTTTACAAATTGATCTAATAACAGAAATTCATTTTGCTTTATAATCTCGTAAAATGGTACTTAAACCTCGAAAGTTGTGTTTTCGAGACCAAATTTACAGTAGCTAATAAAGAAAAGTCTAAAGTGTAATTTTTCGTCACAAACTAAGCGTGAAAATACTTATTGCAGATTCGTAAAACCGTAATACACACGCATGCGCGCGCATTTTGGAACTACTTATTCACGCTCTACTACCATTTTGGATAAGTATTTTCTCGCTACTTTTGCCAAAATATAGCAGCATTTCATTGTAGTGAAAGATATATAAAAACTTATGTACTGAATTCAAACAACGTTGCACCAATATTTATCGATTAACGAGGATATCCGCTAACCGACCGCTATCAACGAAATGTAATTACAGCCCTGATTAATTCTTCTAAAAGCACACAGCTGTATCAATTTGTCGGTCAATTGTTTCTGAGAGGCGAAATCATTTTAACTATTAATTCAATTAAAGTTTCAGCGGCTAATACATATTCCCAATGAAATGCGATTCAAAATTTCTAGTAATACAAAGAGATCGAACGTGGTATTGTATCATATTTCTTGATCTATCAAGAAGCAATCGTCAGCAGCGAAAATTCCACGCAGTAGTTCTTCGCCTTTTTAAACCCAAATGTTTCTTGAATTCACGATGACGATGAAGATGGTGATCTTTGCTTAAGCTCTCAGAAGATTCTTCGCTAATCGACCATTCATGGTAATGCATCATCAAACATGAAGCCATGGAAGAAGAACGGGTTTCATTGTTCGATGTTGTCCGTTCCGTTCTCGCTCCTCAGGAACATAATGTATCATTTATACATCCAAAATCCACATTCACACATTTCCGACTCGCACAATGGTGGTGGGGTGACGCTATATGAATGGTGATGGATTAAGTCTTGTGCATGGTTGACGGTACACGACGACGTCTTTCTATGCATTTGCTGCTGAACATCGTTCACGATGTGGCTCGTAGTTTTTCCAACGCGGGCACCAATGGCTCCTCGATGGAAGGACCGCAACTTAATCCACATTCACCAATCCATCTTGCTTTACCACTGGCGTGCGACTGTAAAATAAAAAATTTATTTTTCTATATTCTTGATTCATTCATTTTATTATACTATAATGATCTATAATAGATGAACATTTTACTTAGTCGCAGAAAGACAAATGTGCTATGTCGTTGCATGCATGGTATTTTTCGAATTATAGCTATATATTATAATAAATTATAGCTATATGTTATAAATTATAACTATATATACCTATATAATTCTTTTTACGACAGACAGTTACGCCATTTTTAATATACCGATATCAATTGCAATTTCATTAGTCCTAATTGTTCATAGAAAGTTACAATATAATTTATAGAACTTGTATACTTCCTGATAAAAAATATCATAGTTCTTCTATTTTTAAAATATCTATTTCTTTAGAAACTCATTTTTTGTACTGAAAATTATATATTTATTATAAAATTTTGTATATTCTTTATTTATGTAGCTATTTACATCATGTTCATTTTTCGTTATATTCTTATATGCAATTTCTTGATCTTCATTTATTGATTAAAAAAGGAGCTAAAAAAGCTTTATTGCTTAAGCTCAGCATTTATCGACTGCTTCGTATAACTAACATTTAGAACTTATCGCGAACAAGGCAGTCGTTAATATGACCTTCATGGTAACACGAGGCTGTTATAGATGTCATGCGCAAAATCGATAAGAGTACAACTACTCGTTTTACAGCTAATATTGAACATCTGATTAAAACATAAAAATTGATTTTATTATTCTATAATATTCTATATTTTGCTTTTTTCTATTTTAATTCTTTGTCGGGACACACCTAACATTATTAAATATGCATATAGTTTTGAAGCTGATGACAAATTGCATATAATTATCATTAATTTCATTGTGCTCGGATTAAAAATAAGTTTATTTATTTTTCTAAAAGCAGATTTGCATTTCTTATTTCTGCGCTAATGAGTCCTCATTTTACGGCGTTTATAAGGTATATTATAGTTAAGAGAAGAAATAGATATATACCATAGTAAGATCGCGTTTCCACGAGGTGCGACAACGTCCGTCACAGAGTGGACACGGCCGCTGAAGGGAATAGCCACCGCATTCGCTGCAGTCCAGAGAGACATGTTCTTCGCTCCACGAAACCCCACATCTATAAATAAAAAACGTCTTTGATGAAAGAGTTTATGATGCTTTAGACTTACGAAAGAAGGATCAATTTCTTTGGTATCTATAACGTGGAAAAATATAATATCATAAAATAGAAATAATCTGCTTGTCCTCTTTCTGTTAATCAAAATATTAAAAATTATTATTTTATTATCAAATGTATGTTACGTTAATCGAAAAAAGTAACTCGACTGGATAATATAGTCTCTTGATATCTTATTTCTATAATTATAAAATCATAAGGTGGAAGTAATTGTAAATCCAATAGGTTATGAAAATGTCTTAAGTTCAATCTCAGTGCACTGCATCGCGCAAGCTCTTGAGTACGTACGTATAAGAATACGTAAGTTACATATATATTTCTAAATGTATATAAACTAGATATTAAATTGTCCCAGAAGTTTCTTTCGTTTTATAAGGAAATAATAGATGCACAACATTTTTTGTTCTATTGCAACAAAATGAATTATACAGAATTCGATAAAATAATATAAAATAAAAAATGTTGTGTGTGTATTTCCTTATAAAACGGAAAAAACTTTTGGGACAACCTAATATTTATTATACGTTTAAGGTAAATGTACGACACTTTGAATATACGTGAAATTTAAAAAGATTGTATATATTTTTTTAAGGAATATCTAATTTTTAGGACAGGTACATCTTTAAAAGTAATAAAGTTTAAAAAAACGACAATAAAATTGAAAAATTTCTAGAATTTTACAAAGTCGCAGCAAGATTTTCAACCAAATCAATCATTTTGAATCATTCACACCAAAGTACCAGTGACGTAATAATCAGATTGGAACAATGGATTTCAAGAATGACGGAGTTTAAATCGGATTTCTTCATGGCATTTGATGCGTCTAATACGCAACCAACGTCTAAAACATATTTAATCATCGCGACTCCGGATCATGTCGGATTCTATTACCGACCTATTATTATCGACTCGACGTCAAGACAAGAGTTCAACTTTGCTTAGCCAATTACAAACCGTTCTCAGGATCCTTGCTGTTCGCGCTAATACATACAAGCATATGTTAATGTACATATAAAGCGCGGTCTTAATCACTCTCAATACTTGATCGTCAAGCGAAACAACAGAAATAGCGCATACAGAATGATTTTAAGACGATTGCAGAAGTCAATAGCCTAACGAGAGTGTGTAATTCCTAGCTTGTATTAAAAATTATACGAAGAAGAACACAGTCAGGTGCATTATTTCTGATAGCTTCTACTCTTGAGCTAACTACAACATTTATCAATTTCTCTCGTTTAACATGGAGACGTGTAGTGCGACTGTATATATTACTTTTGACGTAACAGATAAGTAACTATCAAATTTCATACACCATTTTCGTGCTATTGTCGACATGTGCGCTTGACGCAACCTACAATTTTAGTGTATTTTTAGTGTATCTTTTAATGAATTATGGATTAAATTTTGATTTGTAAAATTTCAATATATCTAAGTTGGATACAAAGCAGTTTGCCTTTTATATCTTTAAATTTTTGTATTTTAATGTATTTTGGAAATACCTATTCTTTAGAAATTTAGAACATCCTTATGCTTCAAGTTTTGATGATGGAGAAGTATTTACTATTAAAATCTATTTCTGAGTAATTCAATCTATCACAGTTTTATAATGAAATCTTAAATTTTAGATGAAAATTTATCATCAAATGTAGATATGAAAAAGTTTTGAGTTAATTTGTATTTCATAAAAACTTGGAGTTTGATGAGACTTTTTTTAATTACTCTGTTATAACGTGCATATAACGAGAAAAATAATAAAAATAAAGAAGAAAATAATTTTTTTTAACGAAAATTTCTTATTTCTTATTTATTAATTATAATTGGAGCAGAATTAGTTTAAATATGCAACTTTGCACAACAAATTTGTAATTTAGAACGGAATGGAAACTTACGTGAAGCAGGAGTTCAGTTGAGCACGAAGTTCCTCAATCGTAAGGATCGTGTCTTGATACTGAGGATGAGATCCTTGGAGGCCATCGTCGACGCTCCCGCATGAACTATGGCAGGATAAGGAGATATTGCTTCTAAAGAAACAAAATAAATGCAGATCTTTAATATGGAGTGCATCGGTTTCCTTATTAATGTGTATATACTTCATTTAATTTAAACTATAGCTATTATATTTATTATAAATATAGTTATCAAAATGATCGAACGTTTATTGCTTTTTTCAAATATGTAATTTCCTTTCAGACCATTTTTATATTTTAATTACACTTTTAAACAATCCGCACGAAATAAGTTAGATAATCACAATTATATAATCACTCTTTTATCCTGGTACCAATAAACGGCTTTACATAACGAAGGAAAGAATTTCAACAAATTTTTGCACTATTAAATAGGAAAAATAGACAGTATATGCAGAAGGAAATCTTTTCTGTTAAAAGCATTTTCAATACCATATTCTTCCTATTGAAAAATACACGGAATTTACAACATGGCACAATTTATCAAACGACCATAGGCAAATTAGATTTTTTAAATTAAAATAGACTGTCAAATATGATTCAACTAGATCGAAAGGCTGTTCTTGAAGATATTCGTACGTTAAACCCGGAAGGTGTCACGTTAAAGTTATTTTTTCTTGCAAGTTTTTACCGACCGTTAGGATGTTCACTACTCACGTCAATCGATAATCGGCATACTTTACATAAGCCTCGTTCGAAAGTGTTTGCCTTTCTGACTGTCAGTTGAAATATATGACCACTACTTATAATGAATATAGCAATTAATTATAAACTAGGATACCAAATAAAGGCTAATTCAATTTTTCTTCGCAAGATTTTACACTTAACATTTTGTCAATTAAAGTACAAACTTGTTCACAGGATTCTGTGAACAGTGTTCTTTAACCGTTTGAGTCGCAAGCAGCGCGATCGCGCTGTTTAGATTTTGTGTCGAAAAGTCCCAGTACAATTGAACGTTACGGACGACTTCTTCTCAATAATTTTTATTGAACAAAACTTGAAATATTTATAAACTAATAGTACGCATATATAATAATATAGATGTATTTCATAAAAATAAGAAATATGACGAGCGCTATTGCGCCGTTTGTTTCTCTACGCAATCGATTAAGACAAGCGCTATCGCGCTGTTCGGGTTTCTTCGACCCTGTTATTTTAAAGATCCCTGGGACTCAAACAATTAATCATCCAATTTAGTAAAAGAAAAAGAATGAATTAATAGATAACGAAAATTGTTTCATATATCGATCAGTAGGCGATTGAACAAAAGTATCAGCTGAAATCTTCCATCCTGCTTATCGTGTTTTGAGTGTTCGTCTACCTAAATCATGATCATGTGATAATTCTGAACATTCGAGAAAATGGAAAATTGGTGGAACAGGAAAGAAGTAGGAAGAAGGATAATTCACTAAGTATGGATGCATATATATATATATATATATATATATATATATATATATATATATATATATATATATATATATATATATATATATATATATATATATATATATATATATATATATATATATATATGTATGTTAACATATGCAGCATGGAAATAAGGAAGAAAAACGTTCCTTTCACGTGATAGTAACGTGGACGAGCGCGTAATAAACGTTCGTGTAAGTTTATGCGCATATGAGAAAGAATGACGTGCAAATCTCGGAATCGGTAAATCGAGCTCTACTGTTTTTCTTTTCTACTACGAACTCATATGGGCTCTAACACTTCAGAATCTTTCAAGGAATCCAGGAGAAGAAAATAAGATGAGAACTGGATAAAACTAGAAAACAGTTGTTTGCATTTTATGCAAAGATTGGTTGCAATATTGGGATGACTCGTTTGAATATAGGTCATGTTTCTGGCGTCAAGTGACGTATAAGAGTCACTCACATGAAATTATGGTTGATCAAGAATAAATGAATTTAATTAATTTTGAAAATGATGTAAATACCCGTTATCATTTAATAAAAAGAGTAACTATGTAATAAAAACTTAAATTATTGTTTTTGGTATACCTAAGGTTTATGCTAAAAATATTCATACGTTTTTAAATGCAGTAAAATATAAAGAATAAAATGTATGTTAAGATCAAATATTATTTTTTTCTTATGTTCTTTATAAAATGTGTGAACCATTTATCTTTTTATCAACTTATACGAATCTTAAAACAATAGATATGTAGTCATTTTACGGCACTAATCGTGTAAATATAAACCAGTATAATCAATAAGATGAATTGATAAGAATATAAGATAAAAATGTACGAGATACAAACGTTCTATAATTTAGAAATTATTACTTTCTTAATTTACGTTTAGCAATAATAATTTTTGTGCTATAATGTTCTGATTCAGATTTTTCCTACCGAAATTAGATTTTAATTTATCACGTATACATTTCAAACGTACTTAGGCTAACAAATTTTTGTTAATTTACATACAAAGCAATTATGGAAATGTAGTCATTTGATTCCATCCCAATCATGAAATATCTTCATTAACTTGAATATTACGCTAATGTATCGACGGGGGTTTCCCGTAAATTTTTTTTTCTTATCTTCCTTGCACTGGCGCGACGATCTAAGACGTCAGATTAATCTATTGACTTACGCTGCAAACTTCGTTCTGTTCACTTTTCTTTCGAGGCTATTGCGTTCAGAGAGACCAACACAAACAAAATCATCTCGTATCATCGACTGTTCTTTGAACAGTGTACAAAAACGTGAAACGAACTTCCATATGCAGCTCACTCGTTAAACGGGAATCAACGTGGCTGTGTAGGCTGATGGATCAAACGTCTCTCTCTCTCTCTCTCTCTCACTCTTTCCCTCTCTCTCTTGCGCAGCAATTTCGAGAATTTCCGGCTGGCGCCAAGTATTAATTAATTGCGACGAAACTAAGTAATACACTGTGAAGTACTTTATGGTATATACCATGTGGATACAAGTCTTATGAACTTCTGAACAAAACGATGCACGAAGTTAAGTTAAAGCGTTTAATGTCATGAGTTAAAATAGTTATAGTGGTAACCTTAACAAATTTTAAATTGAATTTATAAGGACGTTGCAACCGAGTGCTTGGTTAGAGAATTCTTGAGTTGGATCATTTACGCGCAGATATCATTTCTTTTAATTTACTTTACCTTACTACCTTTTGAAATGTTTTCGGAAAACAGTTTGCCAATTACATTTCGTTTGGCATTATTTAATCTATCATCGAAATCCCACCAAAATATTCATATTTTCAACGCGAGATCCAAAACATAAAGAATTCACATTCGACCCAAATAATTTAATTGCTGCTTGAAAAAGTAGTCGTGTCTCACAAGCAAATCAGATCCGGATCCGAATGTCGGTCGAGGTTTCTCTCCCTGTATACTCCGTATACTCGAATAATCCGTCAATAACGGTCTTTCGAAATTCCTACAGCATGCATTTGAATCAGCAATTTGGACATGAAAATAAATTAAAAAATTTAGAAAAATGGTAAATATAAAAGAGAAAGAGGAGAAGAGAAAATACTATTCATTTTATCGACACGCTGTTCGATCAATTTTTCCTAAACATTTAAAATTCTACTTTGAAACACTTTTAACATTCATAAATTTTCTGGTATATTTATAAGTTGCTAGTATGTTTCCTTACTTAATATAAATAATCTGTATCAACATTCATAGGAATCCCACGATAAAATGTTTTTCAATAGAGGACTGATTTTGATCTTCTTCTTGTCTAGATAACCCAGTCAAGGTTTCCTGATACTATTGGTAATAAAGTTTTCAATTTGGTTCCTTACTTTCTTCTACAAACTGTCGTTGCATATAATCCTCCCACGTCTCATTTTCTGAACCTAATCTATCCCTTGATATTAAATTTACACGACGGTAGAAGATCAATATAACAAAAAGATAAATAACTAAATTTGCAAAGTCCGTTATAGAGAACAAAAGAATTAGATCTTTATAGAATCAGACATAAGATTGTTCAAATCGTTCAGAAATAACAAAACAATGCATAGCACACGTGACTTTTTACGTTTACCGCAGCTTATCGTAAGGCATGCACGAAAGCTAAATGTCAGAAAATATATTTTACTTCTAGACATCCAAACGATAAACTGCGACGATTTGTACGAAACTATGCAATACTTTACTAGCCTCGAAATAAAACGCAGTAGAACAATAGTATCGGTTCAAATCTAGCGTCTATTACGAGTGATCCGACAATTTCCTTTGCTAAAGTTGTCCTTCGTGGTTTCCTAGTACAGTAGCGTAACAGGTACAGATGTCGTGGGCACGCCGTCGCATTATGCAAAAACGAGAGAGAGACAGAGAGAGACAGAGAGAGATGCGATTTCTACGAATAACATACCGCTAACAACAATAATTCCGTAAACCGATTCTCTTACTGATTCTGCTGTTTTTAACGTAGCAATGTATGTGTAAATACAGCATGTTCGGTTTAGATACATTTTGGCTACTTTTTTTTGAGATATTAAGAATACAAACAAATTTTGCATATGATATTTAGTAGAATATTCAAATTTGTATTAAATTCATATTTATAAAAAGTTATGAAGATACGTGTGAAAAACGTAAAACGAAGTTGTATATGGTATTGTCATCCCTGTCGGTTTTGTATAGCACGAATGACATTTTTCGAATTTGTCCTGAAGTTATGACACAACAAATGTTTCTTGTTCGAAGTTGTACGAATTTCACTTTCTTTTTAATAGTGAATTACATTATGATATAGTAAATATCCTATACCTCTTACAGCGATCATATTATCACATAGGAATTTCGCCTTGATAAACTTACGTATTCCCTATAATTATATCTGAGGTACTTGAAAACTCTTTCCTTTATTTTCAAATCACTACGAGAAAAGAAAAAGCTTTCAATAAGCAAAAATATATTCATATGCCTCAAATACGTTGTGTATTTATATTCAACCTTGAATAAATAGATTATTATTCAAATTTATATTTCACAAATATTTTCGAGTGCACCGTGATATATATATATATATATATATATATATATATATATATATATATATATATATATATATATATATACCCAATAAATTAACATCGATAAAGGTATGTAGTTTCATTCAAAAACGACAGATTGATGTTAAAAATATTTATAAGGGAAGAATTATGTGAATATATTTAAACTGCATATGTATTGTATAGGCACATATCATTCGGTGGAAATCAGAAGCATTATTGGTTGCTTCGCTATGGCTGATTCACCAAAAAATTGACAATGGTAAAAAATAGATCGATTGAATAAATGAGACCACAAAGAAATTCGTTTTAGAAATATCGGTTTCCGCTTCTATGGGTTACGATATCGCGATGCGTAACTTAGATTAGAAAAGATTTAGAACCAGACGAACAAATACAAAAACCTTATATTCCCCATTTTTTTCAACTTATCAGCAATTGTTCTGTCTAAATAAATGAATTGCATATAAACATATTTGTCTCTCCTACACTTTGCCCAATTCTGTTTATCATAAAATACGATGAACAAAATATCGTAAAGCAACTCACCCGTGGCGAGAAAGACTCTCAGTAGCTGGTTGCACGGATGTGGTTACAGACATGTTGTTATTTTGATGCGTTACAACTGCAATAGAAAGAGAATCCGCATTAATTGGCATGTACTCAAGGGAGTAATCAAGGACGTGAAAGAAAAGAATCCCCGAGAGAATTCCACAATATGTAAACAAGGCTCGCTGGAAATCCGTTGATAGGAAAGGAAAGGTCTTCAAGTTGACGAACGAATATAGTATGTGGAACACACGAACGCGAATTGCGAAGGACATCCACGATAAGTTTCACCGTCGATCTTTCACCTTGGCACGAAATAGCCACTTTTACTTTCCCCGTGAGAAAAGAAAGCCAAACGATCGCAGTACACGCTCTGAATCCTTTATTTTGACCAATCCGAGTTTCCACGACGTAATAGATTATGTAATTTGTTTTACAGCTATATTTCCTTACACGGAAACAATTTCTTTGCCAATAGAGCAGTGAAGGTATCGCATACGGTATAGGATATGTTGACGGTTTACGAAACTAAAATTTAAAACTATAGAGAAATTAAGTATATGCATATATGAATAAATAGCAACGTGAGAATAATTTTGGTGGTACAATAGAAGTCAAAATAATGTAAAGAAAATTTAAAATACTTTAAAGAATAATTTGATGTATTTTGTGCCATTCTGTCTTTGCTTCAGAATGTACCATGTTAAAAGTCGTTATATTATGCGATAAAAAATCAATGTAGGAAGGACTTTATAACGGCAATAATTCTAAAATAAGATCGCAGTATGGATACAAGGTCATGAGGGAATGCCAAGGATTTTATCATTGACACACTGACAATGCGTGATGGATTTCATTATCAAACAGCCACGCATGTGCCTTGATTTATTCTTAGAAAAGAAAAGCAAGGTAAGAAAATTGGTAACTTATTTGATGCCACTAAAATAAAACCGATGATTTCCCTTTAAATAATCATTTCTGACATATTTTACTTTGGTAATACTCTTAAGTCCAACTCAAAACTCGCTCGAAATAAAACGTTGACTTCATTACACGATTATTTCACTGTCTTGGTCATGAATACTTTTACCACACGCGGGAAACACGTATTTACATCTGAATGAAAGTCATTACAAGTCATTTCAAAATTAATTATCCGTTTCGTTATACGATACCTATTTCACAATTACAAATTGAACCTTTCGATTGTGCAAAATACCACGTCACACGTGGCATATGCGTACTGTTTGAGTTTTATTATGAAAAACTTTCACGTGTATCAGTCAAAAACATGTGTTTAACTCTGCTATTAACAAAAATAATTGTTAAATAAAAGGATGTTATATCTATTAGTAGTAACACCGATATTATTGTTTTTTCATAATACATATAAGATAATTACTATAAATAAATATAATTTATACGTGTGGCTTATACAAATGGTTTCTTCATTAAAATTCGAATATTGAAGGTCCTATTTTCGATACGTGGTGTTGGATCAAAGTACTTTCATGCAGAAAATTCCGTCGTGGCTTAAATTTCCAATGAAACGTAAATATGACGTAGTAGGGAATATACCCGTGAACCGAACGATTACGCGATAAAATAATGACGTAGTATGTAATCGAATTATTTATGACGTATTTTGTTACAACAATATCATGACGCATTAAATACAACTTCTTTGGTTACGGACGTTACGTTTGAGATTTTTAATTCTTCATAAATTCATTTTATACGTTGACTATAAGTAAATTGCAAATATTTACGAAGTTTCAATCGTTACAACAATGGAAAAAGTTCTTAAAAACGTACGTTTAAAATACAGTTCTAGAGATATTAATATGTACGTGTATCTTCGCAAAAATTGCAGAGGATTATCTTAAAATTTCTAGGAAAACTTTACATAAATATCTAAAACGATTTGGAAACTTCACGTGCGTGACCCACGCATCCCAACGCGGTTTCCATAAATTCTCGATTATTCGACATAGGGAAACTTCGAAAAGTCACGGTGGCAGGCTGACGAAATGAGTTAAAACATCGCCGTGAATGAAAATCCAACCACTTTGCCGCCTTTTACTCTTTTCACGTGACGAGCCTCTAAGATTAGTTTTTGCTTTCACCTCTTTCAGGCCATTAGTTTAGAGTTATGTTAGAGGAAAACAGGGTTTGCGAACTGCTGCCAGGTATCCCGAGATGCAGCCGAGGCACCATTCCATGTGATCATGTATTTTTATTCTATCGGTAGACCAGAATAGAAGAGCCTTAAGAAAGAGGTGTGCAAGTAATGGCAGTATGGATACTATGCGGCTACCAAAGTAGTCTGAGGTCGTTGGCTACGTTCGAACTCGAATGCGTCCTCGAGTACGAAGCCAATTCTGTTTGACCCTTTGTGCTATTTTATGTAATTAAAACATCAAACTGCTAAATTAAATTTTCTAACATATTATATGTTATGCATAATGTTTTGGTGCATAATGCTCATGATTATTCATTTCAACAAAAAGGATAAAAAGCTTTTCTCGTTTTACACATTCTCACGTTTTATTTGTTTCATTTCGAAAATGTTCTTTCGTTCATTCTTCATATTTCTTTCTCCTACGTTGTTTGAAGGAAACACGTACCCAGTAGTATGTATGTACGTCAGAGGCGGAAGCGGATGTATGTTTTACGTGGTATGCTGCTGTTCTTCACTTCTTTCACAAGTGCGCAAAGGGCTAACCTAAGTGCGTGAGTCGTGAAGGGCTTTTCACCCTCGTTATCCGTGGCTGCGTATATAGTGACTCAAGACGATTCCATTCGAAATAACGCTCGAACTAACGAAGATAAGATCTGTCGAGCAACAATATAAGCAATCTTTCTTTATTTTTATTGGTTTAATTTACTTTAGAATAATTTATTTTATTCTCTCATTATTTAAATAAAATTCATCAAATCGATAGTTGTATAGTTGCTTATTGAATATTTTTTGCGAACAAAATTCTTTGTTAAATGTTGACTTGAATCTCCCGTTTAGTTTTGATCTTTCTACAACTCAAAGTCGTCAGAATTATTTTCTTTTGCGTATTTCCTGATAATTCTACAAAAAATAGTTAATTAAAACAATTATTAAAAATTATTGAAATAATTGCTCTTCGATCAAATCTTTTCTCATTGACTTTATCTTACGATTACACAATTTTGCATCATTACAATATAGATGTACTGTATCGATACTAAATATGCCTTTTTTATCTCTATCGAATGAAACGTAAACAAAATTTATCAAATTATAAGAGACGTAGCATCAATTTTGTGAATATTCGTCAGCTTTTGTGAAATTATTCATAATTAATTGAGGAAAAGCCATTATCTCCTATTGTCACTAATCGATGTTTTATTTAGAACAGCACTTGTCTCCAGACACCTTACACGTTCGCGTTCCGGCGAGGGGTTGAAACGAGGCCAACAACCCTCGAGGTCGTGACTGTCTCTCGGGATGCAAGGGGAGGGAGACTGAATTCGAGATATCGATCGACCTCGTCGACTACTGTGGCTAAACTCCCACGCGGATGCGTGGCTACGGAGCGAATGCGGAATCAGGTCGTTTCAACTACGATATACAGAACGGAAATACATGTTTATACACGAAGTTTAATTGATATATCTTCATTTTACGATATTCTGTTTGAAAACAGAACATGGCAAAAAAGTTTTGTTTATCGATTGCATATGTCGCATGTTTAATCAATGGAAAAATATTAATGTAATAGTCTTTAACATGTATCTAAATATATGTTATATTGTACAAAGATCATTGAATTAAAATGATTTGTTAACAATGAATAAGTTAACCAATCAACTTTCGTAATCACGAGAACAGATGATGAACGGATAGCTATATACAGATAATAATTATGTGAAATGAAACACGTTGTGTCCACGTTGATCGCGTGACAAGAAAATAATTGAAACTACATTGACTTTATATAATTGCAACGTTTGAATTGTTGCAAAGTGGCAACATTGCAAGGACCCTTCGGTTGCATAATATTCGAACAGTGCACAAAGAGATAGAAAGATACAGTTTTCTTCTTCAATTAAACACTAAATACGGTAACGGAATCAAAATTTTCCCTGGTAAGAGAGATCATATTACAAACATCATGGCTCCCAACAAGGAATTAATATAAGAAAAATGTAAGTTACAGCCTTTGCAAATATTTATTAAAGTGAAAACAGAAAACTTAATTGTATTTTAAGATATTTTACGATAGGAAAACCGGACAATGTGATCTTCGTGAAATTCTAGGTAGAGCAGATTTTATGAGAAATAATGAGTAAAAGTCACTTTGAACTACATATATAAATTTGAACCACGAATTTAATTGTCCCTATGTTCAGTAAATCAAAAATATGACTTGTAATAACCCGGAAAATTTTACTAGAAATTTTTTTTTTAAGGAATAAGAGCAATACTGCCAAACGCAAAGTTAGCCCTCCTTGTATTACCGCATTTTACGTTTTTAAAACAGCCAATGAAATGTATGAAACGACTTTGTATGAACGAAATGGTCAGGAATGTAACGAAGCGTTAACAGGATTGAGAAATTAAAATTCCACCTCTGGAATTCGCCGTCACTGGTGTAACGGGTTTCCAGCGAGCCTTTGCACAAACAAACGAACTAAGTAACATGGAGGTATGACCTCGTTCATCGTCCATCGACAATTCTTCGCAAAATTAACCACTCACCCGAGTGTCCGTTCGTCGACCGAAACACGCAACGCGAACATTTCAAACTCTCGGAACGGTACCAACGTTATAATCGAAAATCGTTAAAGAACTAATACGTTTTTCTTTTCTTTTCGATAACTATAAATATCAAAATCCCGATATTTCGATGATGAATCTTTGCTATTATAGTATTTGAAAAAGTTTGTATGGCAATAGTAGTTAGATTTCCGACACGAAACGGTTAAAACTTTCGTCGATACACGACTGTTGGGCGTTAGACAGAAGAACCAATCTGAAGTTAGTCACGCAGCTCAACGTCCAGAGTATTGATTCCCACGCTACGTTCTTTTCTTCGCTTTCTTTGCATGTGTCGCTTCTGCCTCCCCTCTCCGCGGTGAAACCACCCTTTTTATTACATTCTTACTTTTCAAAGCGAAACTCTGCCACTTTCTGTGCAAACGAACATCACGAACACGTTCGACGTGAAAAGAAAATCTTGCTGCTTGTCGTGCTTTCTTAAAAGGAAGGCATGGTGAAAGCATGGTCGAGTGCGATCTTCCAACACAAAGAAAGCGAAGACCAAAGAACTTTATTATAAACGCCGCATCACACTTTGTTTCGACATTCGTGTTTCATCGCATCGAACATCAGTCCGAACTTTCTTACACACAGATTTTCATGCACACTGTTTTTCTAACACAATTGCAACGCGATCTGCGACACTTGTAATGCGGATTAGCGTACGCATGGTAACGTGTAGAATCTGTATAACTTACATTTCGCAGAGAAAACTGGACGGCAGACGAAGTATAACGGTATTCGCACTGTCTTTCACTTGATTCTCGAACTTTGATGCGATACAATGGTCAGAAATATAAAATATCGAAGCTCGACGAAAACAGACGGTTACGAATTTAGTTAAAAGATTGAGGCTAGTTAGCGAAGAAAATAAACCGTCACGACGTCAAGTTTCAAGTCTGACTGAAGATACCCACGGTCGCGCAGGGGCCTTTTATAACTGCGGTGTGGGTTGGGCAGCGTGGCAATCGCTGGACGGCGAAATAGAGGGGAGAGAGGAAAGCCGAGGCAGAAACCCCCATCTGCGCAACTAACAATAATGCAACTATGTGTATGTATATACATGTGTCTGCTTAAGCTTGCTGTGACGAGCAACAGAGGGGCAGCGATTCTCTGCGCGTGGCGCCGGCGTGTACGGGCACATGTTAATAAATAAATTATGAACAGTTAGTACGATAACGAATCTTATCTCTGATGAATTCTAGAGGCCCAATACCCAATGTCCATGCAGACAGCGTAAAAATACTGATCTTCGCATTCCGTAAACAAAGTTTTAAAATTACATTTAAAAATACATTATATTTCATACTATTAGAGTTTTACAATATCATCTTTTTGTGCATTCTGAATTTCCAATTTTGCGTAGGTTTAGCTGTATAGAGCAGAAGTATGCAACCGAATACCGACAGATCCCGAATACAGCTGGATGCAAGAACTCTAGAGAACGAAAGGCGTTTGTCACGTGTTTATACACCCTTTCAAATTGTGTGGAGAAGAAGAGAAACGTAGGTTTATCTTTAACGTTAAAATGTCACCGCCCTCGGTGTTGCATTTATAAGCGAGCGTACGTTGAGCCACCTTTGCAGATTAGACGCGACAGAGATTCTCAGTTCAGCGTTACATTATTGGTTATCTATATCGACTTTCTATAATCTTCATGTTCTCTGCATTTAAAAGGACAAAGAAAAGAATAAATTCTCCCTTTTCGCACGAATCATTCGTACACACGTGCTCGTTACAAAGATTGAAATTACTTATATTTATATTAACTGCACTATTTCCACTACGAATACTGACATCTTGAGATATTTTCCATTCAGCCTAAAATGTCGGATCCCAATTTTTGTTTTTCTTTTCGATTTGCTAAATTAGTATCACGAGAAACGTGTATTTTTATTAAATTCAAGATTCTTAATTTATTCTCATCAGTTTTGATGAAAACATTGTTACGAACATACGATATAAACTACAATATAAATAAAAATCGTTTAATCTCTCTCCTCTATGAACTCCTCTAGTAAAGAATATCGATCATCCAGTTGCAGTTTATCAACAATAATTATACATTTATGGGAAATCTAAATGTGTAAAGATATACAAAATGTGCATAATATGCAAAAATTATATGCAAAAATACTCAAAGTAAAATATTTGTCATAAGTTATAATATTAGAAAATGAGACAAATCTGTATTTGGTTACAATACAATGGCTATATAAGAAGCCGGATGATACAAGCAGTTAAACTTAAATATTAAAAATAAACACCAGATTTATTTATACACTGTTTAAGAGAGACCACCCCGTTATGATTTATGCATGAATCATTCAAATAATGCCGAATCATATTAGAGTAATCGGATGTAATGAAAATCTTGGTGTGTATGCATTCTCGCGTTGGTTGATAAAAAAAATGCATAAGCCAAAAGTTACATGGATCTAGCATGTATGAACAATTCCAAGGAAATCGTGGGCGTTTTCAATCAACGTGGGTCTGTTCACTTTGTAGAATGTAAGTGAGAAAGATTGAATTGATACGGTATAAATAAGCATAATGATAATTTATAATGCCGATTTTAATGCTTTATTTAACATAATTGACATATGGGACTGCTTTTAGTAAAATGCTTATCTTAGGAAAGAGTTTCGTGTATATATATATATATATATTGTATATGAAGTACTTTTTTGTTTTCCAATAATGTTGCGTTTATGCAACTTATACACATTATTTCATCCTTTATCCTTAATGGATTGAAAACGAAGTCTCTTACACTAAAATAACTCTATATTTTAAGAATCCCTTTCAGACGATTAGATCGTATTCTTATTCAGATTTCCCTAAAATAGTCTTGAAACGTATATACACTTTTCTGCATGTCTATGCTTTGACTTATAGATATCTATGTCTTTTCACGATCCAACTGCAACAATTTTAGTATTTACTCGTAGTTGGCGTTGCCCCCAACCATTCATGTGAAATATATTTTTTAGGTCCAGGTTAAGAATAGCATAGGGATGAATGAGCTTTCCTCGTCGATGTTTTTGGCATTCGTGACTTTTTCACCTACGTGTACACGTCAGCATAGATTCCATGCGTACAAACGGTTAGAAGTTTTCTTGTTGCGTCGCGTCGACCCAATCGTGCATCCAATCACGCGCTATCCTGAGAAATTTCACCTTTCTAATAACGTCGTTCGACAACCCTCGACTGACTTGTAGGTGGTTTGAAACATCTCTTGACGTCTGGACGTATCCGTGATTATGATTTAGTCACACAGTGGGGTAGTTCGATGTAAAAAAACAGACGCATGTGTATAAGCAATTTGCGTAGCACACACGCATTTCGGAGATTGTAGGATTGAAGGTCACCAGAAAAATCTTGCACACGTGGAATCAGACGACTGTACGATATCTTAGCTAGCACGTGTCGCTTTTGACAGATATGAATCCACGAGTTACAGATTAGTTGAGAGAAGAGCGCGGAAAAATTGTATCTTGCTTCCTAATTGGATGAAGCGCCGCTCCGGTTTAATCCGACGCAACCGATGCTGATGATGGCTGCCAAATCACGCCCACGTGTGATTTCGCCGACGCCAGTTGAATCTCACGGTGCTGCTGTTTCTGTTTGAGTAGTCAGTTTCACTGCTCTGTTAGGCTTTGGTCAGTTTGAGTTTTCAAGAGATTGTGTTGGTTCGAAAGCTTTTTATAACCGCATATCAAATGGTTTATTTGAATTTTCCAATACATTTGTTTGCCAGATTAATTTTCCATTTTTTATTTACGCTTGATATCGCTATTACTTAATGAACACACACATACAAACACTTTCGAAATAAGCAGCTCCATTAAAATTTCCATCAATTAATCTCATCGTTTTACAGAACTATCTATTAGTTAAAATTTATTTCTACGACATGCAAAGATGTGTTAATACGAAAAAAATTCATGCTTAATGTGTTAAATCTACTTTATATTGTATAAGAAATGTCTATCCTATTCCATTGGAATAATGGAATTTACTTTATATGTAAAATGATCATTGTGGAGAGAGAGAGAGAGAGAGAGAGAGAGAGAGAGAGGAAGAGAGAGAGAGTTATTCTATTGTGCACAAAGAAAATTAATCTACTATTGCACTGATAATAATTTAATAATTTATAAGATTTAAATAATCAACGCACAAGTCTAAAAATTGATGAACAAACGTAAATATCATTTGAGTATGAAGAATAACATTTGCAAAACTGTCAAAATATATCTTTCATCATATCATCATATCACAACATTCGTTCAAATAAATTATTGTGCTTGATCTAATGAAATCACTCTATTTTATCCAGAAAAAGAATCTTATTTTGTTATGCAACGGAAATGTACAAAGAAACAAATAAATCTATTTACAACGAAATTGTCTAGAAATAATACAATAACATCAATGGTGTGCAATAGCAAAATTAAGTAAATAAATTTGTTTTTTCGTAATGTGTATGCTCTGTACCAGAGCGGGCTACAATATAATAATAACAATGATAATAATAATAAATAATTCGAATACTCGAACTACTTCGCGTACTCGAACACTTAATTATAAATGTTTGGAAAACACTTGCGTCACGCTAACTCTAGGTTACTGACTTATGTAAATTTCAAGAATAACGCAACAGTCACAGATACACAGCTAACGGCGATCGTTTATGCTCGTTTGCGATAAAGACGACGCAATTATCCTTGATGTTTAATAAATACCCGCATTTTGCATCGATTTTTATGAACGAATGATTACCAATAGTGGTACGTCGCGTCGTTGCAATCCGGGAATATTCCAAGAAATCGTCAACATAATCACGTTATTAATGATACTATAGTTACGTTTTAATCGTTATCAATGACTGGTCTCCTTTTGTGTCCTATCAGGTGAATGAAGTTAGCGATGCAAGCTATTTTTGTTTCGCAATTGTGGCAAAGTGAACGCGAATATAGTAAAAATTAAAAGTTAAATAGAGCAATAACATTATGGTGCGAATCGTACACGATAGAGATCAGATATTATTCGATATCTTTTACGTGAGTGAAAGATAGGTTTCTAAGATACTTGGGATGTTTGATAAAACAAGGAGAAGAGCCTTAGTATTTAGTTGTTAAACGAACAAATTAAAAATTAAGAATCGATGATCTTATGATCAATCGTAAGAATTATCAAATAAGAATTTTGAATTGACAGTGCATAAAAATTCGCTTGGTATAACAGATTAAATAGAGGAAATATTTTCAATAACAAACGTGTTTTCCATTGTTTGACACGATATGCTACGCGTACGAAGCAACTGTCATCGTTTCATCATAATATCAAAAATAACACAATTTTCGAGCGCAGCCAACACCTGCTTCCTTATTTCTCCGAGGAATAATTAGTTTACACGTTGTTAATCAGTCGCGTCGATCGCGTTATCGTTATCGTTCACGGCGAGCAATTGTTTAAACAACATCGTTCGAACCAGGAATCACGCAGCCTCGGAATTTTTAATGCAAACGCGCTGCTGACGTCAGTATCGAATTATTCTCGATAATTTAACAGTAGTACGTATGAATTACGTACGACACACGGAAATCGCATATTGTGCCATAAAACTAACGGGCATGACGTGAGAGTTGCGTGTTGAAAAATCTATGTACACACCGAGATTCTTGTGACAATTGATAAACCTTTGTGTAACGACTTAGGATTGAGTAACACGCGGGGTTTGTTGAATAATTTCGTGATGATCAGAGTGAGAAATAATTTAATTAGATATGTAAATATAAAACTAAAGAAAATAAACATAGAACTTTCAATATCCGAGCATCTACTGTCCATTTACTATACGTTCCACTATTCGAACGTTTCATTATTTGAATGTTCGAAATATAAAATTATTGTGATATGCGTTAATATGAAAATAGTAGGGATGTGCGGATACCTGAGGCTGTGGTCTGGTCGGATGGGATTCTGAAAGTTTGCCTGACACATAAAAATGTTCGAGTGCACGTAATTTCAGGCTCCGATATTGCATTCGGGGCATGGTTTTCTGTCTTACTTTAAATTAGATCTCAAAATATCAAATAGTAAACATACGATGCTACAAATATGGACAATGGCAAGAGAAATAAGAATTTTGAATTCATTCTGAAAAGTTAGAATGGTTTGAAATCTTCTTTTTCCTAAAAAAAAATTTAGATAATAAGTGAAAAATAAACTAATTGTAGACAAGAAATGGAATATATTCCTTAATTTTCGTCGGTTGTAAATCTTTTAAAACCGACTCGTAGAAAGCACTGGCATTTCCACGAGTTCTTGGTGAACAACTTATTCGACAGACTTACATATGCACCAGGGCCTGCGTAACTCTAACGCAAATATCACATGCTTGCTACTCAAGCATAGAATGCAAATAAATTTAAGCAAGATAACTTGATGTAATTATTCACGATTCGTATTAACGTGTGATAATATCATGTGGATGGAGATAGTCTCGTGACTTGTGACGCGAACACTTGTACTTTTGTGCTAGGTTTATTAACTTACTATCAAGATACTGTCACTTTCGAAATCGAACATTATTAAGCCATGTATTGAATAAGCGTTAATATATGCACAGATATGAGCAAGAACGTGTATATTTAATGAAAATATGAATTAATTCAACATGTTTTAAAAATTCGGAATAAGATGAATTTGAAAAACAAATATGTTTCATATTACTCAATGTAGAACTAAAATTTGTTTTTCTTCCCATTATACTATTTTTAATTCTTACATAAAATGTTAAAATACTGTATAATTGATAAAGCTGCTTTGAATTTTGTTCTAGTATCCTAAAGTATCTGTTGGCAATTGAATTCTCTGTTTTGTTGTACTCATTAAATTATCGATATCATTAAATTATGCTTACTTTTTACTCTTTATCGCGTCGAACAGTAAATATCATGTTTCAAATTACAAATATAAGTATATAAAAATATAGGTATATAAAATTTAACAAATCAATATGAATTACTTCATAAATTACTACGTCCACGCTTATGTAATACTTAGCCTGAATATAAATAGAAACATCAGATTAAAACAAATTTCATCATGCGATAGAAATTTGTTGTAACAGTCAAAAAACATATTTTCCTAAGTATTATAGCGCCATACTTACGTTTTTCTCTCAGGAAAATGCAGAAGAAACTCACATTACTCAATTTAGTTTAAATTAATAAAGAGTAATTAAGGATATTATACAAGAGGGGAGGAAAACTTACAAACGTAATAGCAATGAATGGAATATTTATGGAAACATTTCCAATCTCTCGTGTACCACGTGAAGAATACGAATAGAGAAATGCTCAAAGATAAAATTCTTGTTACATTCGAATATTTGAAAAGAAATGTACCCAATAAATTATTTTTTAAATTCGAAGGAGGAAAAAAGAAAAATGTTGAAAAGAAAAATGTAAAAAAAACTTATGAATTCGATTCTTTTTCAGATTGTGTCGCACAATTTTAGCGTGTCACACCCATACCATGAATAAATTACAACTAATATCATCTATGCTATCTCAACAGATCTCAAAATATATACAGGGTGGTTGGTAACTGGTGGTACAAACAGAAAGGGGGTGATTCTACGCGAAAAAAGAAGTCGAAAATATAGAATAAAAATTTTTAGTTTGAGGCTTTGTTTTCGAGAAAATCGACTTTGAACTTTCGCTCGGTACGCGTGCACTTTATCACGTCTCGTTATAACGGATCTCACTGTAGATCGTTGTCTCGATGGAAAAATTAAAAAAAATTGAAAAAAAAATTTTTATTCTGTATTTTCTTTTTTTTTATTATTTATTAAAATTACAATCAATTCTCGCGTTGAGAATTTCTATAATTTTCGAGAATTTTCGACTTCTTTTTTCGCGTAGAATCACCCCCTTTCCGCTTGTACCACCAGTTACCAACCATGTCGGAGATGAAAGGACACCGGAGCATTCCCTTTGGAACTTCGGGAAAATCCGTAAAATTGTAATTTAAATTCTATAGCCGTAATTAAATAATTGCCGTCATTCTACCCAATTGTATTTATTTGATATTTGTGACAATGAGCTTGGGCTCAAGGCGACAATTAGTCGCCGAACGTAGCCGCGATCACGGGACGAACGCTTTGTCTAACAAAGGTATGGAGTAATAATATAGCTCTCATTAAAAGAAATATTTGTAGAGATACTCGACAGTAAACATTCCAACGATTCCTTCGGGCAAGATGATTACTAGATATCGATGCATCTACACAGTACAAGTTCAGCTAGCCTGAGGATCCGTTATAAATCTTAGGATTTTGTTAATTAAGGTCCTTCAAACAGACAAACAGTCTTTGTCCCAATTATGGGAAAATAGGAGAAATCTATTTTTCTCATGAACAACGTCAATTTCCCTCACTTTCCGAACAAAGGCATCTCTCCACGAATCCGATGATCTCGTGTCCTCAGACACATCCCATCATAGTTTTCCTTTACAGCATCATCGCGACGGAAAGTCATTCTCTCGTGAGGTCGTATTAGCGAGTTACTTAGTGTCTGTACGCTCGGTGAATATTTTACGTTTTAACAAAGAGCTAGTTTAGTAATACTTGTATCGTAGACAAGTAAATCAAGTCCAACTTGGACTTTGGAAGAAAGTACATTTGTTATCCCATTGACCGCGGATTCGTTTTTGGTCCTGAGACCATTGTCATTAGTGTCTAATCACCACGATTACTTGTCAATTCTAGAATATTCACACTCGTACTAATAATCATATTTGCACCAATAAATGTCTTCTCTATTGCGTAACAACAATGTGTAATCCAAATGAAGATTCGCTTTACGCTCTAATCATAATGAGAATCCGACATCTAAATAAAACTCAGGCCGTACTAACGTCGCGTAATCAATATTGTAAACACTAACTCGCGGTCCATTCTTCGGAGGAATGTTCTCCTGGTTCCGTGGTTACCTCATTAAACAGTGTCGCAAACGATTGTTGACTGCACGTGCATACGGACGAAATATCGCGTGATCTGTGTTCTTAACGCCGTTCTTAAGTGAAGCCGGTTCGAGCCAGTCTTCAAGATGTCGAATTGCCTCCCAGTGACGTTAATCGATTAGGCCAGGTCTTGAACCAATCGCTCGAGGACCTGAGGAGAAGAATGACCAACGTTGTTCTAGAAATTACAGAACTAACCATTCACGAAAATTATTGGCGATTGAATCGCTACAAATTATCGCAACTTGATAAAAACTTCCTTCTGATGATTGCAGAAATCTGCTAAATAATACGATTATACTGTTTATAGTTATTTCTACTATGATTATAAAAGTAACTTATATCGAGTATTCCTGTAATGAGTTTGTGAAAACACTTGCGTTTTACAATCTAAAATTATCATTAAAGACTGCTTATCAATTGTTTAAATTTGATTAAACACCTATTCCCTGTTCAATATTATTTTGTAACACCCTGTATGGTTTTAAATTTAACAAATAACTCTATGCGTCGTTAACAACAACACAACAGCGATATCTCTTCATCTCGCACCTATCTTTTACAGAAATAAAATTTCATTAAAGACATCGATGATGAATGAAGAAAAAATAAACGGAGAATGGACCTCGATGAAGGGAGGAGAAAACTTAAAGGAGAAGAAGAAAGTTTACCTGTGACCGTTTTTACAACATCAATGGCGTGTTCTCACTGCACTATGACGCAAAAAAAATTAATTGCGAAAGCACGACGCGCGTGCACAAGCTTTTTGCTTGAAACACCGTGAAAATTGAAAACCGATTAATTGTGTGACGTCAGCGTTCACGATGTTAACCTGATGAAAATCTGTAGGCTGCACTTCTAAAGTTGGTTCACACTTTTATATGCATGAAATCAATGTCGCACGATGCATTTAGTTTAAAGAAGGGAAGAGACAAAATTTCCTGTGAATCTAACAGTATTTGAACAGAAAGTTTTAAAGTTTTTAACCAATACCTTATGCACTATTTTATTTGCACTTCACTGCTTCACCTATAGGTACATAATTCTTTTTATATGTGTGCAGTAAAATCAATTTGCTATATTAGTAGCTTTTTTAATTATTGCGTTATACAAGGAATATAGCAATTTATAAAATAATGTTTTATTATTATGGGTTATATTATTATAGTATTGTAATAAAAAGAAAAACCTGATTATTGGAGATTGTTTTAAAAACACAAATATGGGATTTACTAAATATTTGTGTTATTAATTATCGTTAAGTTAACTGTAATTCAATTCTTCTTAATTTAGGTAACAAAAATAATATTAAATACCAATAGTGATATCGATCTATGGCTTAATAGTTGATTGCATTATTTCCATTAACATTTTTTCTTTCTTTTATCTGTCAGACAAGACGATAATAATCGTGACCAAACAATTCCAACCGAAAGAGAAGCCAACTTCGTGAAAGCACGGTAAACACAACTACTTTACACGCTTATAAAGCTCATAAAATCGACCGTTTCGCGATACAACTATCTTTCAAAATATTAGCAATTTTACGTAACCTATTTTTTTAGCCTATTTGCGGGTAAATTCGCGCGATGATTATGATTCATCAAAGTCGTACGAGAAATGAGTTGTCCCTGAGTATTTGTACTTGTCGCTGGAACAAGGTTAACGGTTTTTCATAAGGAGTTAATGCGTGAAACGGGCATGGAATTGATTCCAACACGTTTTATTATTGTTTCTTTACTTATCGATTCATTAACATGACATTGAGAGTTATTTATTAAAACTTTTGAATGAAGTATTGAGAAACTGTATCGATGGTTACTATGAAATTAATTCACCTACTTTTCCTATTAAATGTGATTAGTCTTCCCTTCGTATCTCATTTTTCTAATAAATCAAAAGAGTGACAAGGTGCAAGAAAGAAACAAGTATTTGAAGCCAAATAAAAGATAAATAGAAACGCAGTTTTAAAAATGTAACTTGTTTCTTCCATTCAATAGTGCTGAATTCTTGACTCCTTTTCCTTTTTATGGTTATCTAGTGGAAACATGGAATCGAAGGATGGAATTTATTCGCGTAATGAAAAATTTTGTTTCTGGTACATATTGCCGATAACCTAAATGGCATGGGCTATATTAAGAAACTGAAAACTGATTTAAAAATAAATAGAATTGCGTTCTAATCTTAATAATTTCATCTCTTAGATTTTAAGTTTGTTTCTTTAATTTCTGTAACATTGCTCATATTAATAAATTTCTTTAATAATCTACGTTTTATACTTTTTAACATATACCTAATAGATGATAGATATATTTATCTACGGAGGATTAACAGTAACCCCTATATCGCAGATATATTATGTACTGTATATTATCCCCTATCCTAAAAGACAATAGCATAAGACTAAATTATGATACAAACAATATCTGTCATTTTGGTAAGTAACTTGCAAGAAGAAAAATGGAAATCGATAGTCGACAGACAAAAAATCGTTCTTACAAGATAATTGGCCGATTAGCATACTTGCTTAGGAATGTCCTTGCTTACAGGGATATCGAGGATAATAATTTAAACTGATGTAATTCGATGGAGCCGTGCGTAAAGGAAGATAATTGTAAACCCAGCCAGTTTGATGGCCAAACATTATCGGTAGATTTTTATTTTTAATAGTTATTTTATTATAAAAATTTATTGTTATATTAATAACAATTTATTGTTAACATTTTGTTGCCGCTGCAATCGCTGTTGCAATGCATTTCGTGTAATGCGTGTGATGATAGTTTTATTAAAATATAACCATATCTGGAGGAAATATTGTTGCGAATACTCAATTTGATAAACAACAAGAAAAATAAAAAACTTTTCAATTCTAGAACCGCTCATTTTTATATATTATCGTTTATTTTTTTTCATCTTTTACACCACAACAAAATAAACTTTTAAAATATAAAATATATTTTAGGATACGTGTGGTAGGATCTAAATAACAATTTACACTTCGCTACAAATTACCTTATAGAAATGTATGCCTGGTAATGTATAATTTGTGAGTTTATAATGTTGAATTACATGATTCTGCGTCTGTTTCCATTATAACAAGTTTACACTGGTTTTAATTGAAGTGCCTTCTGTTGCAGTGAATCAACCATGGCTTAAACGAATATTATGCGAAGGCACAATATGTTACATTAGCTCACAAATCATTCAAATAATGTTTCTAGAGTATGAGAAAAAAAGAAGAAAACTTGTAAAAAAATTTTTAGGCAATTGGGGCAAGTTGTAAGGCAATTTTTTCGTGTTCGGTCCGTGCGACGTCCTTCAGTGTCTGACCGTCAAAGCCCAAGCCCCATTCGACAGACCCTTGATAAACCTAAGGCCCCACCAAAAAGCGAATCTTATTAGCTTGCAGGAACCTTTAATCTTGCAAGTATTTGCGGTTTATAACTGGTATTTAAAACAGTCTTTAGGTCTATTGCACGTTCTTACAAATTACAGAAAAAGCGGATGAGTGTCTAACGGAAAAGCCGGGTTTTCCCATGCACAAGTCACCCCCGAGCCACGTCGGTAGGCTTCCTCCTCCAATCTTTACTTTTTAATATTGGTGTTACGTCGGACGATACTCTACCTAGACCAGGCCACACACCACGGGCAAGATGGGAACTGAATGTCCGCTCATCCTTACTGCGTATCCTCAATAATCTTAAGGACCCATCATGAATCTCAGGAATTTGCCAGCTAAGGTCCTTCAGACCGAACAAACATCTCTTTACTGAATCGTTTCTAAAGCTTATTGTTTACTACGGGAAGACACGGGAGTTAGTTTTTCTCACGTATGACACTTCACACTAGCATCTTTCTATAGAGGGCGACTAAGACCTTTCCTAGTCCACCAACCTTCTTTTATCCAATCAGAAGCAATGTCTACTGCCCTCACTTTCCTAACCAAAATTGTTATCAACAAATCCGATGGTCTCTTGCGTTAGACACACCCATCACTAGCTTTCCTCCGACACAGCATCCTCACTTTAACTTACTTATTCTTCATCGTTAGAATAGTCAACGTGTCGTTACCGGGCTTCTATCCTTAAATCAATCACTTACTTAATTTATACATACGTATCAGTGTAATTATCTTCTTTACAAAGTTGTTGGAATAAACATTAATTTATACCTGTTAATTCAGTGTAACCTCAATTGAACCACCCTTATTATCGTAACAGAAATCAGGGGATCGATCATTTCGTCGGGGCGTCGATTATCTAATCGTAACGGGAATTTACGACTCCCGTTGACGTGCTCTCTCGCGATCGCGTCTCTCCGCGAATGGTCGAAAAAACAATTGGCTATAATCAATGGGCATCGCGGATCGTTACCCTCACTGTCCTAACGAAAAGTGTGAACAACGAACCCATGTCCTTAGTTCAAAAGACACACCCACCTCGGGCTTTCCTCTGTAATCACATAAAAACGAACTTCACTTTCTTCATTGTTAGAATAGTCAACATGTCATTACCGGGCTTCTATCCTTAAATCAATCACTTACTCAACTTATACATACGCCTCAGTGTAACTCTTAAGTGTTGGAAATATAAATTTTATAACCCTGTTAATCACAGCGTTATACCACCTCAACCACCTACCTATTATCTTAACCTTAACGGAATTATTTAATTAATTATCTTAACGGAAATCAGGGGATCGATCTATTCGCGGCGTCGATTATTATAATCGTAACAGGAATTTACGACTCCCGTTGACGTGTTTCCTTGTGATCGCGTCTCCCCGCGATTGGTCGAAAATACAATCATTCTGTTGTATTTTTTTCATTTCTATAGCAATTTATAATCATAATCATTCTGACTGTTTAAAGTTAAAGATACAAGTCGAACAAGTCTCCAAAACGGTCACTTATCTTGCAAAACAGAAAAACGCACGTATATGGCCAAACGAATATGAAACAAGAGAATTTCTCTCAGAATGTTGATGAACTGATGGCTACTGTTAGAAATTACATATTACATACATATTATACATCTGACTCTCTGATGTTTTAACGTCATTCAATAAATTGTATATTAGTATTCCCTGGCAAAATACGTGGCATAGCAAAGCTACGATTTACTTCTGTTTTCTGCTTCAAAACGAATCTTTTACGAGTCGAATGTCTTTTCGTAATCTAATCATTGCGTTTCAGGTATTAATATTTTTGTTTCAGAATTTTCGTTGTTTCTCATAACGTAACAAAAGGTTGACTATAACTCTTGATATGATATTTCGAGACAAGAAGAATAGAAAATCTCATGTGGTACCAAAGCGGAGGCGTAACGCGGCTGAAAAATTTCCATTACCGTTATCGTTCCAACGTACACATATCGAGATATCGCTTTGTATTGTGATCGATAAGAAAGTCTTATCAGGGGGACGGCTCAATAAATTATATCGGAATGAAAGGGATTTAGGTCGTGGGTACGTGAACCATTATCATTCGCTTATCATTAGATTCATCTTGAATCGGGCATCGTCAAGTTCCCCTTGATAAATCTTTGTTTCCGTCTTCACTTTGTCCCGATTTTACCATAAGATTTCTAACTTAATTACACATGATACAACTAGACAGTACAAAATATTAAGTAAAATAATTCGAGAAAAATGTACTTACTTACTCAAATCAACTAACGCATAATTATTTCAACGTGACATTTGTATCTAAATAAGATACTATATCATCTGAAATCTAAATAATTAGTTTTGATATATTTTGTTTAAATAATACCTGATGAATATCTCTACATATTAAAAAATTTTTACTTGCAGCCTAATTGAACAACGCAATATTGCAATATTGTACAAATATTTTCAGAGACTTCAAATCAAACAACAGACAAGAGAAAGAAGAAATACGCGACAAAACGATTTCACGGATAATATTACCTGAATTAAAGTTGGGGGAAGTGTCAAAAATCAGCTCGAATACACGCATAAATGGTCATGGAGTATAAACTTACAAGCAAGAAATCTGCAAGGAAATTCTGTGATGTGTAGGAAGAAAATAGGGAGGAGATATAGATAAAGTTCCGAATAGTCCCGATGACTGATGAATGCGAAAGCAAGAGAGAGGGTAGTATCCCAAATATAAATTTTTAGCTTCGGGTATATATTAATTTCCGAGATATTAATAAACAGCCTTTAATCCTTCGCTGCAGTAGTTGTTGTCATTGATTGTTGAATAATCGATGATAAAACAACGACATCGGCATCGGTATGTACAGGGTGTTTCACTTAAAATAGATTATTGTAACTTTGATCGCCCAAAAGATGTTTTATACTCTGTTTAACTACTCTAGTAATTACGCAATCAAATGCTGGTCGGCCACGTCACACCGCAGCGCGGCGGCCAAATTAATATGTACTACTACTAACATTAACCTAACCTAGCTTAAAAACTAAGGCGAGCAGTGGGATATTTTTGCGTATAGCTCGAGAAATAAGGTCGATTGCCGCTTATATGTTATACGTTATATAAATGAATACCTCAAGCTAAAATTTTATATTTGGAGTCCACCCTCGCCCCTCAAATTTAACGTAGATCGGCCGCCGGGGCCATTCGGAACTGCAGCCTGAAATATAAGTGGATGGTGGTTTTACGAGTCTTCCCGCCTGCATTCCATGGTGCAGCCAACAACCTCAGAAGCACATTCGTAACGCAGAGTCAGAGAGCTGATGCGACGGTGAAGAAACCAGAAAATGCAGCAACGCACAGGGAATAAGCGCCAAAAACAAAGATAAGGTTAGTCAATAGGAATGTGCGTTTTTCCTTTTCATTTTTTTGACGGGATTTGAATTTATTCTTACGTATCGCTAAAAATTTTCCAAGAGATAAAAAAAGGAAGACGAAGTAGAATAGTCCGCGGATGATGCAGGACGACAACGAATGAATTTCACTATTGCTCCTTCTCTGCATTAGTTGCCTAAATTACGGTACATCATAATGGAATATCTGATGATGTATCGTATATTATATAATATTTGATAGAAAGATTTCTTCAAAGAAAAATAAAAATTGTAATACAATAAATCATAACTGAAATTTGTTGAAAGGATTTTTTATGGAATAGCAGTGCAAATACTTTTTGTAGTTACTACTTATTTCATATATATCTTCTTAGATAAAGAACGGTAAACTAATTAATGTTCAAATTTCGTATCACGAAAATATTCAAAATATCCAAGGACTAATACGAGTTACTGTAAGGTTGCGTAATCTGGAATATTCCGCCGAGTCGAAAAAGACCTTTCTAGATTTAAGAAAGAAATCTAAATGCACGCGTGGTCGCTTTTAAACATGCAAACACGTCGTTAGAAAAAACCGAACCAGAATGAAGATGGTAGGTTTGGAGAGAGGAAGATCAAAGCGAAGGAAAAAGCAAGGATTTTACAGAGAGCACTGGTGTGCAGCAGAAGCATTCCGTCGAAGAAAACAAGAAGTAAATAAATAGGGCTACATCCATGGCAACGGAGGAGCCAAGGCCCGCCAAAGCAGAAGATGTTGAGTGAGCAACAAAAAAGAGACGAAGAAAAGGAAGTTCTTGGAAAGGTTCCAAAGATTAGAACCTGTTCTTACTTGCGGGAAACGAACATATGGCCGTGAAATTAATCCGCAGAGCATCGATCGCGAGATTACTAAAGGATAATGTAGTTGTAAGAATAAGGAACGATAATTTAAATTTCCGTCTATATTACGTTATTCCCTGGCATTATCATAGTGTGCGAAAACAACGTCGATGAGCGTGTTATTTATGGAAATTTTATAAACTTACCGGTACAGAATGAATAATAAGCAGTAAAATATTGCGATACTGTACGAGGAAAATGTAGAGAAAGTTGATTAGTTGATAGAAGATACCAGAAGCATTTTTAATAACATGGAGATAATAAGAATGGAGGGATATCTTTATTTAAATCGCGTGGAGATGAAAAGAGACGTAAAGCTGGAAGATCAGTAAAAACTAAGTTCCGTAACACTATCTTATCTTTTAACGCTAAAATCCAGGAAGTGATCATCCTGACCATTGTTATTCTTTTTGCTTGTTATTTTTATATTTTCAGATTTACGTTTCTGATGTTCAACCTAGTATTCTTAAATGTAAAATAATGTAAACGACTATTCTCATCAACGTTTTGCAGTTTCTTGGCCAACCTTTCTATCATATTAACGTTGGAGTAACGGAAAAATTACCGTAGAAACTTAAAAAACCAAGAACCTATTGACTTTTCGAAAATCTACGTATTACTACGAAATTTCACAAAGATTTTTGCTCTTTTGGTATGTAATATTTACCGTGACTACAAGGTCGCGGGGGAGTGCGATTCTCGGAATTTATATGAATAAACACAATACGAGATATTACTGCGTACACTTAGTGTTTCAGCGAAAATCAGATAACTGATATTTCTTCGAAAATTTCGTAGTACCTTTGTTCAGGGTTTAATATCCGGATATAAGAAAGAAGTGCTGCGAACTTTTAAATCGTATTTTTCGAATGAAAAATATACATTTACAACGAGACAGAAAAGTTTTAAAATTTTCCACGAATGGTGTTAAACTGAAGAAGATATGTATATAAGTAGAATGAAGTGTATTAAATAAAACGAAAAGGATATTTTGTTAGATATAATTAACAGTTTAATTCAAGCTATTATGTTCATGTAATTATGTTGCAGTAATGTATACAAAAATTGTACACGGTGGTGCTTGTAGTTAAAAATTATCAAATAATAATATATTTTAATGGTAAAAAATTACTTTATTAATTAGAAACAAATGTTAAAAGGAAAAAAGTATATTGTTCAAACAGAAAGAAGATCGCTATACTCAAATTAGGTAAAACTAACTTTAGGATCAAATCACCCAACTATTCAAGACTCAAATAAAAAATGCGAAATAAACATAGATTCTATAAGGAACAAGAACTTGGAAGAAACTATACATGTATATAACAGAGAGAAACTTATTTCTACGTGGAGGCAGGACCATCGACCGAGTGCACGACCCTCGAAGGACGTCCACCAACTTCCAACTTCTCCCTCCTTAAGCCTCCTTCCGGAGGGAACGACAAAGACGGAGATCCCGATACAAGGTTACGACCATTAATTTCGCAACGAATGCGTGAACTGCATCAGATCTTCGCGGATCATTGAAACTTCGCGAAGGCTTTCTTCACAATCAACAAATGGAATGCATTTTACAGTGAGTCCTTACAAACTGATGCACAAGGATCGAACGAAGATTTATGTGAACGAGCACGAAAACGGAAAACTGGGCCAATGCCGAGAATCGTTCTCCATTCCATGAAGAATAGATCTCCATTTATCTAAATTTTACTTATTGGAACTAGAAGTCTAGCGCGCACAGTATCGATTCAGATCATCAAGGTAAAAATTCATTATTAATGACGCAAGCGTTTAACAAGCGAACAAAATATGTCGTTAATTATGGAGTTTGATTAACGATACATTTTTATTCGAAATCCTTTTGCTTCATTTTTTAATTTTGCCATAAAAAAGAAACGATCAATATGCTATATAAAAAACAAAGTTGACCTACGAACTATTGAAATGTCTTGTCATACGAAGAGAATACATACTTTATAGCTAAATGTTATGATGCCTTTCAAAATCATGCAGCTTTGGTATGTAACAATAAAGTTTTAGCTAACGCATGATTTAAAAATTATTCAAGTGTGCGAGTTAAATGATTCATCTTATATAAAAGAGATTGACACGTTATGCGAAACAAGGGTCACCAATGACCCATGATAATAGTAGAGATAAACGTCCTATCAGGCAAGAAAGATATTCTTCGATTCAGTGGACAAGCAGCGTGGGCGTGGGAAAAGATAGAAGAATTAAGAATGAAGGATAACCGTTATTTTTGTATAATTAAATATTATAACACATAACCCCAATCTAGTTTTATAAAAGCCACTAATTTTATGTAAATGGTGTACGATAATATGCGAACATAAACAACGTATAACCTCAAGTACTTTTGACGCATTTAAGTTGGAAGATGTTTTCAAAAACAGGATTCGTTTCTCTTGGATTTCTATATCTTCAGATTCCACATATTTTATATTCCAATATTTTAACATATTTTAAATGTACAGACATCAGCAGTCAGCTGAGAAATGATTTCCTATCAATCTCACGAAATATACGATTGCGTAGAAGCGCTACGAGTATTATGAACTGATATTATAGATGCATGTGAAAAATTAAATACAAAAATATGATGATCTAAATAAGATAAGAAGTAATGTTTTTCAAAAAATGTAAAGAAAACCCCATTCCTGATTAAGCGATAGACCAAATAATTACATTGGAACGGTCGGCAGTGTCCAAACATTGAATTTAAAAAGGCATGGAACAGTTTACAGATGGTTAGCTTTACAGATGGTTAGAAACATCTCTGGAAAGTTTATTCGATTATACCTTTAACTTGTTTCGATGTCGAGTTACCGTATTTTGTGACATGTATAATTCTTCGGCCAGCAGATGCGTTACATGTAATACCTTGCCATCGATCTGTGACGAGAATAGACAGAAAGAGCTAGTGGAATATTTTCCAATGGACAATGGATCTCGTCGCATTGATTTATGATGTTGCTGGAACGTCACGAAAACTGCAGTTCAAGGAATTTATGCTTTACCCCTGTCTCCTAGTGTTGAAGCGATTCTCACTTCTAGAAAAATTACATCTTCTCTAGTGTTTACTTTTCTTAATCCTCGAAGCAATTGAGTATTGTTTAACACTAAATCAATAGGAACGGTTTCTTAATCTCATACCCTTTTCTATGAACGTGCCATGCACAGATGGGGTATAGACGGGCCAGTTAACGTAATTAGGCCTATGACTTCGGAGCTCTATTGTAAAGTAACGCTACCAGCGTGCGGATTTGGAGCGTACATTGTACTTATACTTATACTTAAATATATTTTTATTATATATTCATCCAGGCAGTCTTTTCTATTCTATTCCGAGATAAACCTCAACACCTTGGTTGCAATGATTTAAAGTTCTGAATAAAATTCATATAACTTTTAGTTAAGTTAAGTTAAGTTAAGTTTAGTTAAGATACAATAGAACGGGGTCTATCTCGGATAGTTGAAAACTCGGATAATACGGAAAGGTCTATTAGTGTTCATAAAACATATAATAAAATCATAAAAAACTTCTAATAGTGTAATGCTGTACATGTATTTAGGTTTAATTAATTATTGAATCGGTTGAAAGTTTGATTAAGTTCTTTCACAATGCCTGACTAATTACACTTCCGTACTATTTGTGTTAAAATTTCGGAAAAGATGAAGTTGTGATAAAGTTGAAAGCATCTCGGATAATACGGAACTTCGGTTAAACGAGACTCGTATAACTGAGACTCCACTGTATTACATTATGCTGTATTTTTACATATTGTATGCATTCATTTATGAATATATATAATATGAATAAAACATAAACATCGTCTACATATTAGCTTTAGCTATTGAGCAATTTTTACGACGTCACTATATTTCATCTACCGATTATACGTCTTTCGTAATGGAAGTCGAGTGGTGAAAGGAGACACGAAGAGTGATTACCTAGTTGGCAATCGTATAGTTTGCTGTTCGCATTTGTATGTTGTATCATTTTTTTATACGACGCAATGGGACTAAGTTATCTGTGATCGAGCCAATAAGTCAGAACCTTGAAACGATTTTCCTGTCCAGCCAGAACTCGGTTAACTCAATTAAAGATTATTGGATTAACAAGCGACTACAATAAGCACGGACAAACGCAGAAATGCGATATACGCGGTGTCGATGCACTTTTTTCATTTGTTTACAAAGGAAGACTATCCCTATTACTATCCCTATGCTACAATGAATTGTGTATCTCTCGTTTTCTCTCTTCTTTCTATTTCCTGTTTTTCAACAGGGTTTTCTAATATGATTTTCTAATATTCTAGTTCTTTTTTTGTTCTTGATTCGCAAGTTAACAGCAGAACGTTCACTTTTTTAATAAAGCTTTTTTGTTTTTAACTTCCATCTCATGAACATACGAATTCTAATTAGTATTCCCAGCATGATTTCATCACAAATATCGTGAATTTTGTACTTTTACGTTTACATATTACTAGGGTTACAGTTACTACATATGCATTAATGAAATTGTCGAAAAATAAATTGATAGCATAGACACAGTTCAATGTCTATTTATCGTTTAATAAGAAATTTGATTTCATATTTTAGAAAACTATGCTTTATATCATATCAGCTATATTTCAAAAAATAATATCGTTTTTTGTCATTAACATATATGTGATATATTGGTGTTAATAAATATTTTTATTATGAGGTTATCATAAAAATAAGACCACTGTGCATTGTCGATGATCGTATCATAATAAAATTCAATATAATTTATTTCAGTATAAATATCGATATTTAAAAATTAATGCTACGAAAATTCCCATTCGTTTGCTAAATATCTGTACAAGAATTTATTAATATTGTAAATGGTTTCAATGACAAAAGAGTGAGTTGGTTGAGATATCATTAGGCTATTTTATCTGGCGCCCCTTTTTATTATCGCGTTCCTTTGGAATTACGTGCAATTCATGAGTAGTCGCAATTGAGAATAATTACGTGTTACACGAACAGTCGTAGAACTAAAGCAAGGGGAAACTTGTCATGTGTATGTTTCAGCACATTCAAGTCCATTAACCAATTGGATTTTAAAAGAGGAAAATTTTCTTTTGTTTCTGCATAAAAAACAAGGTTGGAAATTGTTCTGCTATATAACATAAAGCATATGTGCAAAATTTGATGTAAAAATATGTATTCCAATTTTCCATATATTTGTTATTTGTCTATAAAATTGTAGTTACATGATTTTCTACTGATAATTCAAATGGGAGAATAAAATTGAGAATAAAATATTTATATTAAACTTCTTTTTATTTAATTAATTAAAAGATTAAGAAATTTTGATTACGAATTAGAAAGCATACTCGTGACAAAGCCCAGAATGTCGTTAAGCTCAAATGAAACTAAAATTCATTACCTACGTCGAATTTAAAAAGGTTCTAGAATTTCCAACTCAGCTTATCCCCCCGTTTTCTATAATAAGATAGCCAGAAATTCATTATTAACCCTGTGGAATATCTATCTAACCTTGAAATTTTAATCCAATGAATTTCCCTTCGACCTCGCGTGTAAAAGAATGCGATTCGCGTTCTATGACATAACCGGGGACACGATGTATGTATGGATCTACACGCTATTACGCCGTTCTTTTTGATAAGATGGCATTACATCCGACGACTCTGCTAAACTCGTATGATCTACGCTTAATTACATCTTTCGTCGATGAGTTTCATACGAATCTATTTTATATCGTTTATCTGGGTCATTTTAATATTACCGCTCTAGAATTATCTCCGAGTAATTCCGTAATTAGTGTATCGAAAGTATACGATCAAATGCAATACAATCAGATTGATACTATATACATGTGTATATATGCATACTTGCGATATTTATAATTACATTAATCACTTGTATGGGTTAGTAGCGACACAAAAGAATGAAAAAATTAAATATAGTGTTCCGATGTTAATTTTTCTCTTGAAGAGATGATGATTGATTTTTTCATATCCTATCGTCATTCTTGAGATTATTATTTGGTCACGTTTTATTAAGATGTGTGATACATTCGTTTCGTACAAATTGTTTTTAACTGGATAAGACTGCAAATACGTATCGAACATCCTTGTGTTTTTGTGTTAATTTTACCGCACGTCATAAAAAAACGCGTGTTTCAGTGTCATGGTTCATGACGCTAATGGTTCAACGAGACGGAAGAGAAATTTGCATAGCAAACAACGCGTAAAAAGAAGAATTCAAGTAAGCATATGCTTGTCAGCAGGAAGTGGTGCAAAGTACATATTAGGTTTATAATGCATCGATAATTACATTTATGCTTGACAATAAAGTAAAAAAGAACAGCTTCTTTTTGTTTCCACTATCCAATGAACAGAGTTTAATAGTTTAGTTTAGATGAGGAAAAGCTTTTCTATGCTGATAGTGAAATTCCCGGAAATCAGGATTATATCATGACACTATTCAACACCACTAATAATGAAATACTTCATCGACATTTCATTAAAACCGATTCAGTAGTTAGTAAAAAATGGATCGGGGTTAGTAGTTTTCAATAAGGAAAAAAAAAATTGTAGCAGCAAAATACATACACAAGGCAGTATCTATTCGTACTTTGTACATGCATACTTCGATGAAAATCTCTTTCGATACTATCGTTCGAGATTTGGAGTGATCGTCCGTTGATGACTCAGACAGCACATCTGCCTTTCTTGACAAAGTCCGAAATTTCCTACCCGCCAAATTGTAAACCTTACAATACGGATCAAGAGGGTAATTAACACCCTAAATGTCCGACGGGTCCGCTCTAAAGTAAACATCCAGTATCAATTAGCAACACCAAAGGATATGCGCCCACGAGGGTACACAATTACAAGATTGGAAGGAATAAATTCCCATGCCACAAAAACCATGGTAAGAAGGAAAACCCGGGGACGGAGAGTTAGTATTTATAAGGATCAGGCGAAGCTTCTTGAGGAAGTTTTAAAACAGTCTTCATCAGAGCGTCAGACTCTTCGTGTTATACTAAACAGTGCAAATAAATTAACTAAACATAACATTATTCCGCATCTTAACTTGCTAACGATTCTGTTCGTGTATACTGAAAAGTGCAAATAAATCAGTTATACATAACATTACTCGGGAACTTTAATCTACCTTCACCTTGAGCATCAATAGTGTTCACGGTTCGCGAAATCAAACGATCTGTTGCAACCTGACTGATCGTCACCTAGTTGAAAAGTCGCAACAACTGCGTATATTCATATAGTAATTAACTTATAAAACCTAGGCTTTAACATAATCTCGTGAACAATGAACTGTAGATTCTATGGGACCGATCAATCTACTTATTTCATTAATACCAATTTTCGTTTTCACTTCAGTCATACAACATTTTTCTTTAATACCGATAAGATATTTCGTATTCATTCTGAAATAATGTGTAAAATCGATTTTTATAAATTATTAACAACAGAAACACAGACATGAGATAAAAAGTTATTTATTTTTTATATAAGACACAGATACTTCTACTATATTAATATTTTTTGTATAAAGTGAACGACGAGAGGACTGGTTATCTATACACGTTCCCCTAATGCGCAACAATCCAGTCTTTTCTTCCTAGAAAACTGATGGTCATAAAACGACGAGACACGTCTAGTACGGTGTCAACAAGCGAAACGGAAGTAAACAGAAAGAAATCGTTGCGGAAGCCCGTGAGGCAGCGTCGTGACTAAAATCGCTTTACGGTGAGGTCAATCGTATGAAGGTTAAGAGGTCTAAGCCCCTGAGGCGATCGATTCGCGACAGATGGAAATTTCCACTTTTAGGCTAATACCATCATTTGACCTATCTTCAAAGAAAAATCGTGTTATCGTGGCGCACGAATCGTGGCGCTTCGACGGAATTTCGTCATACTCTTCTTCATCTCTCTAATATACAAATTGGCAATGGCGAATCGTCGAAAGATAGTAGGTTATCCAAAATTAAACTTCTTTGCGATACATAGTTCGCAATTCGCTTCGATTTCTCCTGGTTAACGTCTAATTGACGTAAGAAAATCTGAGAACGAATAATAGAAACAATTGGAATTTTTAATAGGAAACAGGTTCGGTTGTGTTTGAGCAAGTAGAATAAGAATTAAAGAGATGGTAAATAAAATAAAATAAATAAACTTGATATTATTTTTTAATTATTTTTAGCGTACTCTACTGTGTATACAAATAAAAATGAAGCTGAACATTGGACGATTATTAAATGTTTTTTGAACATCAATATGTTTCAGGTCTATGAAAATGTCTCGCAACTGACTGAATGTAGAATTAAAAAGTTTCGTAATGAAACTTTTGAAAATGAAAATCACTCTAAAATATCGATCAAACTTCTCTGGATAGGCAAAATTTGTATCAATTATAAAATGTTCCCCTTGAAGCAAATTACGTTCTACGTGAAACATTTCTCCTAATGATAAATACAATAATTAAAAAAATAATCGTGCTTATATCGGACGTTATGCGCAAGATCAGCACAATATTCGAAAAATAATATCTCCTTCTGATAACTTTTACTTCGTCTTAGTATAAAAATAAAAGCCAAAACTAGAGCATTTTCTAAAATCACCCTATATAATTACATAAACCACAATATTTTTCATTTAATTTTCCATTACCGTCGTCCTAAGTTTCCCTTACTTTCACGTACAATCTAGATAAGTTAGTAATAGTTATCCACGGTAGTTTCTAATAAAATTATCAATACATTCATCGTACTCTGTTATCAAAAAGTCGGTACATTATAAACAATTATTGCCTTCAGCAATGATACGTTGTAAACAGAAAACGTTCGTTCGATGTTCAGTTGCCAATGAACGTCGACACGAGCTAGCCACGAGCCTGATCCCAGATAACTCGACGGATTTGTACGAATTACAAAAAGTCAACGGAGAATTTCGATGAGCAACGAAGAGTTGAGGAAAGGGGAATAGAAAGGGAAAAAGGGGAAGAAAGGGGCGGGTGTAAATCATCGATTCTCTTGTCAATGATGCTAGAATGTGTTTTTCTTGAGAAAACTCAATCATTCGAGGAGAAAGAAGAAACCAATGTTTCTCATACAAATTTCTATTATTGCGGCAAACCATGGAGCAAAACGAAACGCTCCAACTTCCGTCTACCTCTTTGAGATATTTCTAGCGCCATAATATCCCTTAAAAATAAAATACCCTGAAACTCGAGTCAGATTCCTCACAAATGTCCGAGATCCTCCCTCTAGAAAGAAATTTCTTGGCTGTTGATATTTGGTACACGCGCACGCTACAAACAATTCGAAAAGGGACATAACGGCGAATTCACATTATACTATATGGCGCCTTAGACACCGAAATTACCGATATTACCGATATTACATTACATATTTACATACAATTACATATTTTACATTACTTTTACTCGGAAAACGTAAGGTGAGTAATAAATTTTTCTTCAAGGAAAGATTTTAAATAACATACCCAAAATTTTTAAATTTTTAACTTTATTAAAGAAACAGTAAGAAAATCAATCTACGCTACAGATAACCTCAAAATATCTCGAACAATATTGCAAAGAATTTATTGAATTTTTTATAAAATCGAGAAAAAATATTCTTGAAATATACTTAATGCCAATTCGATAAGATAATAAAATGTTGTCGATTGTCACAAGATGAAAAAGACTTTGTTAACCATTAGAAAATGGAATAGAGGAATATTTGAGTAATGTCACTAACCGCTTCAGCGTTAGAATTATAAAGAATTAATTTCGTTGTGAAACTGGGACGATCTGAAGGAAGAGTACTTTAAAATTGTAATTTAAAAGATTAATATATAAAATGTATTATTATATTTAAATAAAGTGACTAATATGTGATATGCCTACTTTCTCTATATGACAAGCACGTGCTCAACATACATCCGATACAATTACAATTTCGAACTCAAGATTTAATAATTCTGCCAACAGGATTCTCCGACGTAGTTCTGTGAAACGCGGCAATATTTATCGCTGCAAAAGGAAAGAAACGAGAGATCGTGCAAGAATCACGTGAGTCAGTCGATTATTTCACGAACACGTTGCGATCACGCGGGCTTGTCTGCGCGAGAAGCGTCTTGACGGTCGCGATGTGACGGTCGTAAAAAGGTTTCACGGTCCTTTCAGAATCAACCAGGTCGAAGAACAAGATGGCTTGATAACTCGATGGGAACGTGTTGTTTCGCCCTCCTTTCACGATCGCCTCGAAAGTATCGCGACTTCTGATTAAATTCACTCGACACGCCAGTAGAGCCAATTAGATCGAAATATTGCCGCAATAACGTACGCGGCAATTAAAGATTTTCGCTATTCTAATTAACAGATATCGAGAGATACGCGCTACTGGTAGTTACGTACACGGTATGAGTACGAATCGTACATGTATACGGTACATGTATACGTGTGTATGTTGTTATTTTGCGGAAAATATGTAGAGGTATGTACTTAGGCGTACATTTTTGGTATTAGTATGTTTTTCTATTTTTCCTAATACACGTAACATGTGACTAATTATTCGTTCATTCTGATACATTATACGCTCAATTACTTTCAATATTCTCCTACAATATGCATCGAACAATGTACGAACAATAAAAGTTTGTCTGGACTATGGAATCATGTGAGACCATATTTTATCGTCGCTCATTCGAACTGTCTGTCGGAATATCTCTTATGACATTATCTGAATGAAACTGCATTGAACTGGTACACCACGTGCAACCAAAATTATATTAATCAATCGAAAAAATGTCTGATTAATTAACAATAAGAAAAAGATATAGTCACATATATCTAATTACACAGTTATTTATTTTATTAGAATTATTTAGCAATGCAATTTTCGGAATTTCAAGTAAAGTATAGCATGTAATTACGTTCTATTCTCTTTGATTCACTAATATTTCGCAAAAAAGTAGATAAATCTTTTATTGGTAGGATATCACGATTAATTCTATGCTTCGTCGAATAATGCAATTATATAATTATTTAAATTTCCTTTAACATCGTATATAACAACATAACTACATTTGTGTTGGAACTTAAATCAATAATGGATCAATGGTGATCCTTGTTGACATTAGCAAAGCCACTACGAGATAGTTATTCGATCGAGCAGAAAAATATTCATACCTTATTTGAATCAGATTCTGCATAGCTAAGTGATAATTAAATGCAATTCTAATTAGCGAATAATAATAATAAAACATGTAGATCATAAATGGAAAGTAGCCCCGATATTTGCAATTTTAATCGGCTTTCTACAGAAAGATGAACAGTGCAATAAATTTTTCTATTTGAATATTACTAAACTGTAATATGTAGAAGCTAATGATGAGTTGAATATTCAAAATTCCTATAAATACATAAACATCCACACTCCACTAATCAGCGAACGAAGGAATCATCAAATTTTATACTCGTAAAAAATAAATGTTTCGAAGATAAAGATACCAAATCAAAAACTACATAATACAAAATTCAACGTATTGAAAGTAAAAGCGATAATATAATAAAAACCGCGTTGGGATTTTTGTGTAAATTTATATTCAACTGTTTTCTATTTCTCAACCACAATGTTTACAAACATCAAAAGAAAAGTTTTTAATGTAACTTTCACAGTTTCCTGCGGCGAGAAGAAAGCTTCGATCATCCCATTCCAACTAAAATTACCCTCTTCCACGCAAACTTTGCGTTTTCTATCGAGCTGTATTCAATGAATCGATTAAACCATCAAGAAACAGTCTCCAGCCCAAATTACACAGAATTCAAATTTGAATCAGCAAAAACAGTAAAAAGAGCTTCTATTGAAGGTCGATAACGAACGATTCTAAGTTCCAAGAAACATCGAACCTCTTTCACTCTTCTCTTTTCCTAAACGAGATGTTTAAGTACAACTTGGCTTCACCTCTCGTCAGCCACACGGAAAACAACGTCACATCCGGGTAACGAGTTCTAGACGCGATCGATGTGTGTATCCTTTAAGGCAATATTCGTGTTTAGGGAATTCAAGAGTGACCGATACTTCGTTTTAAGTAACTTGGGTTAATAAATATACGTACACCGCAGTTAAAAATTATATTTAAACCCCCCTATTTGGTCACAAAAGAAAGGAAACAACGCGGAGGCAATGCTAACGAGAATCGAGATTTCGTAAGATAGATGCCGTCGCGACACGGTATTACGATTTACGACGCATAGTGAAAATTCAGTTCAGTGAACTGTGCTTGGTACCATCTCTGACGTCAATGCAATTGTTTATGATAATTTATTCGATTGAGAATACTCGATCAACGCGTTATTTTCGATGGTGAGAAGAAGCGAGAGGAGAAGTAAATATATAAAAATCACAAAATATGATTAAGGTTCTAGACGTATAGGTCTTTATAAAAATAATTGTAAGAGTATTTAATTGTCATTTTGTGTAAAGAATATATTTAACGAAAGTGCAAGAAGGAATTGGTCTTTTCGAACAAGATTTAACAACTTTGTGCCTCTTTCTTCGTTATAACCTACATAATTAGTTTGGCAAACTGAAAATAAGCCGACGGTTTTGTCTATTTATAACCACGACAGCCGTTTAGTAGCTAAATATAAATTTAATTTATTGGCGTGTTATTAATGTCTGTATATGGAAGCACAACGAAGCTCTACTTTAAACAGACCGAAGCATACGTACCACTTTTGTGTTCTTAATACATGCTGTTATTGCACTTTGTCTCGAATAATGTTTTGCCATCGATTTTTCGAGGGTATCCTATTGTTCATCCTCTAGGAAATGAACAAACGTGACTTTTCGAAAAAACGAAACAAGCATACTCTATGAGTGAAAATAAGAGAAATATTGTGTATAAATATGAGCTCATAAATGTTTTATGTAAAAAGTATAACGGAGGTGCGAAATGACAACCGATTGTCTTCCCTAAATATGATGGTTAAACGGTTACTGTGCCAGGAAAATTATAAGATTCAATAAAGCAAGCAAAAAGCTATTTTTAGAGGAACCTGGAGCGCGAATCTGATTTGAAACACAAGCTCGTTTTATCTTCTTTTATCTTCGTTGCGATTGATTTGCACACTTATGTTAACCAAACAAGTTTAATCTATTTTTGTAAGTATTACAAACTTATAAATCCTTCAACTTTTTAAATCACTATAATAATGTCCTATAACAAAAGCAACATCGTCTAATGCTGATACACCGATATCTGTGTAATTATTTGCATTTACAGATACAAATCGATTTTACTTGCGGTGGTGAGCAAAAAATTGTTTAATGAGCAAGCATTACGAAAAAGACACCATAATTTTATAACAGATAGAATATAATATAAACAAAATTAAATGATACCAAGACCATAAAGGATTTTTAATATAGAAGCTACAATATCCATATGTACTGTGATATTTATAAGAATTAAAATTAAACTGTTTTAAAAGTTATATATACATAACATGATACGCCGCATAAAATTATATATTACCTTAGTTTAGATATTATTAATTCAGATTTAAAATTTATTTAACAAATACTTATTATTTACTTGTATATAATATACTTATTATACTTATATTATTATATTACTTATATTACTTATATTACTTATTATACTTATATTATAATACTTATATATAAATACTTGTTATTTTTTTTTAATAACGCATACTTAATTGAATTTTAACATAAATTGTCCACAGAAATATTTTCTCACGACAAACATGGCTGACAGCCGTGTCGAAAATGATTAAAAGCGCCTTTGAAGTTCGAGAGCTGATCTATTGTGACCAAAACTAAATCAGTTCACTTAAGAAGTAGCACGTGTCAATCACGTGAATACGTCCTATGTATGCTGAATACCATTCAGGTTGTGACCCTCGACAGAGGGAAGGTTATACAACTTGCTCACTTCCTTCGTTTAAGGAAATGACCCATTTTCATATAAATGTGCGTGCTAATTTCAATTTAATACAAAGGGGAGGTGAAGACCGGTCACTAATAAAACACGACCGATCAAACGAAACGCCGAATGTTCACGCTCGTCAATAAATGCATATGTGATGAGTTCGCATACGCATTCACACAGATCTTTGAATGAAATAGTTTTAGGTACATCGTTTTTAACCATTCTAGGATACTTTGTTGATACTGATATCGATACTTTGTTTCTGGTTCCAACGTTCCATTAATTTGATGTAATCGAATTAAACATGAACTTAAAACATGAAAGAAGAAATAACTTATTCTTACATGTCGGAACCATAAAATCACAGAAGTAATGAGATAGCATTGAACTATTTATAACACTTGCAAAGTTATCAACTTTCTCATCCAAAATATGCATGGTCAAAATGAAAACAAATATAGTAATGATATTGCAATTTTAGAAAATCACGAGTACCTTGCAACGGCATTAAAAATTTATAAAATTATGCAATATGTTATGATAATACAGGCTTGCTAAGTATTTATGAATTCAGTAAGTCAATTTAATTCAAGAGTTAATATTTACTTAGTATATTTTTTAATAGATTGTTTGTTGTTATGAATACAATTGTATAAAATGAATGCAATGAAAATGTAATTTTCTCTGGAAAATGTATAAAGAGGACAATAACCCTTAAAAGGTTGAACAAGGTTGATAGTTGAACTATCTTCCTTTATATATAAATTTTATACTTAATATAATTTATATTTAAATATAAATGGCAATTGTGAATAATTCACATCAGAAAGAAGCTATTGTCATAAGAGGGTAGACTGAGCTTTCGTTCCAATCTAGTTTCATTCAAAGTTCGTGTTATTATACGCAGGGGGTCTTGATGAACTTGCTGACCTCTGATCGCGGAAAATTTCGAAACTGTTACGGATTTATCAATAAAAGAAATTAAAATAACTGATGAAGTTGATCTGGAACAAGTTTGAATAATTTAGCGACATACATATGCACACTTGTTAAAGTAAAAGAACTCATCTGATAATTAACATAAATGTGCAAATTAATTTTTTGTTTGTTTTAAGCAAAATTTGCATTTTAGTTTTCTATTCAAGATACATGTGTCATGTAACATTTTGAAAATATAATTTAATTTACGATTCAAACAAGTAGTATCAAAAACAAAATAAATCAATAAATTTAATGAAAGATTTGGATAAAAATGAAGGAGTTCATCAGTAATTTGATTTTATTTTATGGATATTTATTTGAGCTCCACCTAGCTAGAAATATAGGGAACAAAATTGTTGATAATGAAGGGCGCTACTATGTGAATAACAGTTAATAAGAAAATACAAAATGCGCCGCGAATATTCAAATGATAGAATACATATGACAACTTTTCGAAATTAGTATATAAACAAAAGGTTAATTAATTCAATATGAAAATGTCATAGAATTGTCATTATTTAGCCTCGCTAAAAAGTAAATGAAATGAAAAAATCTAATTAATAACGAACAAAAAGTACATATATAAATGAACGTAGCTTTACATTAACAAACCATAATAATAATGTGATTAATAATCTGCAAATATTTATGAAAATTTTCATGAACACAAGTACAGAGAAACAAAATTTATGCAATAATTTTCACTCATTAAATGTCATAAATACTATATTCTGGATACTTTACATACTTTTGCAACTAAAAAATAAATAACTACGATTAGATTTACTTTTTTCTAAATTCAACAAAATAAATCAATAAAAAAAGAGCAAAGTCATATATTCGAATGCAACAAGTATCTGTTATTGCATAGTGCAACAAGATCCTGTCTGCTAGTTGAACAAAGGAGCATCATTATCTAAGTAAATGAATAGTGCACGCGCGCCAGACGCGAACTAAAATCGGCTGTCCGCACAACCGCACCGACTCGAGGTTGATTTCTCAGGAAGAAAGCTGATATCCACGTGGATCCAATTTTGTCCGTAGATCGAGTTCCCGTCTCGCGAACTATGCATGCTTCGCGTCTAATATAATAATAGAGCGATAGAGACCGAGATAACCGCGTCATTCCACGTGTAGCGCTTTAGTGTAACGGATTAAGTGATTCAATAGAGGGACCGATTTTAATGAAATGTGACTTAATTGGAAGCGGACAGGAAATTTAATTATTGGTGAAACCAGTTTCGAATTATTAAGATTGCGTTTTCATATTTCATATAATTTATTTGCATACTCTGACACTCTAGTGATTACATTTTATTCTACCCCGATTCATTTGAATCATTCTACAAAGTCAGCAAATACCAGAAGATGTAAACAAAATATTAATATTAAATTCGATGGTTGTACCTCGACCTGCAAGTACGTCATTCACTCTGTCATTATAAATCTTCAAAACATCTAAAATTATCATATAAATTATACGTATACGTAAGAAACAGTCTGTTCAGTTTTTTTCCGAAATGTTTTTATACATTGATTGCATACAAACCATTAACGTCACGTTATTATTCGTAACTTATATGTTTCCAATTAAGATCAGACGTAATGGTAACGTATTCGATAGTGCATTGCAATAGTCATCGATTGTTTCGCGCTATTGTTTCACTGATGACATTAAACACCGGTCATAGGATACGCTGGAATTTTCGCAAAAAATGTTGCGCTCCATTATAGAGTATCCGCATTGTCCAGCGGCAACAACGATACCTTAGAATCGGCACGTGATCGTGCGTGCGTAATCGTGCAATTTAGTACGCAAGTGTATGCGATTTTATCAGATATTCTGGAAACCATGCGAATTGAAGAGCTTCGACGAAGTATATACATCCATACACATTTCAAGAAGATAATAAGTTTGATAGAACAATAAAAAAAATTACTTATCATTAATAGAAGATAACGAATAGGATTTATCAAAATATATTTTTGAAAATCAATAAAAAATATGTAAATACAATGAAAAAGAAGTCGTATGAAGAAAAACAAAAATAGCAATTACTGTACACAATTTTGTCTCCAAATATTTTATTGTATTTGTTGTAGTAAAAAGATTTGGTTACAATGGCAAATAAAGTGTTTATTCACAAGAGAGATTGAAAGATTCATATTATACATATTAATACTGAACAAACATCGAGAACGAAACTAAAGAAAGTCACGAATACTCGTTTCCTACTTAAGTAGCGTCGTGTTTAATGCAAAAAATAAATAAAATATGAAATTTTAAAAGAAAAGAAAATATCATTTCAAAATTTCATTTTCCGTCCCAAATCTCTCCGTGTAAATCTCTTCTAAAGATATTCGTCTCTTTATTCGGTTATGCTTTTTATGACGTACATATTGATTTAGAGTCTAGAGTATTCTAGAGTAACTAGAACCAAAGGCGAATGTACTCACATTTATTAACGCCGAATGTAATATCGGTGAATTGTACGCTGTGAAGAACATTATGAGGAATAGTAGGAGGATTCGTCGGTGCAAAGTCCGGGTCATCGATATCGAAGGACACGTTTTCCTCAAATTCCGTCATTCTGTTCTCCATAATTTCGAAAACACGCAACGAACTTTGAACACCAGAATGCTTCGATCCTTTAACAGAAACGAAATTAACATATATACGGTTTCAAACTAAATATTAGATATCAAATGTATAATTTGTGATAAATAATGAATGTACATCAACGATTTTTATTTGATTATACATGTTGCAATAAGCAATCTATTCTTTGATTAATAACACTGACCTTAGCTTGCCAGATACATATTTAAATTATACAGAAACTTATTAAATTACAAGCATTCACCTAAAATGGATTATACATGATAAAGAAATTTCTGAAAATGTTTTAAAGGCACACTCTATTGAAATACCCCGACGCTTTAATATATGCATGTAGATACGTATATATGCATATGTATTATAAATAGTAACGCAAGGTCAGTCCCAGAGTAGGCTTACATTATTAATTGCTTTCCTTTTAAATAAAATATCAAAAATGAATGAAGCCATGATCGATATTACCCTTGAGAGAAAGAGAGAGAGAGAGAAATCTATTCGAACAATCTTATTCGGCAAGTTATCTAATTTACATTTATAGTATCTTGATTAAAATGTAATAGCTTGTGTAAAGAATAATAAATGATTTTTTGAACGGAAGGTATATCAGTTCAAATAACAGAATACTTTTCTTTCTTCATCCAATGAAAATGTAAAACTGAACCATCGAATAACACAAATGCAAAAAAATTAATTTCTTCTCGATAAATAGATCAATTTAAAAACAGTGCAGTGATGGGATATTTGGAACTACAAATGTATCCTTGCGAGCATTTATATCATAATAAATCATATAATTTACAAGTAGATTTATCGTTTGCAAATACGTATAGCATTAACTGTGTGTTTAATGACAATCATGATTAATCATAGTGATAAATGAATTTGACTTTCGCGAAACTATTACTGTCCAAGAAATTGGTCTTTTGATTCGTAGAATTAAAGAAAACAATAAACAAAAATAAAAAAGTAGAGAGGAAGTTTTAAAACGAAAGGTAAGATGAAACGTTTCTCAAGCAAACAATAACCCATGTACATTGTAATCGATAACATTAGTAGATTCGACGATAAAGCGGAACAAAAGTAGCACTTGAATGCAACAATCTGCTTCGTACATATTATATACGTAACTGTATATGTATCATAACTTCGTTTAGATTCTTTCTTTCGTGACAAATGCTGTTTAAATGGTTTTGAAATTCTCTAATATCTTTATGACACAATATAATAATATACAATGTATGATTAATTGCAAAATGTTAACACAATCTTGTTTTTCCACAATTTGATAATACCTTAATAATACATTTTTTTAATGTCACAAAAATACAATTTATAAAATAAAATTCGTAAAATTAATAATTATTCATAATCTTATAATGTTAATGTTAATCAATTTTTACATAACAACTTAAACAAATAGTGCGCAGCTTCGTAAAATAATACATATCTTTGAATAATCAAAAGACAATTATAACACTTTATCTTGAATAACACATTCAATAGTAGACACAGGTATAGACTGAATTACAACGTATCAAAAAAAATGCTTACAATTAAAGACGTTAATCGTGTCATTGAAGAAATAAAAAAAGTTGCAGAAGTATATATCCAGAAGAAAGAACGAAGCGTACAATTAAAAAATATTTAAGTGTTACTGAGGAGCTCAATTTTATTTGAACTATTTATTATTGAAAGTTCAATAAAATGTTATGTAAAAAAACATCATATGCTGTATCGATATATTTTCCATATTTTGTATGACTTAATATTTTGTGTTTCTGTATAGATCAATCAATGAAAAATAAGCTAAAAACTAATTTAATAGCACATTCTTAGAAAGAAATGTATAAATAATAACTAAAACTTAAGACCGCACAATCGAGATATCGAATTGAAACATTGAAACACATATGAAATCTTTATGGTAAGTGAATCATGTAAACTTGAATCTATTCTATAATTTATACAACCTATTGATTCCTTTAAAGTTTCACAATTCGTTGGCACTAAATTTTCGAATACTTCCGCGATAGAGAAAACGATGCATACTTTTACAAACCGTACGAACCGATGGTTGATGGTTGACTGACAACAGTGACAACGTTTCAATTTGAAGATTCAAATCTCTACCATTTACTACGTCTGTGCCTCTACTATATCGGTATCGATAATGTCGCATGTGACATGAATATGGTAAGGGGTCAGAATCCTCAAATGAGAAACACAAAAAAGCATTAATTGAGGTTATTATATATTTTTTAATTTGTAAGTATTTATTTAAATTAAAATATCTTCTACATATTCTATAATCTACATAACTTTAAGTAACTCTAAAAAGGAATGAGGAATGATTAAATTAGTAACAGAAACTTGTCAGATATGTCTTTAAATATTCTCAATTTGAACTTGCGATTTCGAAGTTTTTAATTTTGTCGAATTTTTGTGTTAACAAAATTAAATTCAATATAAATAAACGGTGTTCTCTTAAAAAAAAAATTGCGTTTTTGGTACAAACTTTTATAATTTTAGTACATGATTAGTACACTGCTAAGGCAATTAAACAAATAAATAAAGACTGATTATAACTTATAAACTTAAATAACTTATAAATAACTTATAAATAAACTTAAACTTATAAATAAACTTAAATAAAGACTGATTTTATCTTTTAAATCTTATAACAAAAGTGAATTTACTTTATATATTTTTGCAAATCACCTGCATTCTGTAACTTATGCATTTATAATTATCATAAATGATTAAATATCCGTAATCTAGTCATTAGTATAATTCAAAAAGAAAGATTTTTAATAGGCTTCTTAATCAGCTTCGTGTTATAACAAAAATTAATTTATAAAATAAAAAATTTTTAATATTTTATTAAGGTCTATCAGATGTACCTAAAGTCTGTTACCTAGATGCTAAAAATAAAGGAGACAAATACTAAGAATACTAACTAATTTGCTATACTAAAAAACCTCTTTGAAATATATAGATATAAGGTATGATATACAATGAATTATATATATTTTTATATTATTATTAAAAATAACATCGAACCACATAAACATATTTCTTAAATTTGATAATTCACAATTCATTATCAATTAATACAATTTGTATAGGAGCAAAAATAAATCAATAAAAAATATATGTGCGAGTTTCACATACAAATACATCAAACATAAAACATTTTAATAAGATTTCAGACACTATATTAAAATATTAAATATATTTAAAAATACATAAATATTACATACTAATCGATGTTCGAGAAATCAATGATTAAAAATAAGTATTCTTTGCCTTTATGATCTTTAGCTTAAAAAGCGATTGTATAAATAGTGTAATAGTGTTTACAATGTATCGAGATCATAAAACCCATCAAGCATCAAGTTTTATATGTTATAGCGTTTGAATGAACAAATTCATACAATTCCTAATTTCGATCATAGAAGATTCTTATAATATAATATAGCGATTAAAAAAATATATAATACTTGTATACCTCATATATTCATAACAGTATCTTGAATTAAACATTATCTACTTCACTATGATATCTGGAAGAATGTTTAATCTTTGTACAATGTCTAATATTTGATGCAGCAAATACTATACGTTCATGTATTGTACAATAAAACATTAATTCTCCATTCATCATACATCTTCCATTAATATATTGGCCTAAATCCTATATAAAACATAAATAATAAACACAGTAACTCTTCATGCACATCGTTATGAATCAATGAATATACATACTAGGACTTGGAAGTGGACATAATCTATATATATTTGGCAAAATAAATTGTGGTGAAAATGGTCTTAATGGACCCATCATATGCCTAGTTTCTCCAAAATCTGCATTCTAATTGAAATCAAGGAGAAATCCAACCAATTATAGGAAGAAAATGCTAATAACAAAGAAAATTTAATGTCAGAAAAGTTATATTCCACATATGACTTGAATACTTAATAATAAACAGGAACAGGAATCTGGTTGATATAATATGATGAAGATACCCTGTTTTCTAGACATATCTCTTTCTTTTCTTTTTTAGGACTGTTCTTTCAATCTTTCTCAATACAGACTTTCACCTGTGAATGACCTGTTGTATCAATAGTATCTGTAACATTTAATTTTTAAGAAACATGACATTCCACATGTCTTGTTATATACATGTGATTAGACTCTCTGGTCCATGCTCTTTATCCTTACACTCTTAAATGTGAATGACCCAGTGATCTTTCCTTTCTCGCAAATGCTCTTCCTTTGCACTGTGTTATTGACTACGTCACCTAACTTTTTCTTTATTCTGTTTACTTCTATCTTCAGTGAAATCTCTTTCCCTAAATAAATTATACAACAATTTAATAAAACTGAAAAATAAATATATTAAACAAATACACAAGACTGTAACAAATAATTTGTACCTATTATTTGTGTAACTATTCCTGTCATCATGTTTTGAATAAAAGATACTTAAGAAAATCTAGTTTTTAAATATTTGTTTATATGTTACAATTAATATTTGGTATTTAATGTTTTAATACACAATATTATAATTCAGAATCCATTTTGTATTTCACCAAATGGTAAATTTATTTATATGTACATGTATAGGTTATATCTGTAATTTTATATAAATAAATAATTAAATATAAATAATCATATGAATATATAATAGATAATTATCAAGTGCTAAGTTTTTATCGTCATTAAAGTACTGCCAAGTGATATGATACTTAACATACTTGAAGTTAATTAGTATACAAATGCTATAATAAACATAATGTTGTACAAATTTTGTATCTATCTTTATTTTGCGGCCACTATATAGCAATATCGGCTAAATTTCGGTTTAATAAAAATAAAATTATTGCCTTTTTTTATTGCAATCTAATTACAATAGCTTTCAACGTATAGAATCAAAAAATGCAAGTATTAACTTTAGAAATTCAGAGGTTTAAAAGTTATGCATATGTAAAGTTGAGGGTTTTTATCGTATTTGACAATTTATTTTGACGCCATGTTGGCTTTTATCCACGATTCGTCCAATGAATGCAATCGCTGACTATAATAAATACACGTGGATTTCTGCCACTTAGGCGGGATAAGTCAAATTAAAGAAGATATTTTTTCTCTAGTCAAATGTTTTTTTAGATGATTTGTCTTTTAGCCTAATAACAGTTATGGTAAACTTGTTGCGAAAGATGTAGTCATAAAACAGTAAATCACAGTATGGAAATTACAAGTGAGTACTGAATTAGGTTGGCAATAGTTATAAAATTCCAGGGACCGTAAGGCAACCGGCTATGTTAATATATTAATTTTCGCTAAAGGCCATGTATATTACGCGTCAATACTTTAATTACAGCCAGCGACGATATCCATGCTCGAAAAATAAAAGCAAATTAACGACCGAAAAAAGGTCCGATTTTTGTGACACTGTTTTTGTCGTAAAAACAAAATCGATGTCATGAAATTCATAATTGAGATAATTTGGAGGCAATCTTCAAACGAGAAACATTCAATGTTCGTTTGTGTGGAAGTAATATGGCATCAAAGCAAGCTGTCAAATATGATAAAAATGCTTAGCTTTACATACGCATAACTTTTAAACCGCTGAATTCCTAAAATTAAGACTTGCATTTTTATTCTATGCGCTGAAAATTATTAAATAGCAATAAAAGAAGGCAATAATTTTATTTCTAATAAATCGAAGTTTAACCGCAATACTTAAAAATAAAAAGAAAGGATCATATTTATAAAAAAAGAAAATATGCTGTATTAACCAATATATGTCTGATAACCAAACACAAGTCTGGATGATGGAATGATCTATGTCGAGGATTGTGACTTCGACTTCTAGAAGAAGTAGTATATTTTTTATTCATTTTCGAATTCGCTTGCTTTCTAGAAATTGGACATGTTGTTTTTTCACAATATGAATGACACTTTAATGCGTATAAAATATTACCTTCGAGAAAAAAGATCATCTTTATAATTTATGAACAAAATGACGACAAAAAATAAAAATTTTTAATATTAAACAAATCATCTAAATTTTCATTATTTATTGCAACAATTGTATGATGTCCTACAATTTTTTCTGTTGTAACTGATGCACTTTTTACTTCTTCTCTTTCAAATATAGGTTTGAATCTCCCCCTATGGTTAAATAAATTTATTTATAAATAGAAAATCTAGAGTAGATGCATATAAAGGGCTGGACAATGGCAAGGGTCAAAGCCATCCTGAAGATGACCTTATAATGCTATAGAGCTGGGACATGTGAGAGCGACCTGCGAATCTATGGTAGACCGGGGGCAGCTATGCTACAGGTGCGGAGGCACCGGTTATCAGGCTCTGTGAGTCGCTCGGTGCGCCCACCACCCATAGAATGGGAGGGGCCGCATGCGTTTCGCCGAAAACTAAAAGGACGAGTCGAATTCGGGAGCCTGCGGACAGGATGCAGGGTGACAATGTGAGAGACCTACCGCAGGGAGAGGAAAGAATAACGAGTGTGGCAGATGGCCGGCGGGAGGCCATGAATATGGACTTGGTAAAGTAGATTCATATGGCTGCTCCAGACCAACTTCAGGCGATCGAAACGGGCACAAGACCTGCTTTTCCAGATGATAAGGAAGAGCAGGGTTGCCCTGGCAGTGGTAGCCAAGATCGTATATTAGACACTCCTAACTGGGTCGGAGACCTGGATGGTTTGGTCGCTATGACATGGACGTCAGCATCGGACACGCCCGTCGCAGGGATCCCGCTCGAGCAGGGCAAGGGGTATGCCGCTATCGAGTGGGTGGTGGGCGTATATGTCTCCCCGAACAGTGGCCTGGTTGCGTTTGCGGAGTTCTTGGACGGGGTTGGTGATTGCGTGAAACGATACCTTTCACGTTAGGTCCTCGTCCTGGGAGACTTTAATGCTCACTCCTCGCAATGGGGGAACACAAGGACGGATACTTGTGGCCGGGTGCTGTCAGATTAGGGTGCAGACCTCGGCTCCTCTTACTTAACAGAGGCTTGATCAGCAGGCATTGCCGCAGCTGAAACTGGGACGCCCGTACAGAGGAGTATCTTCGCTGAGACATGAACGCGGCATGTGATGCGTCGATGCCGCGCTCTGTGCCTGATACTAAACAGAATGGGACTGTGTACAGGGTGGATCCCAAAGACCGCAGTGCTACGGGCGAGGTGCATTCGGGTCCGCAGGTGGTTCCAGAGATTCCGTCGTCGGCGGCTTCATGACGAGGAAGAGATCTTCCTCTGCTACAAGGCATATAGAGGGACGCGACGCATCTTACAGCGGAGGATCAAGATCGCTAAAGCCCGATCCTGGATGGACCTCGGCCAGTCAGTCGAATCCGACCCGTGGGGGCGGCCGTACAGGATGGTGATGAAGAAACTGTGGCCAAGGGCCCCACCGCTGACGGCAGATATGAATCTGGCATTGCTGGAGGAGGTCATTCGCATACTGTTCCCGCCACAGGAGGACAGCCCAGGGCAGCCGCGCACTTCCTCGACTTGGACAATGGAGTTGAGGGAGGAACTAGGGATTGCGGAGGAGGAGATGTTGGATGCGGCGAGCAGGATAGCCTCTCGCGACGTGGCGCAGGACCCGGACGGAATCCCAGGACGGATATGGGCTGAGACGATGGCAGTCATGGCCCCCAGGCTATGTCACCTATTTACACGGTGTCTGAGGGAGGTAGTCTACCCTCCGATATGGCGCATGGCGAGGCTGGTCCTGCTTCGGAAGGAGGGGCGACCGACGGACTTGCCGTCCGCGTATCATCCGGTGTGCCTACTGGATGAAGTGGGCAAGCTCTTCGAAAGAGTCATTGCTGCCCGTCTGAAGGCCCACATGTCAGGGCGAGTACCCGGTTGGCACGAAAGCTAGTACGGCTTTCGGCGGGGTCGCTCGACGGTAGATGCTGTGAACCGGGTGCGGGAGATGTCACGGGCCATGGTTTCTCGGGGTGGGGTAGCGCTGGTAGCCTCTTTAGATATAGTCAATGCATTCAACACCATACCCTGGGACGGGATATTGGAGGCCCTTGAATTTTTCGAGGTGCCTCCCTACGTTATTCGTGTCATACGGGCCTACCTGAGCGACAGATGGGTCGGCTACACTGGCAAGGATGGAGAAGAGCGGTGGCCCGTTGAGCGCTAGGTTCCGCAGGGTTCGGTTTTGGAACCGATTCTATGAATCATCGGCTACAACGCGGTGCTTTACTGTTCTATGCCCCCAGATTCATGCATGGTGCGTTAGGCGGACGACACGTTGGTCTTGACTGGGAGATGCTGATGGCACGAGATGCTGCGCCACGGAGAGCTTGCCGCTTGTATGATACGGGTTATACGCAGGCTGGACCTGAGATATCCCCAGCCAAGTCGGAAGCCATATGGTTTTACCACTACCAACGTAGGGGGACTCCTCCGCCTGACCTGTGTTTGGACATAAGCGGGGAGGAGGTTGAGCAAGGGTTTCAGATGAAATATTTGGGCCTCACCATCAACAATGGACGTTCGGACCGCACTGCAAGCTCCTGGTTCCCAAAGTGACGACGGCAGCCAACGCTTTTTGTGGCTTGCTGCCGAATATCGGTGGGGCAGAAGTCGGAGTGCGCCGACTATATGAGGAAGTCGTCCGTTCTCGGGTTCTGTATGGGGCTCCGGTTTGGGCAGGAGATCTGATGACAAGTCGTCGCAGTCTACACTTGTTGAGGAGGCTTCATAGGATGACCGCCATTGGGATCGTAAGGGGATACCGGACGATATCATATGCATCGGTGACTGTCCTGGCGGCGTCTCCTGCGTTCGAGCTCTAGGCCTTGGCGCTTCGACGAGTGTACGAAAACCGGAGGGGCCTGAGCTCAGGTAGGGACTCTCTCCCCTCCGAGCAGGCGGCCCGAGATGTTCGGGGGGAAGCTAGACGAGAGGTGTGGCAGCGGTGACGCTCCGACCTACTCGTCGAAGACCAGGTCCGTGGCCACCGGGCCGTTAGATCGGTTCTGGCAAATGGGAGGCTTGGAAGGACTACAGAGGCCTTCCGCTGTCCTTTCGGATGGCGCAGGTGCTCACAGGACATGGAGTATTCGGGGAATACCTGCAGAAAATCGGGAGAGAGGTGACGAACACCTGTCACCACTGCGATGTGTGCGAGGACACGGCCCAGCACACGTTGGAATTTTGTCCGTCGTGGAGGCCCCACGTCGTATTCTACGGCTAGCGATTGGCGAGAGATTAGACCCCTCGTCAGTTGTGAAAGTGATGCTGGGGGGGCAACAAGAGTTCTTCGCAGTCCGCTCATATTGCGAAGGCGTAATGCTCGTAAAGGAACGAACAGAGCGAGAGAGGATGAGAACATCCCACTCTTGCAGGGTTCCGCGCAGAAGGACAGTTCTACGCTGTCCTAGGTGGTCATAGGGCCGACACGCCGAGGAGGATCTGGATCTCCTCAGACTTGCATGACGGTCTAGGAGATGTCGTTGAGAGGGGTGGTCCCTCCCAATGCTCGAACTAACTAAGGAACGACTCCCGCAAATAGGAGAAGACGCAGGAGTGCTCCGGCAATAATTCGAAAGAGGTCTTGGGTCATTCCAGCTGAGCGTCAGGCGGTCCATTGTGGGGTTTTAGTCAGTAAAGTCCGACACTACCCCGCCACTTCCCAGAAGAGAGGGGAGAGTGTCCATGAGGATTTCCCTACGTATAAAAAAGAAGTAGATGCATATAAAAAGAAGCAATTAAACAGTATTAACAGCTGACCTTAGAGATCTTAAGATTGAAATGTAAATAAAGTGACTACCTCTGAACAATTGCAAGACAAGATATTTTATAATAGATGTGTGGCGGAGGTTGTCGCTGCCAGATGAAAAGAGAGGTTGCGTTTCGTCCCGGGACTACCGGTGGACTCGTCAGTAAGGCTATGCCCGGTAAGGCCTTAGACGTAGAGGGAGTCTCGCTAGGTGCGGTATTTGTATCATTCGCTCGTATATTCGACCGCTAGCGAGATAGACAGACTCGTTGTCGTCGTAGCCCTCTGGTGTTGGCGGTTGGTACCCGCGGATCGCCCGGGAGGTGTTGCGCCGCGTTGATGCCTCGACCTGTCGGCGTCCTGTTGATACCGATCCGCCACAGATGTATGAAGTGAATGAAATGGTAAACATGTTATAAGAGAGATAGAAATATTATTATCTTTCATTTTATGTTACTGATTCTGTAACAGTATTTTGTATTTCAATAATGTAAAAAACCATATATCTACTATTAAAAATAAAAATCACATTAAATGATAGCTAATTATGTATATATATGTCGGAGATGAAAGGAAAGCCGAAGCTTTCCTTGAAAATTTTGGGAACATCCTCTAGTACTTTAGCCTAGATTTTATTATAGCTGTAATTGTTTAAAATTTGTGATAGCGAGATTGGGTTCGAGGTGACAATTGGTCGCCGAACGTAGCCACGGTCACGAGATAAGCGTTTTGCCTAACGGAGGTCTGGAGTGGTTGTATGGGTTTTCCGAGAAGTATGATTGTGGCGACATGCGGCCTCTTGAGCGGGCCTAGCCACTTGTGAGGTTACCTCGGAGGTGCCGAGACAATGGGACATACATTGTATCAATAACCGAACTCCAGGCAGAAACTGCCTAGCAACGGCGTTCGGAACTTCTCGATGCTTCTAACAAGTGCGTATCGAATTGCAGACGAGGCGAGTGTAACGTCAATTCATATCAGAGACCAGGCCACACACCACGGACAGGATGGCACCCAGATGTCTGCATATCCTTGGCGCGCACCCTCAATAGTCTTAAGTGCCCACCAGGGGTCCTTGGCATTTTTATAGTTAAGGTCCTTCGGACCAAGCGAGTATTTCCTGTCTTAAATTTCCCTTTACGTTTATTGTCTACCACGTGTTAGCTTAGAAAGTTGGTTTCCTCCACATCTGGTATGTTCCGTTGGCAACTTTCTCGCGAGGGCGGCTAAAACCCTTCCTGGTCCACCAACCGTCCTATTATCCAATCGGAGATGGTGTCTACTGCCCTCACTTCCTTAACCAAAATTGTCATCAACAAATCCGATAGTCCCGTGTCCTTAGACACACCCACCCCTAGCTTTCCTCAGACACAGTATCGTCAGTAAAACTGCACTTATTCTGTATCCTTAGAATAGTCAACATATCTATGTCGGTCTCTACTCTTATAAGTCGCGTAGTTAATGTATTGTTGTAACTAAGTCTTACATAACGTGGTTGGAGTGAATTGTGATTTATGTTAATTCAGTGCGTGTTACATTGTGATTGCTGAATTCATAATAAAGGTTGATTAAAACCAAGTAAATAGTTGTGTTACGACTCAACTATATTTTATTTTCACCGACCAACCCAAAAATTACGTGACACGAGCATTCGTGCACTCTCCAAGGGAGAGTGACACATCGAACATTTCTCGTCAATCGTATTTTGCGCCTAAGATTATTTTTTACGCTTAGTAAAGAGTTATCTCGTTGGTCGTGGATTCGTTTGAACCCAACAAAAACATTGTTAATAGTGTACGTAAATTCATTATTCGTAAATCATATTATTCATTAACTTCATTGTTCATCAAATTTATCATTCATTAGACTTAATTATTTGTTAAGCTTAGTGATAGTTTTATATATACGTGTACATATAATCTCGGCTTTGTGAAACGATGGCTAGTCCACGCGAAGAGTTGTCACGCGCCCAAAATTCCGATCTTAACCCGACATATATAAATTCACCTTTTTGTATACGAGTTATTCTTCAGACTAAATGTACAATTGAACATATATAGCATACAATTTTTCTTCAATGCTAGAAATCATAAAACAATTTTATTATGTTCTAAATTTTCCTCATCCTTGTTGAACCAAGGACACATTACTGATTTCAAAGTTGTGCGAATTGAATGTTATAGAAGACAATGTAATGGCAAATCTATTATCAGTAATAAGCCATGTTCAATATTGAAAGTCATTTTGATTCTTCAGTTGTAAAATTTTAATCTTTGGTGATGACAAAGAGGAAATAAGTGTGCCCACGCTTGTAGTTCTAGTCATTTTATAGTACAGGTGCTGTACCATGTTGCCAAGTGATGAAGGGCACACAGGGTGCATAGTAGAAGAACCTATAAAATTAGGGATCTGCCCTGTTTGAATGCACACTAGCATAGACAAAAGCCAATTGAGTTCCATGGTAGAAGAACTTATTTTATTGTACGGTTCTACGGGAAAGTTTATATTTATTTTACTATTCGAGACCATTCTGAATAAATGCGGATAGATTATGTATATAGTTTCGGATTAATCGGAATATGTTTATATAAATAATAGATTATATTCCCTTGAAATTCGCTTACAATATCGTGTTTCGTGTGATTATAATTAGAATAATATCACGGACATGTTGATGAAAGCGACATAAAAAAGTGCCAATAACATAAAAACTTCATTATTGTATTATTACATCATTCCAATCCCCGATCAAAAAAGATTGCTCGTCACTATCTGTATAGTCGGTAGTAGATGTTTAATAAAGAAGAACTATGTAATTGTTTTATTGTAAATCCTAACATATCATCAAAATGTCCCTACCGTGAGTATATTTTAATTGAAAAAATGGCAAAACTTAGTCTCTAGGCACAATCTTTTTCAGTTATTATTGCGTTTTTCGATAACACAGGGAACATTACATAAAAATCGGGACCTAAATGTTGCAATAATTAAGATGTAGAAATTTGAAATTCTATTTCTCGAAACTGATATCTTAGACATGTCGAATGTAGAAAAGGACAATTTTTTTTATTATTTAATTTGTACTTTACAATTTGTCCAGCTGGACATTTGGTAAAATTTTAAAAAGCAAACTTAATTGCTAAATAACATATGGATGGCTACCCTCTATGGGATACCATCTTCGAGTTTTCTTTTTAGTCTTCTTCCTATGCGAGTTTTGCTCGCTTCACCAGCCAGTTTGGATATGTTGCCGTTCTTTCCTTGTACTTCTCTGTGTAGCTGCCGATTTCTTTTTTGACCGTTGGTATTTTTAAATCTTTGCGTATATCCTCGTTCCTGACATACCATGGGGCGTTGACTATTGTTCCCAGTATCTTCGATTGTAGCGACTCTAGTTTATTTATGTGGTTCATTGCTGCTGTCCCCCATAGTGGTATTCCATACATCCAAATTGGTTTTATTATCATTTTGTAAATTTTTAGTTTATTTTCTATACTGAGTTTAGGAGTTTCGACTAGTTAGCCAGTACATCTGTCTTCTTTTTATCCGTATTTTGCCTAAAATTGATTTAGTATGTTGTTTCCACGTAAGGTGTGAGTCTAGGTGGAATCCTAGGTATTTAACTTGCCGTGTTTGTGTTATGTGCGTGCCATTCAATTGGATATTTGGTGGTTAAAGTTTTCTTAGTGTAAATGTAATATGGTTGCATTTACTGGGGTTTGCTTTTATTTGTTTATCTTGTAGCCATTTTTCTATTTTTGTGATGTGTTCTTGTAGTAATGTAACTGCTGTTTCTGAATTAGTGTGCTTGACTAGTATAGCCGTGTCGACCGCGAATTTTGCTATTGGTAGTTGTTGGTATGTCGGCCGTGTATATGTGTATAATATTGGTCCTAAGACGTTTCCTTGCAGTACCCCTGCCTTGATGTCTTTTGCTTTAGAATATGGTATACATCCTTTATTTTTACTACAGAAATTCTGTTGCTTAGGTATGATCTGAATAAGTGGTGGATTTGTTCCGGAAAGTGCTTTTTGATTGTCTGTAAGAAGCTTTCATGGTTCACTTTGTCAAATGATTTCTCCATGAAGAGGGCTGTACAGTATTGTTTCTTTTCTATTGCTAGTAAAATTTCGTTGACGAGCCTGTGCATTTGCTTTATCGTGGAGAGAAAAGGACAATGCGAGTGAAAGAGAAAGATCTGAGACCTTTAACTCAAAAATTAAACTTTCTTATTTCTGATTTGTGATCAATGAAACTTTTAGCAACAAGTTTCCTACATTTTTCTGATTAAAATGACATCAAACACAATATAATTTGGAATATATTTGTGTTACGTCCGGCAACTCTTTGCGTAGCCCGGAATCCATCTCTCGGTCGAGGCGGCCACTAGCGATGCAAATGTAATTAGTTGAACTGCAATAATCCTAAGGAACTGTAATAAAACTGAGAGGCGGTGTTAGTCGTCGTGATAATGCTAACTCCGCTGGTGTAGAGGCGAGATAGGTTCTGTTGTGGGTGTAGATGTCGCTGCTGAGGTACTACTGCTTTTCTTCTCATTTTTGTATCGTGGGAGAAAAATTGTTCTCCGGTCGCCGAACCCGGGTGCTGAACGTTCGTAACCTAAGGCGCTAACCACTGCGCTGCCGTTGTCCGGTGTCCGACCCTAGCTGGTCTCTTTCGGTGGTACTTACTGTCGACTGCCGCCACAAATGTTTAGCTACGATTTTAGCCGGTTGATTGTATCTTTTTTCCAATATATCTCAGGCGACCGAGTAATTGGTTGCTGTGTTGCCTAACGATGCTATAGAGTGAACAGCCCCTTATGTTAAACAAGAGCGGAGATACATTAATCGTTTACAGTCGTCCGGTGATAGCGGTGATCTCGCGTCGTAGTTCGGACGTTTCGTAAGGTAAAAAATTCGGACTTTAGATATGATAGTAAAATTTATGGTACGAATCCAATAGAGTACCGGTTCAGAGTGTTATAACAAAAAGGTGTTGAGTACTGATTTGGGAGGGTTCTTATACTAAGGTTTGGTATCTCTGGAGGGGTTATGGTCGTGTGTTTATCAAACGCGGCCATCCTGTTAGTATCTGGTTATTGTTTCGATGGCTGTGGCATGCAGGATGTTTTGTCTACTCTATTATTGTTTCTGAGCCTCTGACACATACCCTTAGGTCGATCATCGTTGTTATCTTCTCCGCCAAGCAAAATTCCGTTGTGCTTCCTCACCCTACCGTCATTTACTAATCGACTGCTTGGATTTATAATTTGCGGTTTCATATGATCCACAGCCGCTTTTATCCGCGATCGTTCTATTTCTGCTCGCGTTTACGCTGCTCGGGTTCTTTCATTTCTTTTCTATTTTTTGTTTTGCATCCATTTGCAAAATGCCCGCTGCGACCACATATCGACCACGGTTTATGCGTTTCTTATACGTGTTGATGCGTTCCGTTCTACCGCGCCGGGGACTTGTGTACAAGAGAGGCGGCTGGTTTATATTTGGCTTTCTCTTCAATATCGACGTATCGTGTAGCACCCATAACACTCGCTATTTTATTCGATTTGTATCGTAATATCGGATTTTCGCAATTAATTGATTTTTGGAAACAACAGTTTTCTCACAGTTCTTCCTAATGAGTTTCATATAGCACTGGCTCCAAATAATTTTACTACAAGATGGACTTATGCTAAAAGAATTTACCGAATGTCCAGCTGGACAAATTGTAAAGTACAAATTAAATAATCCCGCTTTCATTTGTCGTTCCGCTCGATGAGAAAGACGACTGGATATGGAGAGATTTTTAAATACAGTATGCTCCTTGCTGCACACGTGATTATTTCTGTAAATACCAGAATTACGAAAAATATTTCAGATAAAAGTTATTGAACTTCATGGGAGAAACACTTTTTTTTTTATTTGGAGTAGTTTACAATCAATTCTCATTGAGAATTATAAGTAAATTATTCTGGCATGGTACTATAACATGAATAATAAATGATTATTGTATGTTTGGTTCTAGCTGAATCTAATGTTTAAATCTAGAGGGTAATGTCTTTTTAGCCTGCGGATCTGATCCGTCGTGTCAAGTAATTGAGTAACTAGTGGGTTTTGGTGGTTGTTAATTCTTATGTTATATCTATTACTGATCTTGGATATTTCTTCTTTAACTGTAGGTATCTTAAGGTCACGATGTATTGTTTCGTTGCTAACATACCAAGGTGCATCTATTAAGCATCTTAGTGTTTTTGATTTGAATCGTTGAAGAATTTCTATGTTGGAATTACTTCCCCATAGTTGGATCCCATAGGTCCAAACAGGTTTTAATATGGCTTTATACAGCATTATTTTACTTTGCACGCTTAAGTTGGAACGTCTGTCAATGAGCCAGTAGAATTTTTTTAATTTTAATTTAAGTTGCTTGAATTTATTTACGATGTGTCGTTTCCATGTCATTCTTCTGACCAAAATCATGCCCAGATATCTGACTGAATCTTTGTTTGGAATTGGAATATTATTTATGGTCACCCGTGGGCAAGATTGTTTTCGCAGCGTGCAGGTTATATAACTGGATTTATATTCATTTATTTTGAAGCGCCATTTGTGGAACCACTTTTCCATATTATCAAGACCTCCCTGGTGAGTTGAGGAGGCTACTGTCGGGTCTGAGTGCGATGCTAATAAAGCTGTATCATCAGCAAATGTCACTGTGGTTATCTCTGCTAAAGTTGGTAAATCGGCAGTGTAGATGGTGAACAGCAGAGGTCCGAGGACACTGCCTTGGGGTATGCCAGTTTGTATTGGAAATGTTGCGGTTATAGCGTTTAAGTATTTGAGCATGAACAGCCTATTGGTTAGATATGATTTTAAAATGGAATAGTAGGTGTGTGGTAGGATTTTCTTTAATTTGAACAAAAGTCCTTCATGCCACACTTTGTCGAACGCCTGCTGAATGTCCAGAAATACCGCAGAGCAATATTTTTTCCTTTCTAAATCTTGGCTGATTTTGTGAGTTAAACGATGAATTTGCTCTATTTAGAATGTTGCTTCCGAAAAGCGAATTGATGATCTGGCGTTGTTTTCAAATCCTCTAAGAGTGGAAGGAGTTATTTCGTTAGCATTTTCTCAAATAGTTTGGACAAAGTAGGTAGAAGACTAATTGGGCGATAAGAGCTAGTTTCGTGTATTGGTTTTCCAGGTTTAGGAATAAGAGTAATTAATGATATTTTCCAAGACTTAGGATAGTATTCAAGGCGAAGAATTGCATTAAAAATAAAAGTGATGAGTGCAATTCCTTTTATGGGAAGCTCCTTAATAACTTTATTACTTATCAAATCATGCCCCGATGCTTTCCTGGGATTTAGACGACGGATTAATTCTTTAACTTCCAGAGATGAGAAAGACTCAATAGGAGGAGATATCTGGAAGGATGAGTGCAAGTATTCCGTTATTTCGGCGGCAATAGTGGAGGAATACGGTTTGAAGACATTAGTTAGGTGACTTGCAAACAAGTTGGCTTTTTGTATAGGGCTACGCACTCATCCACCTTGCGGACAGTGAATTGGAGGGATTATTTGCGGACGACGAGTGAGTTTCCTGGATGCCTTCCATAGTGAGTAATTGGAGTCAGCTGTGAGAGACAGGTTAGCTAAATATTTTTGAAAACAGTCGTTTTTATAATTTTTAAGGATTTTAGTTAATTTTCTCGTTGAATTATTTAGCTTACGCTTGTCGTCAGGTGTTCTATGACTTTGCCATACTTTTACATGTCTGCGTTTTTCTACGATTTTTTTTATTATGTAATGGTGGTATTCATGTTTATTAACAAAATTCTTAGTAGGAGTGGAAGAACGGATCGCGTTTATTATGCTGGTGTTTAAATATTCCGTGGCTGCTTCTATATCTTCATCTGTTTTTATGGATATTAAGGCTGATATTGAATGATTGAAGATTTCCCTAAAGAACTGCCAGTTTGTGAGTTGATTATGAATAAAGTCATTAGGTTGATTTTCAATAATTGTTGAGTTAATTGTTACTATAACGGGTGAATGATCTGAAGAGAGTTCCACAGAGGAGTTGATTTGGACATATCTTGGCGAGATGTTTTTAGTTATAAAAAAATCTGAGAAATCAGGTAGTTTGTTAGTGTCAGTGGGCCAGTAAGTGGGTTCGTTTATACTGAGGTAATGAGACTTAATTAAGTCTCTTGGTATTTATGTATTTCAAAAGATTTTTGCCTCTTACTGTGATAATTCTGCTGCCCCATTACGTATGTTTAGCGTTATAGTCTATGGGAGAAACATGATGAAATGTTTCGATTCTTTTCTGCATCCTTATTTAAAGAGATTTCAGCGCTAATGTAATTTCTCTAAATGTAATATATACATTTTTTATACCCCGCACCACGTATTTGTTAATTCTTTACAAAAACTAAGATACTGAAAGTCGAAAAATGATTAGCTTGAAAGATATTTTAACTGTAACCTTATAAAACTTACCGTATGAAAAACAAGAAATACATAAACATAATAAAACTGTATTTACAAGATTAAAGTTACAATATCTTCTAAACCAATCATGTTTCGGTCCAAGTACTTTAATACATTTTTGTAGAGAATAAAACTTGTGGAGAATACTTAGTTGCGTTGATGCAGGGAAGAACAAAATATCTAAGAACTCTAGCAAGAGTTGCAAGAGAGTGGGAGTTTTTGCCTGGACAACCGTTTGCATTAAAAAATGGCGATCTATATGCCGAAACTCTCAACTCGGGCATTGCTGATAACATCAAATTTTGCTGGAAAGCTCTCCGTCTTCCAGAATTTAAAATATGATTCCATATTCGATTTCCTGAGGGACATGTTTAAAAAGCCCGTTAAAACGCGATAATGAAGATATTTGACGTTCTAGATTACTTAAAGAATTTTATCAAGCAACTTTAGCAAAAATATTTAGCAAGCATTAATGAAAAGAATAGGGCGCCTATATTTCTTTCCAGTCTGAAAATAGGCTTTGTCGACTTTTGATTTGTACGTAAAACCATCGAAATAAAAAATGAACCTCCTCACATATAAAATGAGCCAAGACTACTTAGAATTACCTTTGGCACAATAAGAGGTAGAAGTGGGTAATATACTACAACTACTCAGTTTGTTTGTTGCATATAAACGATTGTTGGCACGACATAAAATTTTTATCAATACGGGAAATGTAATGCCAATAGATAATATTAAAATGTTAAACGTCTCGTTAGCCAAATCAAGAAAAAAGCGTGCAAATATAAATCGGTACAACTTAACCATTTACAATATAATACACAAGTCATTAGTAGCTGAAAAATACAGACTTATTGACCATCAAAAGAAAATTATAATCTTGATGAAATTAGTGAATTTTTAAATTTTGCACAGGCGCAATAGCCGAATAGTAGTGAATTTTCTAAACACGCTATTGGGTACATTTCTGGTTGGGTAACCTTATCCATTAAAAAAGGGAAAAAGATTTATTTCCTTATAGCTTGTGATGAAGTAGAAGCAGATAACATTCTTATATATGTATCAACAAAATCCGATTGTTTATATCACAGCAATCACGCGTGATTATTTAATAATCTCCGTAAGACACGTAACGCGAATTCAAGAAAACTACCACATCGAAGCAAACTTTCCAGCAGTTCTAGCCGCTCGCGCTTTTCAGCTGACAGTAAAATAATAACGAATTATGTTGTTGTTTATTACCTAAACCTGTGACCAGTCGCTATGAGACGGCCGGATTTGAAAATACTGCCTCAAAGCCAAACCCAATACATTTTAACTGAGTTATAATAGACATTTCTCACAGTCTTACATATGCATGTTGCGCATGGGGCCTTAAGCTTCTCCGACTTTCGTTTATAAACCAAATATCAGTGGCAATCAATACTGACGCATATGTTATCACAGACGCACAACTATGAGCAGAATTCATTGTAGTGGTACTGACAGCTTTACATTTTTTTTTTTAATTTGTGCCTTACAATTTGTCCAGCTGGACATTTGGTAAATTTTTCTAACTCTTTATTACTATATAATACGTGGATAGCTATCCCCAGCGGGATACCATCTTACAGTTTGTCTATTTGTTTTATAATCGTTTTGTAAATTTTTAGTTTATTTTCTACGCTGAGTTTAGAATTACATTACAGTACATCTGTCTTCTTTTTATCCGTACTTTGTCTATTATTGATTTAATATGATGCTTCCATGTAAGTTATGAGTCTAAGTGGAGTCCTAGGTATTTAACTTGCTTTGTTTGTGGTATGTGCGTGCCATTCAATTGGATATTTGGTAGTTTCTGTTTTCGTAATGTAAATATAATATGGTTGGATTTACTGGGGTTTGCTTTTATTTTTTTATCTTACAACCATTTTTCTATTTTTGTGATATACTCTTGTAACTGTTGTTTCTGTTAGTATACTTGACTAGTGCAACTGTATCGTCCGCGAATGTCAGTATTTTCCGGTTGGTAGTTGTTGACATGTTGGCCGTGTATAGTGTATATAATATTGGTCCGAAGACCCGCTTCCTTGCGGTGTCCCTGCCTTGATGTCTTTAACTTCAGAATATATGTTCTTTATTTTTACTACAAAAGTTCTGTTGGATTTTACGTATGTATAGGAAAAAATTGTTCGAAATCATGCCGCTCATTATGTATTAAAACATCATCGAAATCAACTTGCTTAACTATTATATACTGATATATACTGTAAATAAATTATATGATTTAAACTAAATTATGAATAGAGCAAACTAAAATAATTATTATAAGCCGCACAACAATAACAATCAATTATACTGAAATATAAGTAACTTTGAAAAATATACGAAATGTAATGTTTCACTTTTTTCGTTCAATCGTTCAAAGCTAATGTTGCCACGAAAAGATACGTTGTGAAAAAACAAAAATCTACCTATAAAGGAGAAAAAGCACAAGACTTAAATAAGATACAACTCGTAAACTTTTTTTTTTTTTTTTTTTTTTTCGTGGAGGAAACCTTCATAGGCGCCCCGCGGCCGCAGGGCGTCCTCCTGGATCAGCTGCGAGCGCCATCGTTCCCACGTCTCCTTCTTCGCCTCCTCCCGGATGTTCGGGGCCGGCTGGCTGGCGGTCGATGGCGTCGGGCCCCTCTGGTGTTCGTATACGCGTTCGAGCGCCAGGGCTTGCAGCTCGAACGGGGGGGATGCCGCCAGCACGGTCGTCGACTCGTACGACGTCGTCCTGTAGCCTCTCGCTATGCGGATAGCGGTCGTCCTCTGCAGCCTCCGCAGCAAGGTCAGGCTGCGGCGACTGGCCGTCAAGCTTCTGGCCCAGACGGGTGTCCCGTAGAGGACTCGGGACCGAACCACTCCCTCGTAGAGTCGGCGGATTCTCGATCCTGCTCCGCCGATGTTCGGTAGGAGGCCGCACAGGGCGTTGGCCGCGGCCGTCGCCTTCGGGACCAGTTGCTCGAAGTGCGGTCCGAAGGTCCATCTGCTGTCGATCGTGAGACCCAGGTACTTCATCTGGCGTTTCACCGGGACCTCTTCTCCGCCGATGTTCACCGACAGTCCGGGAGGAGGTGTTCCTCTTTGTCGCTGGTCGAAGAACCACAGTGCCTCGGATTTGGCCGGCGACACCGTCAGGCCGAGCCTTCGAATGGCGCGCACCGCGCACGCCACGGCGTTCTCCGTGCGATTCGCCGTGTCGTGCCACCACCGTCCCCCGGCCAGGACCAGGGTGTCGTCGGCGTAGCACACCATGCCTGCTCCCGGGGGCATCGGACATCGGAAGACGGAGTCGTAGGCCGTGATCCAGAGTATCGGTCCCAACACCGACCCCTGCGGAACGCCGCGCTCGATCCGTCTTCTTTCCTCCCCGTTCTTCCCGGCGTAGACGATGTATCTGTCGGTCAGGTACGCTCGGATGATCCCTACCAGGTACGTCGGGACCGAAAAATCTGGTAAGAGCCACCGAAAGGCGACCTGTGCCTTACCATTTATATGTGTTCCATCCTTGTCTAGGGGAGTGCTAAACGTCTCTCCTTTCATACTACACACAACTCGTAAACTGAGAACAGACCAATAAGGAATGCACAAGTTTTAGGAAACTTCGAGTGATCATGTTACAACGCCTCCAGAACAATAATAACGCTTTAGCTGTCCACAGACTTACGTCATTTAAAAAATAAAGCATCATGAATTTTTCAGTAAAAAAGAACTTTTCCCTGAGTTTCGTGTAAATGCTTTATCTGCTTGTCTGTTCGACATATGTGCCAAATTAGTGATTTAGTAAAGAATAGTTCTTCAGAATGTAATTCTGATTTAGAGGATGTGAATCAAGGAAATAGACAACTTTTCGAAAATCGCTGGCCACTGACATTTGTTTAGGGACAAATACACCGACCATTAAAGTGTTAATACCTCGTATCCACCGCAAACACTTATTTATAAAATACAAAGTTTGTAATATTATTAAAATTTTATTAAGATATATCAGATTTACGTAAAGTCCATTGCCTAAGTAAATTTTGCTATTATTATAAATGCTAAAAATAAAGAAAACGTAAAGAAAAACAAAAAAAAATTAAAGAAAAACTAAAGAAACCAATCCACTGCGCCAAAGAATCTCCTTGAAATACTAGACGTAATATTTGATATACTATAAATAATAATATATATTCAATACTAAAAATAACATCAAACTTTATAAACATATTACTTAAATTTAATAATTCATAATTTATTCTCAATTGATACAATTTGTACACAATATTATTACCACCTAATAATGAGCAAGTTTCACATACAAATACATCAAACGTAGAACATTTTAATAAGATTTTGGAAACTATATTAAAATATTAAATATACTTAAAAATGTATATATAACATAATAATGTGTTCGAAAAATCAATGATTAAAAATAAGTATTCTTTGTCTTTACGAGTTTTAGCTTAAAAAGCGATTGTATAAACAGTGTAATAGCGTTTACAATGTACCGAGATTGTAAAAACCATCAAGCATCAAATTTTATATGTTACAGCGTTTGAATGAATGAATTCATACAGTTCCTAATTTAGATCATAAAAGATTCATATAATATAATATAGTGATTAAAAAAATATATAACACTTGTATACCTCATATATTCATAACAGTATCTTGAATTAAACATAATCTACTTCGCTACGATATCTCGAAGAATGTTTAATCTTTGTACAATGTCTAATAGATGGCGCGGCAAGTACTGTACGTTCACGTATTGTGCAATAAAACATTCATTCTCTATTCATCATACACCTTTCATTAATACATTGGTCTTTTTTTTTTAATCGAGGAGGGAGAAATGCTGTTATGCATACCCAGACTGAACTATGTGGGACTCGGCCGATGGCGTTGCCATACCCACTAAGAATCCCTCCTCTCTCCGCTCTTCTTCTGTGCAAGCATCGACCTCGAAACCACCTTACGGCGTTACTTTAGGGTTGGGCTTAACTACGCACCGCTCCCTCATACTTGAATCCCATTTCTTCTTCTTGTTTCTCTAGTTCTCCTCCTCTCTTCGAATTTCTCCTGCGTCATTCTTGCTAGCATAATTTTTCTGCACAAGGCCTCAAACCTTGCCAAGTCGTCTTCCTTCTTCACCATTAAATTCTCCGTTGTTAGTGGTGTACCGACGTAATTTTCTAGTTCCGTCCTCTCACGTATCCATCCTGGACAGTGGAAAAGCGCATGTTCGGCGTCATCGCTCCTTCTGCAATCCAGCTGGACCCCAAGGTATCTTACTTCCTGTCTCGTCGTCAGAAGGTATCCCTCGACGTTCATCTCAATTACCGTGGGGATTCGTTGATTATATCCCAACATGTAACATTTATAACATCTCACTATGTTGGGCAGAATCCTAGCCGTCGCTATTGTCAATGCTGTTTTAATTCTAATCCGCCTGTCTTTGAGTACGGTGCTCGCCGGCAGCACCACTTACGGCCTGCTACGTTTCCCATGGCGTCATCCTTAAGGACTTTACCTGTATACATTGCTCCTGCTTAATGCCTAATCCCGTTGCTATATCTTGGATTTAGTTCTTCCCTTGTAGCTATCGGGTCTATATTTTTCAATTCCGTTGGAGTCATCTGCGTCGCGACCGTTCTACTGTTCACCATCCGTTTCTGCGTTGGAGTCGATCCACTCCCTCAGTTTTTTAATCTCCTGCGCGCTCTCACAGCTTAATTTCTTAAGCGTGGAATCCCCCTTGCTCAATGCTGTAACTCTTCTTACCATCCTATCCATATTAAGAGTTAATATTTCGAGACTCTTCATCAGCCTTCTCACGTCTCGAAGTCCGATTATTGGTCCTCTTCCCTTGTCAGCGGACGACCCTTCCTCCGCCTCCCGATCTCTTCTGCGTCCAGGCTCTACCTTCCACGACGTCATTCTCTCCTCAGTCTGCCCTATCTTCTTACGAGAATCGGCTATTCTAACGCCTCTTCTCCCAGAGTGTGGGTAAACTCTTGTCTCCTCAAATGTCCTATCGACACCACCCCCCCCTCCAACGCTTTTAATTGGTCCCCGGTCGCACTTACCGAAAGAGAGGTGGCCCTGGGACCGACCATTCTCTCTTCGTTCCTCGTCCAGTCTATTAATACATTGGCCTAAATCCTATATAAAACACAAATAATTAAAACAGTAACTCTTCATGCACGTCATTATGAATTAATGAATATACATACTAGGATTTAGAGGCGGACGTAATCTATACATATCTGGCGGAATAAATCGTGGTGGAAATGGTCTTAATGGACCAATCATATGTCTAGTTCCTCCTAAAGGTGGTACCTGACCTCGAATTGGAACCAAGGGTCCAACCATTATTGGTCTCGGAGGAAAATCCTAATGACCAATGAAATTTAATATCGATAGAATTATATTCCGTGTACAATTTGAATACTTACTCCATAATAAACAGGAACAGGAATCTGCTCGATATAATGCGATGGAGGTATCCTATGTTCTCTAGACCTATCTCTTTCTCTTCTTTCTCGGGACCGTTCTCTTGATCTTTCTCGATAAGATCTTTCATCTTTAGATGACCTATTGTTTTAATAATATTTGTAAAATGTAGTTTTCCAAAAACATATATTTCACCTGCCTATTATATACCTATGATGAGAATCTCTGACCCATGCTCTTTGTTCTCGTTCCCTTGAACGTGAATGATCCCTATGACCTTTTCTTTCACGCAGATGCTCTTCCTCTGCAGTGTTTAATTGACTATGTCGTCTGACTGGTTCTTTATACTCTCTACTTCTACCTCTACTGTGATTTCTTCCTCTAAATAAATTATACAAAAATGTAGAAAAACTGAATAATAAACGTATTAAATATGTTAAAGGTATTAAACAAAAATATATAAGATTATAAGAAATAATTTGTACCTATCACTTCTATAACTGTCCCTGTTATCATATTTTGAATCCTCATACCTAAAAAAGAATATTTAAATAACAAAAGTCTAATTTCTAAACATTTGGTTTTGTATTATAATTAATATTCGATATTTATTATTTGTATATGGGGTGTTTACATCTTAATATAATTTTTATATTTTAATGTAGGATACGCAATAATGTGTGTATTAATATCCATATTTCATCAAATGATAAATTTATTTATATGTGCATCTTATAAAAAAGATAGCAAATTACCAAAAAAATAATAATAGTAAATATTGATGGATAATCGTACATTACATTAAATTATCATTATTATTTAAATGCATAATACTATTTTGCATTCATAGATGCAGTATCGTAGAAAAACCATTGTAAAAATCCCGATGAACTACAGATAGAAAGCGAAAGTGCTGACGGACCGAGAAGGATGGGAAATTCGGTGGGCTATATGCCCGTGACCCTTTAAGACAATAGGTAATTGAAAAAGATGTACGTGATCAACTTGGGTCATTAACACGTTGGGTTGTAAAACATGTGTATGTTATAGCAGTATCGAAAACTGATATAAAAAGGACGTCTTGATGGAGAGACTGATCAGTGGTCAATAGTTGTAATTGGAGTTACGACTGAGTTGCCACTAGTTGCAGTTACGAGTAAGCTACAACTAGCTGCGGGTTAATCGTTACTTGTGAGTTGTCGAGTTGTTGTGAGTTGTTAGGTGTAAGTTGTTAGGTGTAAGTTGAATAGTTAAACAAATTTAGTTGCCTTAGTTGTATCGCATTGCTACATTAAGCTCTAATTAAATAGTTACAGTTTTCTGTTTTAGTCACAGTAAATAAATTTATATAATAAATAAAGATCACTATAATTCTGATTTCTATATAGATATCAATAGGAAATATCTTTTTTAGGTATTTAAAGCATTAGCTTTTTACTTTATTATTGAAGTACATGCAATAAGTAGTTGTTTAGTTATTATAAATTATTAGTTGTTAAGTTTCATTATAAATTAGGGAAAAGCACGCAAAAGCAAGTGGAATAATTCTCAGACCAATATTAAACACAAATATAAAAAATAAACAAATTTGCGCAATATTATAAAAAATAACATTATACTTACTTTTAGGATTTCAATTGCTTACCTTCTAATAACTGTTATTAATTATTATATCCACAATACATTACCTGAACAAAAACCATTTAAAAATCGAGTATGGTACACTAATGTTGGCACATGCCAAAAATACTAGTAATATTTACATTTATATTAGCATACTAACCAAAAAATTTACATTACAAATTAATATTTACTAGAAATAATTTTTAATAAATTAAAATTTTTGTGGTTATTGCACTTATAAAGATATAATTATTTTGCATTCATTAGCATGAAAATGATTATTTATAACTGATTATTTATAAGAAATTTTAATTACAGTATATGAGAATAATATCTGCAAAATGTAAGTATGAATTTGAATACCAATGTTGTCTATAGTATATAGTGAATACTTGTTATGTACCTAGCTCTAATTCACTCTATTCTATGATAAAAAGTGTACCATTATATTTTTGCATTTTTCGTGAGAAAACAAAAAGAAGCGTATATGATCAAATTAGAAAGAAAACCATAAACATTGATAGTGACATAACCAAGCATACGCGTACAGATAGCTCCCTTGAAATAACCATGCCAAGATATATAAATAGGTATATTTTCATCTACTGAAGATGAAGGAAGAGGGGTTTTTAGCGAGTTAGCACTTTCCACTTCTCACACATAAAAAAAAAGAAGCGTAAGCTGGAACAAATGAGAATGTAGTAACACAAAACACATACCTAAAATAGAAATCAAATAGCACAATTGTATTTAGAGTTAAGTTATGTTACGTTAAGATAATGAATATATATTACAGCAAAACATGTTCATTATGAAAGTAAATATTTTAATAATGTTTATAAATGTTATGTTATCACGCACTAATTTAAATTTGTTAATATTATAATAATATAATATATATGTCGGGTTTACAGTAGAATCAGGGTTAGGGGCGTGAAACGAATCTTCGTTTGGATCACACGTGTCGCTATGCAATAGAGAAGACTTCGACTAATGCAAATACGATTATCATAGAACTGGACAAGTAATCGTGGTAATTAGACACTCGAGAAACCAATGATAATGATCCTAGGTTCAACAACGAATCCGCGGTCGACGGGATGATAGATGAACGTGCTCACAAAATCTAAGTCGGACGCGTAATATTCACTGGTCGTAAGGGGTTACTCTTTTCGTCGATGAGATCGCGAGAGAGAATGAATTTCCCGTTCCGATGATGCCACAGAGGAAAACTATATGGGGTGTGTCTGAGGACACGAGATCATCGGATTCGTCAAGGATAGCCTTCGTTCAGAAGGTGAGGGAATTTGGCGTTGCTGCTAATTGGTCAATCTCCATATCGGTGGTTAGAAAAAGATACTAGCCGCCCTCGAGGGAAAGTTGCTAGTGGGAGACGCCGTTCGTTGAAAAATAGGTCTCTCCTATTTTCCCGCAGCTGGGACAAAGACTGTTTGTTTGAAGGACTTTAGTCAACTAAATCCTAAGATTTATGACGGGCCCTCAGGCTAGCTGAACATGTACTGCGGAGACGCATCGACATTTGGCAATCATCTTGCTCGAAGAATAGGGTCTGCGTGTGACGAGCCACGGGACAGAAACCGTTGGAATGTTTACTGTCGCGTGTCGCCACGAATATTTCTTTTAAGGAGAGCTATAGAATTACTCCATACCTTTGTTAGACAAAGCGTTCATCCCTTGACCGCGGCTACGTTAGGCGACGGGCTGTCGCCTCGAGCCAAAGCTCACTATCACTAGTCTCGAACAATTACAATCGGATTGAACAACTACAATCGTTTAATTACAGCTGTCGTAAACTCTAGATCGCAATGCTGCGGGATTATCCAAAATTCCAGAGGCTTCGGTGTTCTCTCGTCTCCGACATATATAATGTTTGTAATATTATATATAAAATTTTACATAATCTTATATAAAAATTTTAGATAATCAAATAATTATTAATTATTTATCCACTGTATAACAATACCTTTATAAAAAAAAGAAAGAAAAATGAAAAATATTATCATATCCATGTTTAACACGTTGGTCGCCCAGCGTAATTCGGCTAAGTTCCTGCGGAGCCCAAATCCGACCGTCGGTACGCTTTGCGGCTAGAGTATTCCGAGAGATTTCATGGCAGATATCCCAAATCTTTCATTTAGTCAAGAAGCATACTTCTTGCGAGACGTACATCAGTGATTTTTTCATCCTCAAAATGTTCAGTAGACAGCGTGAAAATATATTTGAAAGTGAGGAGAATTACTACTCTACAATAATGGAAAAACTGGTATCGACAGAAGTGACCAGATGGTCTCATATGCCAGTACGATACGGAAAAGCATCAAGTGGTATTGGAAATTAGGACTACATTTACTCTTAGGAACAACTATAGTAAATGCTCATATTGTGTACCAAACAAGCACAAACGAAACAATATAGATAAGAAAATTTCAGAAAATTCTCGTTTCCGAATGGTCCGATGTGCCGGACAACCATCGGAAGAAAACGAAGGTGTTCCACCATTTGGAGATTCGTAAGAATCAGGAGGGCAAACCTATAAGAATGATGTGCACCCTATGTTACGAGAAGAAGAGGCAAACTGTCACACGCGAAGAAGCGAGAAAAAACATTTAAAAAACTACAACATATTGTTCGAAGTGCCCAAAATCACCCCAAATGTGTTTGGGATGTTTTAACAAATACCATATGATATAGCATAATATAATATTTTATCCAGAATATAAATTAATAAAAAGTATGGTATAATGTGTTTTTAATATTCTATGTTGTATATCCTATATATAATATCCTATATTTAATTAACTCAAACAAGAAGAGTGTCACCTATACTTACGGGGGCCCCACATAGATATGGGTGACGTGGCGATCAACATGTTAATATGAAATTGTATGGAAGAGTGGTACGAAATAGGAAAGATTATATAAAAAAAGAGAAAATATCATGTTCATCTAATAACCAATACACAAACCTGGCATGGCGGGATGATCTATGTCGAGGGCTGGGGCTTCGATTTCTTGAAGAAGTAGTATATTTTTTATTCATTTTCGACTTGCTTTCTGGAAATTAAACATGTTATTTTTCAGAAGAAAAATAAAATTTTAGTGTATATAGAAAATATCAACTATGAAGAGAAGTATCTTATCTAGTTAAAATAATGGTAAAAGATTTCAAATAATAAACAAACCTAAATTTTCATTATTTAAAACAACAACTGTACGACGTTCCTCAATTTCATCTGTTTTGACTGTTGTACCTTTTATTTCTTCTCTTTCAAATATAGGTTTCGATCCTTCTCCTATGGTTAAATAAATTTATTTATAAATAAAACATCCAACGTACTTGCACATGAAAGAAACAATTAAGCAGTATTAGCAGTTGTGACAGACCTTAGAAATCTTAAGGTTGATATGTAAATAAACTGACTACCTCTGAACGATTGTAAGCCAGGACATTTTATAATAGATGTATGAAGCGAATGAAATGGTAAACATGCTATAAAAAAGATAGAAATATCATTATCTCTTATTTTATATTACTACTTCTGTATTAGTATTACATATGTCAATTATGTGAAAAATGTATATATATATTTGTTATTAAAAATATAAATCACATTAATTGACTGCTTATTATACAAATATATATAACGTTTTTGTGTACAAGTCATTCTTCAGATTAAATGTACAAATGAACGTAAATGGCTTACAATTTTCTTCAGTGCCAGAAATCACAAAAACAATTTTATATACACAAATCCATAATTATAAGAAACATTAAGTTACGAAATGCAATCTTTACTTTATGTTATTCTGAATAGATTTTATTATATATACGATTTAATAATTAATATTTAATATTATATATTTTTTATTAGTAATAATTACTAAGAATTAATAATTTCTTTAGACTTTATATATTTCAAAAGCCTCAACTTTTTTCTATTAAAACTTTAGTTAAAAAATAAGAATTTTCTTTTAAAAAAGTTTTGAAAAATTGGACTAATTTATGTTTAACAAAATTACAATCCTATGGTGATATCTTCCGAGATGCTTCATATCTTCCATGATGATTAAAAGATCTTCCACTTAATTGATATATGTATAACTGTTAAATAGATGGTACATTTATACTGCACGTGTGAGAGTACATTTGAGTGTCGAAGGACGTCCAGGTCTCAGCTGCAAACATAATCAAAAGCGATGAAAAACGGTTAGGAGTTATTAAAAGCGATTAGAAGTTATTAGAAGCGATCAAAAGAAAACAAACAAGAAAGCGAGTAGGTTGTTGAGTCCTTTAGAGAGTAACGTACATGTAGAGCTGAATAATTTGTAAATAACTTTTAAACTTTTTATTTCTTCAAATCCTCTCTATACCTTAACATGGTAGCAGAGCGTGGTTAGTAGTTTTGCGAGTTGGTTTGAGTGAATCTCAATAAAGGAAGAAATGTTCAAAGGATATAGAAATACTACGACCACGTAGAAACGCTTGAAAAGGGATAAGAAATCAATCAAAATGGAGAGATCGGAAATTATGATATTTTATGGTATTTGATAGTGAGGATTACGGTGTATGGGAGAAAAGAATTATGATGTTTCTGAGGTATGAAGAATGCGATACCGTTATAACCAGAGTGAAGACTGAAACAGATAATGCAGACTGGGATAAAAAGGATCTGAAGGCAATAAACGTAATTTACAGTGCCATCACGAATAGACAACTAGAATTTATTAGTGAAGAACGAACAGCGTATGCAATAATGAAAAAGTTCGACGAGATGTACTTGAAAGAGTCTACAGCACTACAGATCGTGTGCAGAAGGAGATTGAAGAAGATGAGGCTTGATAAGTACATTGATTCAGCATCGTTCTTTAGTGATTTTGAAAAACTAATAAATGAATTAAAAAGTGCGGGCGCACAAGTGAAAGAAAAGAAAAAGCTGAATTACATGCTAAATACATTACCCGAAGAGTATAGCTACATAGGGTATCTAATAAATACATTGTAAGAAGAGGATCAAACGGAAGCGTATGTGAAGAATAAAATAGAAATAGCGGAGAAGAAAAATAAATTTGATCAAGAAGAAATGAAAACTAACGCTTTTGCTGTAAAAAAAGGAGAATGCTTCAAATGTGGAAAAGTAGGACACTTTGCGAGAAGAAGCAAACGGGAAGCAGTAACAGTTGTCGGCATGGGTCAACACGTGGTCGCGGCAGAGAAAGAGAAAACAGAGGCTATACGAGCAGGGGACGTGGAAACTTCCATCGTAAATCAGCAACGGGCACAAGCAAGCAGGGCAACTCAGGAGCAGGCACATAGATGATGTGACATCAATCACATCTCAACCTACATCAGAGATAAGACATCAACCCCCGAGCTTCGGAATCCTTTGGACACATTACCACCTTATCATCATAGCTTACACCAAGGCTGTGACGCACCTTAGTCCACATCAGAGATAGGATATCGACCCCCGCCCTTCGGATACTTTTCCACATCACAACCTACACCGAGCCTCCTCAACATCCTAAAACCAAAACGTATATAAGCCGAGGCTTCACCCAGCTCGGGGAGTTCTTGTTCTAGTCGCTGTTCTCGTACAACCCCCTTTCTCCGGTTCAGTGTTATTCTATTATTGTAAGTGCTAAAATTATAATAAAGTTAAATTAAAAGAAAATTAATAGTTGGGTTACTCAGCTTTAGTAGCTCAACTTTCTTTTCTCTTACAACCCAAGTATCAATTTTACGTGACAATGGCAAGGACGCACGCAGCACACAGCAGCGAGATGAACGAACTAAGTAATAATGAAATAATTTGGCTATTAGATAGTGGTTGTACCGATCACATAATTAATAACGTAAATTATTTTGATAAATGTATCGACCTTAGAAAACCAGTAAATATATATTTAAGCGATAATAGACCGGTAAAAGCAACAAAAGTTGGAATCGTTATAAGCTACTTTGAAGTATTTGGAAAACAAAATAAAATAAATATAAATAAAGTATTTTACGCGAAAGAAATGTCCGCAAATTTGATCAATTCAGGTAAACTAACAGATAATAAGAATACGGTTATTTCAAAAGGAAATATTGCAAAAGTAATAAATGAGAACAATAAACTTACAGCTGTAGCGTTCAAAGAGAAGGGGACATATAAAATGAAAAGTATATTGAAAGGGAAGGAGCACTTAGCAAACAGTGCCGAACGTAACAGTATGAGTCAAAAGGAAAGATGGCATAGGATGCTAGGACATGTCAATTTCAGATACTTGAATATTTTGGGTAAAAAGCAGCTAGTGACAGGTATATCGAATGAATTTGAAAGGGAATTTTTGAAATGTAAGATGTGTATAGAAAGTAAAATGCATAACCTACCATTCAAAAATAATCGAACTATGTTTTAATAAGTTTAACTAAGAATAAGTTTTAAATTTTCTGTTAATTTATTCGACAAGCATGTAAATATGATTAAGTATACATATAAATGTAAGGAGGCGTGTTAAATAGATGGTACATTTATACTGTACATGTGAGAGTGTATATGAGCGTCAGAGGACATCCAGATCTCAATTGAGACAAAAGCAATCAAAAGCGATTAAAAGCGGTTAGAAGCTATTAAAAGCGATCAGAAGAAAACAAATAAGCAAGCGAGTAGGTTGTCGAGTCCTTCAGAGAGTAACATACATGTAGAGCTGAATAATTTGTAAATAAATTTTGAACTTTTTATTTTTCCAAATCTTCTCTATACCTTAACTGTAACATATTACATTTTGCAATCAAAAAAGTAAATCTCAATCTTTACTTAAACATTTCAAAACTAATTATTTTTTTAGTTTACAGTTGTTTGCATAGTATTTCCTAATATGTGCAATATTAAATGTTTATAAAATTTGTAAACCAAATCCTATTTCATGGCTATGAAGCAGAAATAAAATTGTCTATTTATCTAAGAAGAAGCCAATGAATTCAAATAGATTCAGCAAAAAATATTTTTGTTTCATTATAGAATTTTCAGATGTAATAGTTAATCTCAAGTAGTTATTATTGAATATAATTTTGATTTTTCAATTGTAGAATTGTAACCTTTGGTGATGAATTTTCAATCGAAAAGTTCCTGATCTTCAAGACTAATGTTCCTTCTTCCACTGTTGAATTAAAAATACATTTGACACCTCGCCATAGTAGGTGTTCTAATTAAACTTTCGTGCTTTTAAACATGCAAGCATATAGCAAAGTATATGGCAGATGCACAAAATGGAGCAAGAATTTAAAGTATATTTTTACAAAAAATTACTGTCATATAATAATTAAAAAAATTATTTTTTGTGCAAACTCCATAACAGAAAAAGAAAATATAAAATAGCAAAAAGAAATAAAAGCACTCTTAGAACACTCAAGATAAAAGATATTGTGCTTACATATTGCATACATATGTTTAATACCCAAATATTCAAATCCAACGTTGTATTCCAAATTTTCTTCATCCTTGGTGAATCAAAAACACATTATTGACTTCAACGTTGTGTAAATTGTGTTGAATGCTCTAGGAAACAATATGATGATAAATCTATTATCTTCATGTCTGTAGAAACTTCCACATAATGTCATCATTCTTCAGCTGATGAATTTAATAAAGTGAAAATTTTGCTATTCTTAATCAAATTTTAATCACATTAGAAAAAACAGGAAAAAATATAACATATAGTTTTCAATTTTACATTGAAAAGCATACAATCCACTGGAACTTGAACTTATAAATTATGATTTTCGAAAAATTCCAAAAGGATTATCTTTCAAGTTGAATTCATATATTCCTTAAGTATTTCTTCATTGGATGACTGAAAGTTGTTAGATAATTATAGAAAAAAAAACATTTTACCCCTTCCTCTTCTGACTGCTACATCTTCTAGATACATAATACCTTGTTGGAGATTATTAATTATCACTTTTCTTGACACATTTCTGCCAATAACCATTTGATTCTTCGTAGTTTTACGGCACAAACTAATGTACCTTTTGGTCCTTTACTTTGTTGATGTATACCTGCATAGTTTGACTATTATCTTTTTTAAATATATTTGATTATAACTAATTGTATACTGTATCAAGTTGCAATATATTTTGCAATGAAAAATATTAATGATAAGCAGAAAGATCATTTTGTCAATTTAAAGAAAATCAATGGCAGAAAGTTAAAATTTTAAATAATTAACAAACCTAAATTTTCATTATTTATAGCAACGACTGTATCACATTCCACAATTTCTACAGTTTTTGACTGTTGTACTTTTTATTTCTCCTCATTTAAATATAGGTTTCGATCCCTTCTCCTATTTTCTTCGTCCTTAGTAATTCAAAAACACATTACATATTAACTTTAAAATTATATAAATTGTTGAATGTCGTAAAAGATAATACGATAACTATCATCTTCATGTCTGTAGAAACTTTTATATAATGCCATTATTCTTCAGCTGATGAATTTAGTAAAGTAAAAAGCTTGCTATGTTTAATTAAATTTCAATCATATGGAAGAAAAAGAAAAAGATGTAACGTATGGTTTTCAACTTTACCTTATAAAGCACAGAATCTGCAGAAACTTGAATTCATATACTCCTTTAGTATTTCTTCATTGGATGACTGAAATTTCTTAGGTAATTAGAGAAAAAAACAACATTTTACCCTCTCTTCTTTTGACCAGAACATCTTCAGGATTGATAATATCTCGTTGGAGATCATCAGTTGTCGCTTTGCCTGGTACATTCCTGTGAATATCTACTTTAATTCTTCGTAGTTCTGCAGCGCTAACCTGTGTGCCTTCTGGTCCTTTAAATAAAGGTGTTGTACCATCTGATGGTTCTAATCTATAATGCAAAAGAATTCACTTCATTAAACATTAATTTTCTTTTCATAAATTAAAGACTAAATTATATCTTTCAACATCACATAAATATGTACCTAATATTGTTATTATAATCTGCAAAAAAACTTATATTTTATATGTATATGCTATAATATATCCTCTAAACATTTGCTTTAAAAGTAATTTTGTTTTATTCTTAAACAATATCGTTTAATTGTCTAAAATGAAGTGTCTTAGATTAGTCATACTTACTTTTTAGATAATATAGATGTATTAGATGTATTTGATGTAACAGTTCTATGTCGATTTTCCGTAGATTTGCTTTTACTCTTACTGCGGCTGTGATGTGAAAATCTTCCTCTGGGCAGTGGTAAACCTTTCTCAATAGCACGACGTATTTCATATTCTAAAATCTTCTTCTCCTTCAACTTTTCATGTTCTCGTAGCCTTTGTTGTTCTATCATCCATTCGCGCCTACGCCGTAATCGTTCTTCTTCTGTTCTTCGTAGACCAGCCTCGTAGTTTCCATTGCGTGATAATCTCAACTTTTCATCACGATGGGAATGATTCGACACGTTTCGTTTCATTTTCCAAGGAAGAAAAATTTCGTATGCGTGGAAGTTAACCTACAAATCTTTTTTTGAGGTTACAAATACAGAAGATTCAAATATGTACGTTATACCAAAAAAAAAAACATAATAGTAATATAGACTTACAAAAAATTTGCTGGAAGTTGAGGAAGTTAGGGTAGTTCAATAATAAATTGATGTATCAGCCTATTAGCAACAAAGTTATTGAATTGCATAGGAGGGATTGTCAAAGGAATCCTAAGGAGATCAAATGGACATATATACATACAAGGTGTAAATAAAATAAGTGTCAAGAGAATCATAGTATGATTCTATACCTTCAAATTGGTAGAGATTTATAAAAAAAAGAGTTAGTGCAAAAACGACCTTGATCTTGAAATTCAAGATAAAAATTTTTTATTATGAAAGAATTCTACTCATCACGAAAAACAAATGTTCCAAATGTCGCAATGACCTCTTCTCTCGGAAAAAAGTTTTAATGATTCTTAAACTGGTTTTATTCACGATATATTTATATTTATATATTTATATATTTATATTTATATCTTCATATCTTACATTTGTGTTCATATCTACATTTTACATTTAGTAAGAGAAATTAGAGAGACACATATAAGAATGTAGGAATAATAGAAGACTTTTGTGTACAGAAAAGATTCCGCGACAATACGATTTTCAACGACTTAGTTAACAATTTGATGATCAAGAATTAATATTGCGACATTTAAATCCATATCAAAGATCAAATTGGCGCCGCATTCATAACAAGGAACAGGTTAATTATCGCTCTACCTCATACATATTTACAAATGAACTTACATAGAACAGATCGCCGATTCAATCATACGAGAGAGAAAACTTACAATTTTATAATGATCAAAAATAAAAATTTGTGCTATTTCATTGTGTTTCAGTTACGATTACGAATACCTATAGAATAATTATTGGTAGAGAGGGAGCCAAAGAGTTATTATTATCAAAGTGAAGAATTATACGTAATTTTGGTAAAAAACTTGACTGAAATATGAAATGCGAGTTCAAGATTGTTCAAATACCGAGAAAAGAAAATACAAAGAAAAAAGAAACTAGAAGAGGAAGATATGCAATATATAATGATAGATTTGGGCTATTAAGCTGTATCAATAGATGCTACTTTATTTTACATCTGATTGGAGAATATAAGGATGTTGTGAATAAAGCCATTGTAACTTTAACATTTTTCTTCCACGAAAGAATGTCATTTGTGACTTTGAAATATTTGTCCTTCGTGATGGGTAGAATTTTTTCGCAACAAAAAATTTGATCTTGATATTCAAGATCAAGGTCATTTTTGCATCAACATTTTAAAATCACGTTACGATCCTCTTTACACTTACTTCCTTTATACCCTCTACAATGGGTTTACGACGCTGCTTTCTGTCGAAAGCCTATATATATTGCCTAATTGAAGTGCTCAACTATCCATGACATATCTTCTGTACCTTCCGTGGGCAACGTTGGTCGTTTATGTCCACGACTAATTTTACCGTTCTCAGCTTTCAAAAAATTTTTAGAATTCTGATATACTTATCAAAACCACTACTTTAATATATAATAGTTTCTTCAATTAAATGTTTAATGGATTAATTAGCAAAAATAAACATTCAGAAGAAAGTGCAAGGAGATGGAAACTTATTTAAAAACAAATATTTTTACAATATATAAATATAGAAAATTTGCGACGGCTTCAAAAATTTTTGAAACCTGAATTTAGATGAATGGAACAATAACGCAGGAAGAATCAGATATTTTTATATTTATATTTATCACATAGAGTAATTATCTGTATTATACATCTAGTAATTTCTATAAGATAAATAAAAAACAATAAATCATATCAACAATATTATCCATATTTATTGCAAAAGTTATGGTAAATGTACAGATAGAGGGCAACCTCATCGATTTCGATGATTTTTGGATATCTGTTTTGAATATGGACGATTTTATTTATATTACAGGACCCGATCAGAGACCGGCGAATCTCTAAAATCTTCCCAAATATTAAGAAAATATCAAAAGAATAAAAATTTACTTCTGAAAATATTAACATCGTAAGTAACCTAGGTCTTGCTGTGCTGGAACAAATCAATTTACATGAAATTCCCGTTGACTCCAGAGGTCCATTAGTGCTTACTTTTTTACATACTAGGGAATAGAGCCAGATTGCCAACATTCTTTACCTTCGAAGATATTAAAAAATGAAATTTCACTTATAATGATTTAAACGATCCAGATTGTTCACGGAGAATTTACTATTCATTTAGGTTCGGTGTAGACGAGTAGCCTCTTGACGCTGCATCATATGTCTGTTCTAGTTGCTTTTAACTGGCAAAAAACAAGGAAAGACATATGACGAGCGAGAACGCAGCGTTAAAAAGTTGCTTGTCCATGCCGGGGCTTAAATATCCTCAATATTCTGTATCTACGCCTTCAGTTTCGACTCTGGGACTTTTTATATTTGCATTTGAAATGCCTTTTAAAGGCTCTCGTTGAATGTCCCGTTAAAGTTATTACAAAATTTTTGAAATGCATTTATATTTTTATCTGCCGTCATCTTTCGTGTCATTTATTACTATTTAATGCAAAAAATAAGGGATACTCATTACTCTTTAATACAATTCGAACATGGTTAAAAGCCTTTCCACGAGTATAGAAAAAAGCACCGACATATATACACTTTTATGAAAGTGTATATATTTTGACAAAATTTGCTATTCAGATATGTAATTCATAGGATGACGCTCGACTTGGCTTGAGCCTTTGTATCCTTGCCACAGATGAGATCGTGCCATGGCGCGACTGCAAATACCAATCAGGGCGTACCAGATAAACGAGCGAAAGGGACAATGACAAATTATCGAGGTACTACTAACCACTTGTTCAACGACGAACAGATCACGGTATACAAGAAACTTAAAAAATAAAAGTTAATTTAGATATAGAAGTAAAAATCAGATTAATCCAATTGAAACAGTCTAGATTAATGGACTGATAGTTACAATTCTCAGTCCTCTTTATAGTGTTTTTGAAAACTAGCTTCGATTAAGCAACGTGAGAAGTGATGTGTTGTTCTTTTCGTCCGTTTAGCTCATACCTTGCGATTGGTATTTAGGGTCGCGCTAAAAAATGATCTCGTCTGTGGCCAGGGTTTCAATGGCCCACATCGAATCCCATGAAATACCTGAATTGTAAATATTGCAAGTATAGGGCACTTATTGATATTTAATAAAATTACATGCTTTTCATTGCTTTTATTTTCTAGTTATTTTATTATGCATCTATTATTCCATTTGTATCATATATTGTAACAAAAAACATTAAATAAAGTAAAATTTGTTATAATTATCTAATACGTATAACAAATAGATATACTACTATTTATGTTCAACAGTGTATAGACCAATTTTTTCTTATTTTTTTACATAATGTAACGATTGCTAGCAAAAAACGCAATTTAAAAAAAGGGCATACGGTTTCGTTTTGTCGATCCGAAGGAGGTTTGTCCGAATTTCGCCAGAGATTTTTTCTAATGAATATGATCATAGTTCAAAAACATTACTTTTTTATTATATAAAATATCTTTGAAAATTTGAAAATTGAAATAAAACTGAACGAATATGTGCAATATGATAATATTACGCGGATATATTTTATATTAGACTATTCACAGTTTTTGGTACGATTTATAAAAGAATAAAATAATGATAAAAAGGTATGACACTGAAATCTTGACGTATAATAAAAATACTATTTTTTTAAACTTTATGCAGTGCTTTGTAACACTAATCGCGTTCCTTTGCACTGTCTGATCTGCAATGGTTTACTTTACTAGCAAATCTCAATGAATCCAATGTTTTGTTACAATATTCATCTAAAGAAAATATGTTCAGTAACATAAAAATTTTTGAATTGCCACCTAAAGACTGCATTAATAAATGAGTGAATTTTGAGTTGCTGCATGAAATGTTTTCCACTAAGTCGGTTAAATTTAGGTTTCCTAACGAATTCTCTTCTTTTGAATGATTCGTCCTTATAAGTGCTATTTTCGTTACTAAATGCAATTTTGACGACCTAAAAAATTAAATTTTCCATTTATTTCTAAGTCTATTGTATTTTCATATTCACGCGCACTAGCGTGTGTGTGTACCGTTTATTCAACTGAATATCTGTAACTGTTCTATTGCATGGTACTGTCAAAAGGAATTTATGCAATTCTTCAGGAATGTTAATTTCCTCTGTGAGATTGCTGATGTACGAATTGTGTTCCTTATTATTAGTCATTCTGATTTGAGATTTAAGCAAATCAACAATGTGCTCTAATAAATTTGTAATGTAATCTAATAAAATTGGCTTATCTTCTATTCGATATTCCCAATCAAGTAATTGAAATTCCTTCATTTTTTAAAAAAGACATATTGTTTTACATTGTGATTAGTAAATAATATATGTATACATTGAACAATATATACTGTTCTAGGTATCATGACTTCTATTTCAATAGATAATAAATAGAGGTAGTATATGTTTTACCAAAAGCAATAAATATACAGACATTATACCCCGTTAAAGCAGATTGAACTAACAGAGCTAACTCTTTACAAATATTTTCCTTATTAGTAGTTGATGAGAAGAATTTATTGAAAAAATATTTTTGACTGGTTCTCGGCTGTCTTTCGCTACAACTATCTGAATCAGATCCATTAAATTTTTCCAGCCCAATATTGCATTCATTTACGAAATTTATATTACACATCTTGAAGAAAATAAAATTAGATATATTTGACGCAACAATTCAATTGTAATGTAAAAATCTATTTATGGACAACGATAAACCTAACGTAGGCGCACGACATATGTTATATTCCAAAATCTTTTTCACCTTCAACCTTTCAGGTTCTCGTATTTCACTTTTCATCACGATGGGAATGATTCGCGACACGTTTCGTTTTATTTTCAAAAGAAAAACATTTCGTATGCAAGACAGTTAACAAACTTTCTTGAATTTAGAAACACATAAGATTTTAATATGTATGTTACATCAAACCGTGTACACAAAAATATCTAATTACATAGAAAAATTAGAAAAATAAAAGACAAGTACATCCAATGAAGTTACAAACATTGTGTAGACAGTAAAGTTATCGTATTAAACGTGAAATAACTATTTGCATTATGTTTACATTAAGGCAAAAGTGCTAATTTTAAAGTTATAGAAAATATGCGTCACTAAACTGGCAAACAAAATACTGAAGTTTTTGTATTTAAAATGGTACATTTTAATGAAATCTCAGACATATTTTTCTTATTACAATTTATTTATAATTACATACATATTTAAGCAGTACTATATTAATAGTTAAAACTCTGAGTTTATACTTATACCTTGTCCCTGTATTATTATAGTCCTATTCTGTCTAATTTCAATGTGACCAGTTCACTCTTCCAGCCATGTGAATCTTAGTAGCCTATTTTGTAGGTGCAACCATCGGAGTCATATAGAGAAATGAGAAAATATATGTATAACATTCTTGACACCTCATTAAAGAGGGAGGGACTTATAAAGCACTATTAACACATACTTACATATCATAGTGTAACTGCTAGAATTCCATTATTTCCTTGCACACCTGAAATACTTGATTAAACTCATTATACTACTAGTACTATTAGTACCCAGAACAATCAAATGGTATACATAAAACAATACAGGAATTAATGATCAAATCACAAACTGCAATAATACTATTCTATACTATATGCGCAATATAGCTTAGAATACATATTTCGATAACATATAGTTTAGAATACATTTTAACATATCTGTTATTATGTTTTAACACTAATCTACACAATACTCAACAATATTGTGTTCCAACATATCCATATCATGTTTTGGCAATACATTATCACATATCTGTATTATTTTTCATAATCTGCACCATACCCAACAATACTGTGTTGCAACATATCCAGATTATGATTTGGCAATAGATCATAACATATAAATAATATGTCTGAGCCCTACTTTGTGATATTTCCATATCAACTTCGAAATAGCAACATTTTGAAAAAATATATCCCTATTAATATCCATATCTATTCGAAACAATAACTGGTCTCCTAAACAGGCACTACATCATCCGCCATATGTATCCAACATTTTAGTAATGCATTATACATATCCATATCCATACCCAAGACTACTGTGTTGGAACATATCCAGATTATGTTTTGGCAATACATTATAACATATCCATAATATCTGAGCAATACTCTGTAAGATATCCATATTAATTTAGAAATAGCAACATTTTGAAATACTGCACCCCCATTAATATCCATATATCATCCAAACAATATCTAGCCTCATCATCAGGCATTAGATGGTCTACCGTATGTATATAATATTTCGGCAATACATTATAACATATCCAGATTATGTCTTGGCAATACATTATCGCATATCCATATTATTATTCATACTCTGCACCATAATCAACAATACTGTGTTGGAACATATCCATATTATGTTTTGGCAATACATTATAACATATCCAGATAATGTTTTAGCAATACATTATAACATATCCATCATATCTGAGCAATACTCTGTGAGATATCCATATTAATTTAGAAATGGTACCAGTTTGAAATACTGCACGACTATTAGTATCCACATTTATCCGAAACAATGGCTGGTCGTATAAACAGGCACTACGTATCATCTACCATATGTATATAATATTTCGACAATACATTATAACATATCCAGATTATGTTTTGGCACTACATTATAACATATCCATAATATCTGAGCAATACTCTGTAAGATATCAATATTAATTTACAAAATAGCAACATTTTGAAATAATATATTCCTATTAATATCCATATCTATTCTAAACAATAGCTGGTCTCATAAACAGGCAATATATCCTCCACCATATGTATACAACATTTTACCAACGCATTATACATATCCATCTTATTTTTCATAATCTGCACCATACCCAACAATACTGTGTTGCAACATATCCAGATTATGATTTGGCAATAGATCATAACATATAAATAATATGTCTGAGCCCTACTTTGTGATATTTCCATATTAATTTAGAAATAGCAACATTTTGAAAAAATATATCCATATTAATATCCATATCTATTCGAAACAATAGTTGATCTCATAAACAGGCACTACATCATCCACCATATGTATCCAACATTTTAGAAATGCATTATACATATCCATATCCATACCCAAGACTACTGTGTTGGAATATATCCAGATTATGTTTTGGCAATAGATCATAACATATCCATAATATGTCTGAGCCCTACTATGTGATATTTCCATATTAACTTTAAATGGCAACATTTTGAAAAAATATATCCCTATTAATATCCATATCTATTCGAAACAATAGCTGGTCTCCTAAACAGGCACTACTTCATCCACCATATGTATACAAAATTTTACCAACGCATTATACATATCCATCTTATTTTTCATACTCTGCTCCATACTCAACGATACTGTGTTGCAACATATCCAGATTATGTTTTGGCAATAGATCATAACATATCCATAATATGTCTGAGCCCTACTTTGTCATATTTCCATATCAACTTCGAAATAGCAACATTTTGAAAAAATATATCCCTATTAATATCCATATCTATTCGAAACAATAACTGGTCTCCTAAACAGGCACTAAATCATCCGCCATATGTATCCAACATTTTAGTAATGCATTATACATATCCATATCCATACCCAAGACTACTGTGTTGGAACATATCCAGATTATGTTTTGGCAATACATTATAACATATCCATAATATCTGAGCAATACTCTGTGAGATATCCATATTAATTTAGAAATGGTACCAGTTTGAAATACTGCACGACTATTAGTATCCACATTTATCCGAAACAATGGCTGGTCGTATAAACAGGCACCACGTATCATCTACCATATGTATATAATATTTCGACAATACACTATAACATATCCAGATTATGTTTTGACAATACATTATCATATATCCATATTATTATTCATGCTCTGCTCCATAATCAACAATACTGTGTTGGAACATAACCATATTATGTTTGGGCAATACATTATAACATATCCATCATATCTGAGCAATACTCTGTAAGATATCCTTATTAATTTAGTAATAGCCACATTTTGAATTAATATATCCCTATTAATATCCATATCTTTTCTAAACAATAGCTGGGCTCATAAACAGGCACTATATGATCTGCCGTATGTATATAATATTTTGACAATACATTATAACATATCCAGATAATGTTTTAGCAATACATTATAACATATCCATCATATCTGAGCAATACTCTGTAAGATATCCATATTAATTTAGTAATAGCCACATTTTGAAGTAATATATCCCTATTAATATCCATATCTATTCTAAACAATAGCTGGTCTCGTAAACAGGCACTACATCCTCCACCATATGTATTCAACATTTTAGCAATGCATTATACATATCCATATCCATACCCAAGACTACTGTGTTGGAACATATCCAGATAACGTTTTAGCAATACATTATAACATATCCATAATATCTGAGCAATACTCTGTAAGATATCCATATTAATTTAGAAATAGCAACATTTTGAAATAATATATCCCTATTAATATCCATATCTTTTCTAAACAATAGCTGGGCTCATAAACAGGCACTATATGATCTGCCGTATGTATATAATATTTTGACAATACATTATAACATATCCAGATAATGTTTTAGCAATACATTATAACATATCCATCATATCTGAGCAATACTCTGTAAGATATCCATATTAATTTACAAATACAATTAATTAGAATTAAATAATGATATTTTGGAATACTTCATCCCTATTAACATCCATATTTGTTCAAAACAATGGCATGCCCTTTCAATAGGCACTTTATCCTCTACCATATGTATACAATATTTTAGCAATGCATTATACATATCCATCTTATTTTTCATACTCTGCGCCATACTTAACAATATTAGGTTGCAACGTATCCAGATTATGTCTTGGCAATACATTATCACATATCCATATTATTATTCATACTCTGCTCCATACTCAACAATACTGTGTTGGAACATATCCAGATATGTTTTGGCAATACATTATAACATATCCATAATATCTGAGCAATACTCTTTAAGATATCCATATTAATTTAGAAATAGCAACATTTTGAAATACTGCACCCCCATTAATATCCATATATCATCCAAACAATATCTAGCCTCATCATCAGGCATTAGATGGTCTACCCTATGTATATAATATTTCGGCAATACATTATAACATATCCAGATTATGTCTTGGCAATACATTATCGCATATCCATATAATTATTCATACTCTGCTCCATAATCAACAATACTGTGTTGGAACATATCCATATTATGTTTTGGCAATACATTATAACATATCCATAATATCTGAGCAATACTCTGTAAGATATCAATATTAATTTACAAAATAGCAACATTTTGAAATAATATATTCCTATTAATATCCATATCTATTCTAAACAATAGCTGGTCTCATAAATAGGCAATATATCCTCCACCATATGTATACAACATTTTACCAACGCATTGTACATATCCATCTTATTTTTCATACTCTGCTCCATACTCAACGATACTGTGTTGCAACATATCCAGATTATGTTTTGGCAATAGATCATAACATATCCATAATATGTCTGAGCCCTACTTTGTGATATTTCCATATCAACTTCGAAATAGCAACATTTTGAAAAAATATATCCCTATTAATATCCATATATATTCGAAACAATAGCTGGTCTCCTAAACAGGCACTACATCATCCGCCATATGTACCCAACATTTTAGTAATGCATTATACATATCCATATCCATACCCAAGACTAATGTGTTGGAACATATCCAGATTATGTTTTGGCAATACATTATAACATATCCATAATATCTGAGCAATACTCTGTGAGATATCCATATTAATTTAGAAATGGTACCAGTTTGAAATACTGCACGACTATTAGTATCCACATTTATCCGAAACAATGGCTGGTCGTATAAACAGGCACTAAGTATCATCTACCATATGTATATAATATTTCGACAATACATTATAACATATCCAGATTATGTTTTGGCAATACATTATCACATATCCATATTATTATTCATACTTTGCTCCATAATCAACAATACTGTGTTGGAACATAACCATATTATGTTTGGGCAATACATTATAACATATCCATAATATCTGAGCAATACTCTGTGAGATATCCATATTAATTTAGAAATGGTACCAGTTTGAAATACTGCACGACTATTAGTATCCACATTTATCCGAAACAATGGCTGGTCGTATAAACAGGCACTACGTATCATCTACCATATGTATATAATATTTCGACAATACACTATAACATATCCAGATTATGTTTTGACAATACATTATCATATATCCATATTATTATTCATACTCTGCTCCATAATCAACAATACTGTGTTGGAACATAACCATATTATGTTTGGGCAATACATTATAACATATCCATCATATCTGAGCAATACTCTGTAAGATATCCTTATTAATTTAGTAATAGCCACATTTTGAATTAATATATCCCTATTAATATCCATATCTATTCTAAACAATAGCTGGTCTCATAAACAGGAACTATATCCTCCACCATATGTATACAAAATTTTACCAACGCATTATACGTATCCATCTTATTTTTCATACTCTGCTCCATACTCAACGATACTGTGTTGCAACATATCCAGATTATGTTTTGGCAATAGATCATAACATATCCATAATATGTCTGAGCCCTACTTTGTGATATTTCCATATCAACTTCGAAATAGCAACATTTTGAAAAAATATATCCCTATTAATATCCATATCTATTCGAAACAATAACTGGTCTCCTAAACAGGCACTACATCATCCGCCATATGTATCCAACATTTTAGTAATGCATTATACATATCCATATCCATACCCAAGACTACTGTGTTGGAACATATCCAGATATGTTTTAGCAATACATTATAACATATCCATAATATCTGAGCAATACTCTGTAAGATATCCATATTAATTTAGAAATAGCAACATTTTGAAATACTGCACCCCCATTAATATCCATATATCATCCAAACAATATCTAGCCTCATCATCAGGCATTAGATGGTCTACCGTATGTATATAATATTTCGGCAATACATTATAACATATCCAGATTATGTCTTGGCAATACATTATCGCATATCCATATTATTATTCATACTCTGCACCATAATCAACAATACTGTGTTGGAACATATCCATATTATGTTTTGGCAATACATTATAACATATCCAGATAATGTTTTAGCAATACATTATAACATATCCATCATATCTGAGCAATACTCTGTGAGATATCCATATTAATTTAGAAATGGTACCAGTTTGAAATACTGCACGACTATTAGTATCCACATTTATCCGAAACAATGGCTGGTCGTATAAACAGGCACTACGTATCATCTACCATATGTATATAATATTTCGACAATACATTATAACATATCCAGATTATGTTTTGACAATACATTATCATATATCCATATTATTATTCATACTCTGCTCCATAATCAACAATACTGTGTTGGAACATAACCATATTATGTTTGGGCAATACATTATATCATATCCATAATATGTGAGCAATACTCTGTAAGATATCCATATTAATTTAGAAATAGCAACATTTTGAAATAATATATCCCTATTAATATCCATATCTTTCCTAAACAATAGCTGGTCTCATAAACAGGCACTATATGATCGAACATATGTATATAATATTTTGACAATACATTATAACATATCCAGATAATGTTTTAGCAATACATTATAACATATCCATCATATCTGAGCAATAATCTGTAAGATATGCTTATTAATTTAGTAATAGCCACATTTTGAATTAATATATCCCTATTAATATCCATATCTATTCTAAACAATAGCTGGTCTCATAAACAGGCACTATACCTTCCACCATATGTATACAAAATTTTACCAACGCATTATACATATCCATATTATTTTTCATACTCTGTTCCATACTGAACAATACTGTGATGCAACATATCCAGTTTATGTTTTGTCAATACGCCATTACATATCCATAATATGTCTGAGTGATACTCTGTAATAATTCCATATTAATTTACAAATACAAATATTTAGAATTAAATAATGACATTTTGGAATACTTTATCCCCATTAATATCCATATTTGTTCGATACAATGGCATGCCCTTTAAATATGCACTTTATCCTCTACCATATGTATACAATATTTTGGCAATGCATTATACATATCCATCATATCTGAGCAATACTCTGTAAGATATCCATATTAATTTAGTAATAGCCACATTTTGGAGTAATATATCCCTATTAATATCCATATCTATTCTAAACAATAGCTGGTCTCGTAAACAGGCACTACATCCTCCGCCATATGTATCCAACATTTTAGCAATGCATTATATATATCCATATCCATACCCAAGACTACTGTGTTGGAACATATCCAGATTATGTTTTGGCACTACATTATAACATATCCATAATATCTGAGCAATACTCTGTAAGATATCCATATTAATTTAGTAATAGCCACATTTTGAAGTAATATATCCCTATTAATATCCATATCTATTCTAAACAATAGCTGGTCTCGTAAACAGGCACTACATCCTCCACCATATGTATTCAACATTTTAGCAATGCATTATACATATCCATATCCATACCCAAGACTACTGTGTTGGAACATATCCAGATTATGTTTTGGCAATACATTATAACATATCCATAATATCTGAGCAATACTCTGTAAGATATCAATATTAATTTACAAAATAGCAACATTTTGAAATAATATATTCCTATTAATATCCATATCTATTCTAAACAATAGCTGGTCTCATAAACAGGCACTATATCCTCCACCATATGTATACAAAATTTTACCAACGCATTATACGTATCCATCTTATTTTTCATACTCTGCTCCATACTCAACGATACTGTGTTGCAACATATCCAGATTATGTTTTGGCAATAGATCATAACATATCCATAATATGTCTGAGCCCTACTTTGTGATATTTCCATATCAACTTCGAAATAGCAACATTTTGAAAAAATATATCCCTATTAATATCCATATCTATTCGAAACAATAACTGGTCTCCTAAACAGGCACTACATCATCCGCCATATGTATCCAACATTTTAGTAATGCATTATACATATCCATATCCATACCCAAGACTACTGTGTTAGAACATATCCAGATATGTTTTAGCAATACATTATAACATATCCATAATATCTGAGCAATACTCTGTAAGATATCCATATTAATTTAGAAATAGCAACATTTTGAAATACTGCACCCCCATTAATATCCATATATCATCCAAACAATATCTAGCCTCATCATCAGGCATTAGATGGTCTACCGTATGTATATAATATTTCGGCAATACATTATAACATATCCAGATTATGTCTTGGCAATACATTATCGCATATCCATATTATTATTCATACTCTGCTCCATAATCAACAATACTGTGTTGGAACATAACCATATTATGTTTTGGCAATACATTATAACATATCCATAATATCTGAGCAATACTCTGTGAGATATCCATATTAATTTAGAAATGGTACCAGTTTGAAATACTGCACGACTATTAGTATCCACATTTATCCGAAACAATGGCTGGTCGTATAAACAGGCACCACGTATCATCTACCATATGTATATAATATTTCGACAATACACTATAACATATCCAGATTATGTTTTGACAATACATTATCATATATCCATATTATTATTCATGCTCTGCTCCATAATCAACAATACTGTGTTGGAACATAACCATATTATGTTTGGGCAATACATTATAACATATCCATCATATCTGAGCAATACTCTGTAAGATATCCTTATTAATTTAGTAATAGCCACATTTTGAATTAATATATCCCTATTAATATCCATATCTATTCTAAACAATAACTGGTCTCGTAAACAGGCACTACATCCTCCACCATATGTATCCAACATTTTAGCAATGCATTATACATATCCATATCCATACCCAAGACTACTGTGTTGGAACATATCCAGATAACGTTTTAGCAATACATTATAACATATCCATAATATCTGAGCAATACTCTGTAAGATATCCATATTAATTTAGAAATAGCAACATTTTGAAATAATATATCCCTATTAATATCCATATCTTTTCTAAACAATAGCTGGGCTCATAAACAGGCACTATATGATCTGCCGTATGTATATAATATTTTGACAATACATTATAACATATCCAGATAATGTTTTAGCAATACATTATAACATATCCATCATATCTGAGCAATACTCTGTAAGATATCCATATTAATTTACAAATACAATTAATTAGAATTAAATAATGATATTTTGGAATACTTCATCCCTATTAACATCCATATTTGTTCAAAACAATGGCATGCCCTTTCAATAGGCACTTTATCCTCTACCATATGTATACAATATTTTAGCAATGCATTATACATATCCATCTTATTTTTCATACTCTGCGCCATACTTAACAATATTAGGTTGCAACGTATCCAGATTATGTCTTGGCAATACATTATCACATATCCATATTATTATTCATACTCTGCTCCATAATCAACAATACTGTGTTGGAACATATCCATATTATGTTTTGGCAATACATTATAACATATCCATAATATCTGAGCAATACTCTGTAAGATATCAATATTAATTTACAAAATAGCAACATTTTGAAATAATATATTCCTATTAATATCCATATCTATTCTAAACAATAGCTGGTCTCATAAACAGGCAATATATCCTCCACCATATGTATACAACATTTTACCAACGCATTGTACATATCCATCTTATTTTTCATACTCTGCTCCATACTCAACGATACTGTGTTGCAACATATCCAGATTATGTTTTGGCAATAGATCATAACATATCCATAATATGTCTGAGCCCTACTTTGTGATATTTCCATATCAACTTCGAAATAGCAACATTTTGAAAAAATATATCCCTATTAATATCCATATATATTCGAAACAATAGCTGGTCTCCTAAACAGGCACTACATCATCCGCCATATGTACCCAACATTTTAGTAATGCATTATACATATCCATATCCATACCCAAGACTACTGTGTTGGAACATATCCAGATTATGTTTTGGCAATACATTATAACATATCCATAATATATGAGCAATACTCTGTGAGATATCCATATTAATTTAGAAATGGTACCAGTTTGAAATACTGCACGACTATTAGTATCCACATTTATCCGAAACAATGGCTGGTCGTATAAACAGGCACTAAGTATCATCTACCATATGTATATAATATTTCGACAATACATTATAACATATCCAGATTATGTTTTGGCAATACATTATCACATATCCATATTATTATTCATACTTTGCTCCATAATCAACAATACTGTGTTGGAACATAACCATATTATGTTTGGGCAATACATTATATCATATCCATAATATCTGAGCAATACTCTGTAAGATATCCATATTAATTTAGAAATAGCAACATTTTGAAATAATATATCCCTATTAATATTCATATCTATTCTAAACAATAGCTGGTCTCATAAACAGTCTTATCATCTACCTTATGTATATGTCGAAGAAGCGTCAGGAATAGAGTTGTGGGCGTTTGCTAGATCTGCATTGGAATTGGCCATCGCTGTGTTATAACGAAGGTACGGCCTGGTTTTACGAGTATGGATACTACCGATTCGGCAATCAACTGCGGTGGTTGGGCACTGGCGATACTAGTGACGTTGGTCTTAGGTTCGATAACGAATCCACGGTCAACGGGAGGATAGATATACTTGCTCACACAATACTCACAGATCGTAAGTCGCTACTCTCTTCGTGGAGGAGATCGCAAGAAAGAATGAATTTTCGTCCCGATGATGCCACCGAGGAGAACTATGATGGGGTGTGTCTAAGGACACGAGATCACCGGATTCGTCGAGTATAGCCCTCGTTCCGAAGTAAGGGAAATTGATGTCGCTGTCAATTGGTCAATTTGGGACAAATACTGCCTATCCGTTTGAAAAATCTTAATTCCAGGAAAAGACCCAAGTTTTATAGCGGGCCCTCAGGCTAACTGAACTTGTACTGTGTAAGTGCCTCAACATTTGGTATTCATTGTCCGAAGGAACCGTTGGAATGTTTTACTGTCAGGTACCTCTATGGGTATTTCCTTTAGTGAGGGTCATACTACCACTCCACACCTTTGTTAGACGAAGCGCCCGTTCCGTTGATCGCGGCTACGTTCGGCGACTGATGGTCGCCTTGAGCCAAAGTTTATCACAAATCGCAAACAAGTGCAATTGGGCAGAATAACGGCAAATTGTTTAATTACAACTGTAAACTTTAATTACAATTTTACGGATTTTCCCGAAGTTCCAAAGGGGAGGTTCCGGTATCCTTTCACCTTCGACAAATATATATATATGAATTATGGTTTCTGACAAGGTTACGGGCGTAACAGTTATTATTATTTGTTATTACTGATTTTATTTATCATCTGATCTTGAGATAGCCTTTTCTTTGTACTGATTGCATTTATTTTAAGAATAACTAAAATATTTGCCTAAAACTAAAATAATGTACTTCTAATATTTAGATGCAAACATCCGCGCCATCTGCAATTTTCGTGCACTTGAAAATTAGCATCAGATTTGAAAATCTATAATATTAATTCCACTTATTAATAATCTCTTTAAGCCCGAAATATATGTATATAATTAAAACATTAACTTTAAATTGTATTAAATTTTGAATAAAAGCATTGAAAGGATAAACAAAACACCTTGCGGTTTCTTTAGCTTCAGTATCAAAGCTGAGTGTCATGGCCATGGCCACTGTTGGTCAAAGTATCACATTGTCGTACTTTTAAATTGTATTAAACAATTTATTTAAACAGATCAAACAATAAGCATGCTGATAAAGGGGTGGCGTATGATTCTTATCCATTTTCTTATTGCTTGGGAATGGGATTAATTCACTTAAAAACTGAGTGATACGTATAAAACCAAGCGAATATCCGGTAAAAGCGAATCGTGTAGGAAGGACGAGGAAAAGCGCCGTAAAGTTTCACGACGTGTAAGGAACGGAAACAGAGGTTAGCTTATTGAACACAACTACCCTAGTCAGTTAAGATGGTGGTCATTACGGTTGTGGTGGTGGCAAAAGTGATGTCATTGATATCAATTTAGTTAAAACGTTCAACGAAGAGACAAAGGAGGAAAGCCATTCTTATAAGTAACAGTGTTTATGAGTTTCGTTAGTTATCTTATCAGGTTTTTATCACATATCATTTGAAAGTACGTGAGTGTTAAAATATTAGCTGTGACGGAACAGTTGATTGTATATGTATACATTTATCTTTCTTTCAATAGATACTTTCCTCTCTGTTAGTTTCTCTGTCCTGCTCATTCCTTCAATCGTTCTTTCTATCCTTTTTGTTTATTAATATGCATTGAAGTACCTTCACTTTATTACGAATGAATCTTCCGAAGAATAGGATTGCGTGTCAAAGGAAAAACCAGTCGATCGTTATTCGATCGAAAATTGCCGTGTTATTCTGTTGGAATTAAGTGACCGGCTGATTAAAAGTACAACAGCAGATAAATTAATGAATATGCAAAGTTTTTAAATTTGTGTCGCGCGAAATTTCCAATTTTTTTCCGAAGGTAAGCAAATTGAGAAGTGTGCAAATTTCGTGGATGATTACTAATGGTTAAGCGTGTTTCTCTGCCGTGAATACTTTAAAGATTAATTATATTAAGTGAAGTATAAGTAATGCGACCTTTGTAGTAATTCGTTTTTATCGTGTTTCAAAGATGTCATTGTTAAATTTTTGTTGCTTGTAATTTCCTTATTTCAAGCAATTTTCAGTGTACCGTAAATTTTTCTATCGATCGAAAATAGGTCATCAAGATAAAGTAGGGGACGTCCACACAGTTACATTCCTCAATTCCTGGCGCTTTTAATGAATCAACGTATAATGAACTTTGGTAGAGAAATGTGCTTTATGTCAATGAAAGCTGTTCTTGTCACACTTGTCAAAACATATTAACTACTCGATGTCTTGTATTAATTGTGATATTTAAAATATGTTTGAAGTTATGTTACAATTTATCAAATTGACTTTTTGCAATTAGTGTGATTATCTATGAAGCAGTTGATTATACTTATTAATTTATAACAAATTACATTTAACATTTTTTATATGTGAGATAATATATGTTATAAGGAAAAGAAAACATGAATAGTTATACAAATATACTTTTAACAGGGTTGCAATAATGTCTAAAAAGATTAATTGCAACAAAATGTTAGTTCACCAGTTATCGTCTGTATTACCTGATGATAGGCCCATCACAGCCATAAATATTGTTGAAGATATAGATAAGTGTCCACCAAATTTTACAGTGGTAAGTAACCTCACAAGATAGTTTGTATAAATAAGTTAGGGTATTTAACCTGGTGTTTATAACTATTTTTATATTACTATTTGCTTTTTAATTTTCTATAAATGTGTACTATTTTTAAATGTTATTTTACCTTTAGGTATCACGAACATATGACCAAGATACTGATGCTGATCTATGGAGAGAAAGTGGACTTTTTATTAAAAAGAAAGGCAGATACATATGTTTTTCAAAGACTGAAGGGTTACCGCAGTGTGTGGTCGAAGATATCGTAGTCATTAATGAACGAGATACTCCACCAGAAGGATATAGCATAATTTCTTGTACTGTAGATTCAAGTGAGCATACGTAAGACTAATCAATGTATCATTTATCAAGAATTTATTTTCATTTAGTACATTGCAATAATGAATTTTAGTGCAGAAGGCATGGAGAAAGAAACAGGTGTGCTATAAAATTAGAAATAAGGAACTATGTTCGAAAGCAGTTACTGATATTATCATATGTAGTAGAGTTATACATAAGGTTTATACATCTAAAATGGCACCAAACGGATTTATTGCTGCTGGGTATATCTATAGAATTTTATATTTATGAAAGTTTCATAAAAATCAAATTATTCTTATTCCTATTCTTTTCAGTGTTATTAACGGAGTTTGTGTTTGCTACAAAACTGTGGATATTGTAAATGGGAATTCAAATTCACAGTCATATGTTAATATAGAGTAAGAATCGTCTTTATCCTAAAAGCAATTAAGATGTATTTACCTTAATGCTTACCACTTATTCTATATAACGTCTTATTTATAGCTTACTACAAAGTGCTTCCCCAAATCCATCAAATGGGACACCCCATAGAATACCGCCTGAGAGGCCACCAAAACCAAAGTTTTCGCCAAAACCAGCAAATGGGGTTTATCCAAAAATTAGTGGAAGTGGAGGAAAGGATACAGAGGAATCTAACGATAGAGATTATGAAATTTTGAGTCCTAGTGCAAGAATTAGACCTACGAGACCTGCTCCGCAACCCCCTACATCAACAGTTGTTGGATCTACATCAATTTATGGTACACTTCCAGGATCTTCCGATTTGGATGGAGTCCCATTTGTTCTTAATCCACGTCTTAGTGTTCATTCTGATTCTTCTACTGTAAGTAATTTTTACAAAAAATCTATATTTTTTTGTATATAATTTCATATATTTTCAACAATTATTTCATATTGTTTAGAATAAACTTCCTGTGATTAAAATTTGGACTCAGAAAGACTTGGATAAAGAGGTATAATTAATATTTATTCAAAGCATGTAATGTACCAATGTTTTTAATATTCTTATTTTTTATTTAATTTTGCAGTTCTTTTACGATTTTTGTGCAGAGAGAGAAACTTGAAGAAACCACTGTGCCAAATTAATTGCGTGATTCTTCACGCAATTTTTCAGCTATGTCTATACATTTGTATTGATAATATAGCACTAGCCAAGTGTAATAGAGTGCCTGAACGAGTGATTCATACTAACCTACGAAAATGGAATTACTTTCAAAACATTTATCAATGAAGTGTTCGAATTTAAATATTGTCCATTTTCTAAAGTACTTTTCTCTTCCATACCCTATTTAGATTTTGATACCAGTAACAGTTAGCACCGTATTTTTATAGAGTTGCGTTGTATTTTTATAGATAGTAGAAGTTATATATATGTATATTATATATAATTGTATGATATGTTCTAGTTGTTTATAAATCGCCACAAAATACTTAATATTATACTGGTGTATTCCTATTTCTTAATCAAACGCAGGAATCTTTCAATAAAGTCATCTTTAATTTTATTTCCAACAAAAAATAAGTACATCTTTACTTTTATCCTCGAATGAATGCCTTTAATACTTTTATAGAATATGTATATTTTGCTTTTATATCATTTAGTTGATGAATAGTTAATTCGTAATTACGTACATACAGATTCTCAAATGCTACAAGGTTTAACTAACAGTTGGTTGAGATACTGATTAGAGTTTGATATTTAGAATTTCACAAAATACCGGATGATGAACGTAATTATAGCTTAATTTGAGACCACTGTAATTTAATATTTTCAATTTTTGATGTACAACTTTAACTAGAAAATAACAAAAACGTTGATTTTCGTAGTAAATGAACTTACTTGTGGCACTTCATAGTGAAAAAAGCTTATTAACATATGTAAGTATTTACGTTTATAAGCTATTCCCAATGATGTACTATTAATTACTCAATTAATTGTGACTTGATTAGTAATGCTATAAATAGGTAAGCAACATTTTATTAAAATATACAACATATTCAAGTATTCTTTAAATTGAAGGTGCTATAAATAAATTAACTTCTACGTTCCACAATTTCTTTAGTAACAAAAAATCTGATAAAGGTATTAAAAAGAAGAAAGAGAACATTAATAATTTACAGAATTACATTTTGCACTTAAAGAATCATGTTCCTAGCACGGTTTTAATGATCACTAATTCATATTATGGTTACTATTTTTCGTTTGCTTATTAATTTAAGTTCCTTCGGCAGATGCTTCTTGTCGAAACAGATTTTTTGGAAAAACTTGAACCAGTCGTCAGACAAATGGGCCAGTCCAATGTCTAATATGGGTAGTATTGTTCGTCGTGGAAACACCATGTTTTTCCATAACTGCTGTCGCTTTGATCTTATTCTTATACTTGACGTCTTTTGGCTTTAACATACTCTTGTGGTTGCTCAGCAACCTCGATGGTGTTAATATGGATTTGTTGCTAAGACCTGTAGCTTCTAAGAAGTGATCGTAGCCGCTGCTCGAATTGCTCGCAGCAAGAGGAACATTATTATTGTCTTTGGTTGCGGCAGTTTTCTCGTTCTGACCAACCGTCGCCCCAAGATTACCGAGCCTCTCCGATCCATCGCCCTCTGGTCTATCGGGATCATCTGACAAATCACATTCATCCAAATTGAACTCTTCAAAATTTTGTCTGATATCAAATTCCTGATCAAATTCTGAATGGACATGTTTCTCCTTGGTTTTTGTGCGTTCTTTTGTTTGATCCTCCGATTCACCGCCAATTTTGAATTCTTCAAAATGGCGAACAATGTTAGTGACTCTGGGAATTTTCCGGGTTTGTTCCCCACTAGTTTCATGACTGACGCTCTGACGCGTCTGGAATGAAGATCGGACATTATTAAACCTGTTTTTCCAGAAGTTCCCCTCTTCATTGTTCCCTGTAACTTTATTAATCGCATCGTCGAAGTTTAAACTTCTCGCAGATGATACGTTAATTCCCGCAGATTTTAAAGGAGAAGATATAAAACCGAATATTTTCTTGCTATGTTCAGACGAACTAGGTTCAAGTAACTGTTGCTTCTTCCGCGTCTCATCGATGAGAAACGAGGGGCTAGGAATCTTTTTTAAGATTAACGTGTTATTCTTGAACTGCGGTTTGGGAGGCAACGCAGGAGGTGTTTTAGGAGGTGGTGGTATAATCTCCGGAAGTGACTCGATATCTTCATAATCCAAATTTTTCGCTATGGTCAATCCTTTCGTAGACATCTGCAGACAAGTCTTTTCCTCGATACGCTCTAATTTTAAAGGTGGATTCGACGCATTTACAGACGTTTTCGTCTTTTGTATCACCTGTGAAGAGGGGAAACTCGTGTGCCTCGTCTCCTCCACTTCGACCTTTGGTTCTATAATGACAATTGGAATAGCCTTTGATTCTTCCGATTCTTCCTCAAGACTCGACTCATGATTCGTGATCGTGGTTGCAACATTTGAGGTTGAAGCACTTTCAGTAAGACTCATGCCAAACTCATCTTCCGTAGCAGTGGGTTCGAAACTGTTTACAGAAACATCGGGCAATTCGTTGCTAGCTAATTCTTTTTCTGTAATTCCTTCTTCGGAGTTCTTCCTCTCCATTTCGGATCCCACGGACTCGATATCCGATAATTTAGCTGGTTGAAATCGGACGATTCTTCCTCGATGTTTAAACCTCCTAGGTATGGAAAGAATACTCTCTTCCTCCTCCATGTCTCGTAAAAGGATCTGATTAACACACTCCAAAACGGAATTATGTTTGCTATTCGGTCGATATGTGCTGTGCCTAAAGACGTCGTCGTTGACTTTATCCTCGTCAGGGTCGCTGTACCAGTTCCCGCTGGTCTCTTCTGCGTTCTGTTCTTCGATTTCCATTTTTAGGCATCTACAGAAGTCAAATATAAATTTAAAAATACGTTGTGAAATATTTTTCTATAACAATGTGAATATATAATATATTGAACTATAATAATCTAATCATTTATTATATCAACATTCCATTTATCTGAATTCTATTTTGTAGAGAGAAAAATATTCAGCCGATGGATGCTGGGATCGGGATTCGAACGCGGATTTTTCGCTTATCGGGCGGGGTGCTTCTCCAATTAAGCTACTCAGGCCATCAACGAATATTCTCTCCCAAACTCCTAAGTCTCAAATGGCTGCCACCTACAATTTATTGGTGCGAAATTTTATTTGACGAATAATTGACTGAATTCTTGTCAAGTGAATTCTGTTGCTAGCACTTGAACTTTTATTCCATGCTTGATCGAAGAATCATAGGTAGCGGGAATCGAGAAACTACTGGACTCCTACCATATAAACTCTAGTTATTAGGTGTAGAAGAAGATTCTATGCTTTTAGCCTTATACACTCTGTTGTTCTTATACGGATTTCTGTTGCTGCAATTACATAAATGTTGGCAAAAAGATATTGCAAACATTCATCATTGATCCATAGAATAGCATTACATAGACATTTGTTTCTAGCAAACACGTACAAACACAGCGGACAGCGAATTTTCTTTTATGCGTATATATTGCTCCGATTTTAAACTATTTTTTGTTTCTCGTATGTCTCTACCGAACTAATTTACGTTAACGAATGTTATATACATTTTACACGATCGGCAAATGCCTGATATACATGTACCCTTTTAAGGAAATAAATACTTACACACTATTATTATTATTACTCCCGTTATTGCTACTGTTATTATTATTATTACTATAATCCTCGTTCATCTTCGGCATTTCCGCGATCACGTTTCCTGTGTGTTCTAAATTTCTCGAGTTTGTCTCGTTGCAAGCGTTTACATAAATTGGTTCCTGTTCTTTTTCTTCGTCTTCTGACACAAAGTTACAGTCCATTCCGTCGTCTTTACTTTCCGTTCTCGCGATATTCGTCGGTTCGATCATGTCCGTTTCGTTCAAAGCCTTCTGTGTCCTCGATCTACCGATTCCTAGCTTTTTCCTCGGCAATTTAGAACCGTTTTCAACTATCATCGTCTGTTCATCATCATCACCGTCGTAGATCATTGTGATTTCGTTCTCGCTATCCGTAATCATCGTAGGCGAACATCTATTGGATTTGTTCAGCGTGGAACCGGGTGAAACGTCGCTACTTTCGCCCTCGCAGAAACCCTCGGTGCTGAGCAACGAGGGGCTGCCCTCTGTGGTGGTTGTGATAATCGACACATCCGTGTTTTCGCTGCTCGTCAGACTCGTTTTCGAAATATCGCTCCCAGCGAAGCTGTGCGTCTTCTTCACCCCCCTGTCCAACTCTTCGAGCGCAACAGGTATCTCCGACGAATTCAGTTTTGTGATTATCTCGCACTTTAGGTTTTGAATGTCTTTACTAATTCCACAGTTTTGCCTGGAGCCTGCCTGGAATGAGAAAAAAGCGAGATCTCGTTACAGTTGTTTACTGCGCCAGTTTAAAATTTTGATGGATCTTAATGTGTTTTCTCAGGCATACGTATTTCGAATATTTACGTGATTACAAAGACGTTCCTTGACATAAGGAATAGAGATTTTTCTCAAGAATCGTTTCTTTTTTTGTTCCATTATTAAATTTATATTAGAAACTCATCACGAAGCCAATAAAGTATACGAAACGAAATAAAAAATTGCAAAAGTCAATTACGTCGGGAGACTACTAGAATGCATTATTAAGAAATTAAGAAGTCTGAGGGCTGTTTTTGCTATGAGGCCCTTAATTACATCGCAATATCTCGAAACTTACATCGGCATTGGGCGTTTGCAAGTCGTTGCTTTTAATGTCGGTTGCCGTGTTAAGCTTCATTGACGATTTACCAAGGGTCTGTTCGCGTTTGCATTTGATATAATTCTTGGTGTAACGTCTGAGCCTAGCGATTTCGAGCTGCTGGTTCTTGATCACATTGTCCTTTTCGCAAAGTAGTTGTCTGATCGATTTCTGCTCTTGCTTCAGCCGCGCCTCCAGCACCAACAGAGCACGAAGTATCCGCGATAATTGCTGATCTCGAAGACTTCTTTCGGACTCGTGGTTCGCAGTGCGATTGTCCAGCTCTTTCACCAGATCACGGCATCTCTTCGTGGCTGCCTTCAAGGCCTCCTGAGTACGAATCAGCTCTTGCTTGAGCGTTCGCACCTCGGTTTCCATCTGAAAAATAATTTGCTGGTTAGATACAGTGGCTTCTTCTATTAAGATTGCATAATGAAATGTATCTTTCTTCTTCATTACGATTTTTTAATTACGGTTAATAATTTCAATTCTTTATACAGGTATAATACACGTATAAAAATAATAAATTATCGTCAATTAACTCGATTATTTGAACGCACGTTCGTGTACATGAATAGAAATAAAGAATTCTCGAAGTCAGATTCAAAAGCGGAATTCGGTGGAATTCGTTGTGATTCGAGGTAGAAAAATGAGTAAACACGTGGTGCCTTTTCTTTGTTGCACGGGAAGAAAAATGTTGAAAGTTGACTTCGGAGAAGGAACCTTGGAATTCGTCTAGGTTAGTAGAAACGCTGGACCGTACTACGAAGACCGGAAGGGACTGACCTGCAGGAGCTGGTAAGCCAAGCAGACAAAAAAAAAATGAAAGAAAGGGAACCAGCCGAAATAAAAAGGAGATTCATTGTCCGAACTTTAACTTAAGATCTATTTTACTTCGTCTCGATTTCTCCAATGGGATAACGGTGCCTAAGAAAGTCGAATCAAGAATAAAATATATTACAAGTTAAAAGAGCAAGTAAAATTATTATACGCAGAACAAGAAAGTATTAATATAAAAGAGAAATATTTTTGATTAAACAATTTTCTTTTGGTAACAATGTTGAATTATTTTTAACAGTATTTTTTACTGTTAAATATTTCATAAAAGTTGCAGATATGAATAATCAAATATTGATCAAACAGGTTTCAGTTCTGTATTTAACTAAAAGATTTTGCTGGGCTCGGCGAGTCACAAAGTAGAAATTAGCTTCGCTCTACCAAATATCCCAATGTACATGCAACTCGAAAAACTTTAGCAGTTAGTTTGCATCAGTAGCATTTAGCTCGCTTCAGAAATTCCTGAAATCGATTTAGCCTTTAAACTTTGTGGTATTTATGTTATATTAGGAAACTAACGTTAGAACACAGAATACAAATCCAATAACTGATAGAACTACGGTAAGAGAGACGATCTTCTATTAAAAAAATAATATCGTAAACATGTTTTTGTATACTTTTTTTACAAGAACCGCTTTGAAGATTTGTTGGACATAACTTTACAGTGTTAATGAATTAATTTAATGAATTTTACTATGAATCTATTCTATAAATTTCAATTTACTCTTTGATTTGATAAACAAAACGAATATAGGAAAGCAGAGATGGATTATTTCATAAATGAATATAAATACATTTAGTCGCAACTTTTAGTTTAAACAACGATTCTTTCATATTTCCGTCAAGTCTTTAAACAATTTTTAGCGGTAAAGTATCCCAGTTGAGTTAAAGATGTTCCAAAGGGTTCAGCAAGCTCAGAGCGAAAGATTCGAACGACACCATATTTTCTCGACAAAAAGTTTTACACATAATAACACCCTTCTATTCGCACTAAATACAACAAAAGAAAAACCTATACGCAATGCGCATAACGTCTTAACGTAGCCCAACTCACTCCCTATCGTTCAATCCTCTAGGACAGACTCTAGGGAAAACGTCTCAAAGTAAAGATACCAATTATGTACCAATTAAAGAAGCATTTATTTGAAAATAATTGCCGGTTCAATGCAGCAACAGCTGTCTGTAGAAGAAGCCTCGTATCTCGAGTAAAACAACAGGCAATCGTAATAATAGAATGGAGAAATGGTGGCGTTTTGTGTTTTAGTAGAACTCATAGCCTTATGACTGGGAGAGGTTTGTTGTCAATGGTGTAATATGCCTGGCAGTTTGGGCGGTAAATTTATGGAGGCAGAAGATCGCAGGAAGCCACAAATTTTCGCACGAACTGTAATTATACAGTGGCCGTAGCGGAAAACGTACCCAATAGCTTGGCTATTTTCTTCGTCTCATCACGGGGGAAATAACCCCGCACCCCATACGGTTTTTCGAGCGATCGACTTACAGCGCAATCCATACTAACTTTAAGTTATCAATTGCGACATAACGAATCAAGCTCTTTCAGCAGATAGCTTGTTTTTTTTGCGATCTTCATGACGTGCTACGAACTGCCGGTGTTATTACGCCAGCAGTCAGTCATTGCTTTAAAGAACTCGTATGTTTGATTACGGGGTGCTAGAAGTAAACGGCAAAGTATGATACGTATATAATATATGGGAGACAGTTTTGGTTCTAGTTGTTAATTTACAGAATAGACCAGCTTCGTGTCTTTGCTTATCTTTCACGCGTAAAGTTAAAAAGTTGAGATTAAAATATCTTTGTCATTTCCAGAAAAATTACGTCAAATTATGTGTCCCTAGAAACATAATATATCAACAGTTTCAGAAATATTCGCAATGGTTGATTTAAACGGAACACTTTGTATATTTCGACGATCTTTCCAACATTATATATTCAAATGGATATTAGGATGAAAAATATGACGATATCAATTCAATTATGAAGAAACTAATTGTTTGAGATACCAACTGTCTCAGACTTATTTGCACGATTACATAACTCGCAAGCGTAGCATCGTATAGTTCATCTAAATGTTCCGAGTTACGACATAGCTATTTAAGATGGTATGCAAATTCCGGTTCCGGTACACGTGACACCAACATGTCAGGTATTTCAAAATCGAACTTTTCCCAACCACGATGCATTCGTGTCCTATGATGTCAGAGGAATCCCCCATGATCGGAAGAAGGTATATTATAATACGTATTTAGAAAGCGCGATCTGATGAGGTGTCCGTGTTCTGAATGCTGATGGTTATAAATGAGCAAGCGCAGCGATTTCGTGTAACTAATCATAACGTATAGTTTAGCATGAATGAAGAAAAAAGCAGAAAGTCTGATTCAATTGCATGGATCAACATTTAACAACTAATACGAAGTGAATTTCGAATAGATATTGGTTATTGATAAAATGTTACAAGAGAAGAACGCATAGTAATAAATTTAAAAAATAAGTTGATCATCAGACTTACTCGAATTAATTTTGTTTTATATTTGAAACAACGAAACGACACGAAATTAACTTCAAAATAAATAATCAAGATCGAGTAATGATATTTAATGTCAAAACTCGATACAGTATACGCGTCTTTGAAAATTTGACGCCCACGATTGCATCAAATTCGAGTTTTAAAGTGGCTCACGGAGGTGACGAAAAAGTGTGCTACGACTTTCTCCGTTCTTGACCAACGGTTTTTCGATCCATCGTGGTGCACGATAGGAGGTCAACGGATGAACTCCGGTTGCTGGATAACGAGATATCTATACCTCATATCGATACAGTTACCCGTTTTAACACATTCAATATCCGTTAAATTTCCAGAAGCGAGTGCTGAGGTTAGCAAGTCTGATCTTACCGCAAACTTCTTTTTTCATTTGTATATTCGTCGTTTTTTTAATAACTGCATGGAGATTTTAGAAAAAGAATGCGGAAAGGAATGCACGGAGGATCACGTTTGTTCTTAAGTGACGTCAACGCTACATTCTCTTCTCTAATAACTCAGAAACACTTTCTCCGGTGTTACGGTGTAACGGACGAATAGAGATCCACAATTATCGCACGAAACGCGCAATAAGTATACGTAAGTAATCACATTTCTTCCGATCCCTTGTGTTTTTTTACCGAGATCCGCGAACAGAACATAATGATTTCGCTTAAAATCACCGATATATACGTGGGAATGATTTGTTTTTGATAACCATTTAATTTTTAATTTACAGGTGACTTTCAATATCGTGAATGGATTAGAATTCCCGATTTCGCAAGCCAAGCATGTACACATAGTAGTTCTCGCAATTACGAGCGTAGAATTGTGTCATCATTTAAACAACCTTCGTTGATTGCATCACGTTACTTTATTACAAACCGTGCAATAATTATCATAAGATTCGTTATACCATTTAAAGATACAAAAAATATGGCGTTTCGATAAATTGTATCGTTTGTTTGTGTAAATTGGGCTAATGTAAACGATGCAGTCTTCCAGTTTGTATTAGGTAAGCCGTAGTGGTCAATCGTTATTCTAATGTTATACAATATACAGTCGCTATGTTTGGAGTAAATAATGGATGCTTTTACAAAGACTGCAACAAGACCTTCGATGAAAACGTCTTTAAAGAATGACTGATTCATCGTCCGGTAGATATAGTAGGTCGTGTCGAAATAAGTCTACGACATACTTTACGTATAGCTTTTTCCATACCGTTGCTCGTTTACAAAATCGCTATGTATCCGTTATAAATCCAATGTAAGAAACTGCCGATCAAATGCATCCCTACTACACCATACACAAGAGCGCGTAATTCAATTTTCTTTTTTTGTGTCCAAACTAAGCGCATGTTTATTTCGCATTTTCATCGATCACGTCGAGTATAAAAATTGAGTGCTTGGTAGAAATTATAAACTCGCGATGCTTAAACAGCCTTCTACTGTGTACAGTAGTTTTTGCATTAAAAAAATATTCGTGTGTTATTCTTATTATATCCTGCACATTGTTACCTTAAATTCCGTCTTCCAGGCAAGCATACTTATCCAATATTATCAAGAAAGTCTGAGCACGTGACCGGCATGATATACGTATAAATTTTTTCGCACAATCACACACAAATCAGCCGAATTTCACCTGATTTCGACATAACATTCTGTCACTGGTCCTCGAGGCATCTGTCGTGCGTTGTCGTCTCCTCGAGGATGCCGGTTACGAGCGCTCTCGAGAACAGCCGATATCTGCCGAAGGTCACCGAAGCTTTCCGAACGGCAGCGCGAATGACCGAATGTTTTCGCGTACCTGACATATTGTACTTCGAATTCTGAGAGCACCTCGATTACTTTTGCGAATCATTAGAAAATTCCTGCTTCATTTTCTTCCTTTAATTAACTGTATTGGATCGAGCATTCACGATCGATATATCAAACGAAAATACGAATAACGTAACGGAAACAGAATGTAGGCGAGACGAACTTTGGATACAAACTGGTCAGTCGGCGAGTGGACAGTTAGGTCCAAGAGGGAGTAAAGAATGGTAGGGAGAGGGTTGAAGCAGGCTCGGATTTCAAAAACAATTTTCTTCACGATCATATGTGTATCATATAAATTTTTGTAATTTTTAGAAAACTAGAATTTATTATTATTACTATAATGAAAATTTATTATTATAACGTATTTTTAGTTTGTTATACTTTGAATGTTTTTATTTTACTCTATCCTAGAAGTTTGAAAGTTCTTAAGCAAGTTATTGAATAAGTAGTACATTATTCCTAATCGGTTTCTAATAACAAGGTATATTTATTTATGTAAGCTGTTATAATTCTAGATAATTAATAAAAATTCATATTTATAAAAAGTTGGTTCTTCCAAAAATATTCATATGAAATTACAATATACGTAGGATTGTAATTTTGAAAACGAAGCAAAACAGAAATTCTATAATGGTAAACAATATTTTAACGTTTTTAGATTATAATTTAGTAAATTTTTTTTTTATTTTCATTAGTACTGAAAAAATGTCTTTCCCTCTTGTCTATACGCATATATATAGTAGAGTCTAATTTATTAAGTAGACGGTTGATAAAAATCTGAAGAATCTTGAGTTATAAGTGCAGCCCTGAGCCAGAGTCAGACGGAGAGAAGGAAGAAAGTAAGAAAAGCAGGTAAAGAGAGAGAGAAAGAGTCCTGTTCCGCATTCACGCGTGCACGAATGTTTGTGCGCACTTTTTCTATGTATAACTTGTTCGTGATCGAATGAAAACAGGTAAGACTATCTATAGACCAGATATAACATAAAAATGAATACGACATGCCCTTTTTTAGATAAATTGTGAAGTTAACTTGCTCAGATATCTACATACGTCACGGGAAGCAAAGTAACGAACAGCTGACTCGAGTAGTATTCAGGATTACGGCATGCTATTATTGAGAGATAGTAGTGTTCTTGTTATTTAGCATTCTCGGAGTTTTGCGGTTGATTTTGCAAGATTTCTAACGAATTAAATCGATTATTTTGCAAAAAAGTGTTGACAGTTTATGTAGATATAAATTTTTATTCAAAAAGATGATAGTATCTCCTAACCAAAAGAAGCAGTCGATGAAATTATCTTTCTCGCATTTCCACTAGGGAGATAGAAAATCCATCGCTCCTTTTCAGACTAAACACATTGCCTACGATCTTTCAGTGATCAATAAAATAAATAAAAGAAGTATGCCATCTCTGAATCTTAATCCTATCGTACATAAAAAAAGTATCAAGTTAGTCTATCGATTTTAATCAAGCCTTACGCGTACAGAATGAGTACCATTTATAGTAAAGTTTCTCAAGTTCCCAGAACGACACCAAATATCAGCGGTGTTGGAATGTTATCGACACGAACGGTCGTTCTTGATCTTGCCCTGAATAAGATCGTTCTCCACTACCTAGGAACGCCGATTGTCCTAGAAAACGAGATTCTACCGGTTGGCGCCTGGCCCGTGGTTGTGCAATTGCCTCCTTAACGACTTCGTCGAGACCTTCGCACAGACTTTTTGTAGAAGTTACCTCTGCGTGATACCTTCAATTCACATACATCTTAATTACCGAGCGGAAACTGGCGACAACCATCTACCGACCGTTTGCAGGGGATTTGACGTTTTTTGACACCTCGTGATTTAGCAACGTGTAATCATCAGGAATAACTAATAATACGGATCTCGATACGAATGTGGTCCGTTTACGACTACTAATTCCGGAATTTATGCGAAGAATATTGCAACGGGAAGCTTTGGTATGTCGCTACTACGTTATTTTTATTATGTTAGTATGTTATTAATTTCCTTCTTGTTCCTCTTGTTGATGTAAACGGTCAAGTGTATATTTAAGTAAGTATCGTTTTGTGTTAGAAAAATACAGTTACGTAAAGAAATGGCGGATGTTAATGGTTCTACTGTATTACTAAAATTCTTCATATATCATTTATATACTATTATTATAATATGCTATTAAAATTCTTCATGAAGTTAAGAAAATTGAAGAACTATTTACTATGGTTTATGAATGAGATGAAATTGATGAGATGAGTATATTATTACATCCGTAAATACATTTTAGCATATTGTCCTGTTGAGATGTTAATCATTTTTTATATATGTAGAGTGATTTTGTTGTACTTGAAATATGTTAGATAGTAAAACGCGTGCAAATATGTAAACACACGATTGGACTGAAACTCAATAAATTGTGATCTTTATCAAAATTTTGTAAACAGTTTGTAGACTTCCTATAAAATATCATTATTAATTTCATAGAGGATAAAAAAAGAGGGAGAAAGGAATCAGATCAGTTCAAGAAATGTTTATAAACTTCGTTATATAAGTTTGATATTAAGTACCGAAAAAAGTAGGACAACTTTTATTCCCAAAACCAATAGAGTAATAACACTGCCATTAAATGTTTTTCATTTATGAAATTTATTTTTGTTATGTCTCGTGAAATTATATCGAGCATATTTTAATCACAAGCATTTAGAGTTAATTAAAGAAAAACTCGTAGTTTATGAAATGACAATTCGATCCTGACGGAACTGTTTTACCTAACATTTGACGTCAATAAGAAATACTCGAATAACATATGTATTTCATACAATTGAGTCAACTCCCGAATAAACAATATGCTCATCTTAATGGAAATATTTCAATATTAAACGAGAACGTTCTTCAAGATTCTCTTTTTTTTCGCGAAACTTTGCTTAGCAGAAGAAACATGAGAATCTCATGATGAGATGTAATTTTCTCGACGTAATAGGAGAGTTTCGCTGCTCGCTTTAACCTTTAAATGTATAATGTTGCTATATGGTAACAAGCCACTGTATGTTTTTCAATTTCACAGACACAGTGCTTATTATACAGTGTATATATGATACATATTCTTATTGTTATTAAACAAGTGGAAATGAAGAAAGTGGTCTCCCGTCACTATTACTTTTCTCCGATACTTAAAAGTGTCAAAGTCAAAATGCTTTATTATCGTTGGAAGAATTATTCTTTTAAGGGTTGAATGAATGAAAGCATCGAATAGCATAAAGTGTTACGATTGTCTCGTTCACGATCACGACTCTATTACAACGAACGGAGAAAGAAAAGAATACGAAAGAAAGAAAGAAACAAAAAAAGGCACAATCAACGAGAATATTCGCTTTGGAAGCAGCGAACTCAATCCTGCACGATAACGTCTCATCGATTTATTAACTCGGTTACCTTAGAAACCCGGTTCGCTAGCCCTCGGTTAGGTCTGGGGGATACGGATAACCGTTATCACGATGCACGAATACAATCGATTCTTACCGTTTGAGTATACTCCAGCCAGAGTTTCGAGTCGATCTTCTTCCTGCACGACATTCTTTCGATGATTCTCTCTTACCGCCCACCTCGTTCCTCTTTTATATATTATTTGCTCTTTTTAGCAACTTTGAGATAAGTCTACAGGACTTCTTCATCACCTTGTACATCACTTTGTGCTTCTTTGCATCGATCAGATCGTATTTTCGTTTAAAGAACAGTGGTTTCTTTGAATGGCATACCTCTGTCTCGTTGGAAACGAACCGATATTTTTAAGAGAGATGCTTCTAAGTTGATTCATCGAATTCTCCGGGTTGCGTTCCTCCTCGTTGAGGAAATATCTTTCACGGATTTCTGGTTATTGTGATCATGCTTATTTACACGGATTGTTTGTGTTAGCTTGAATTATCGGTGGTTTACAGCGTGGTTGTTGGTTGGTGAAGTAAGAGGAACAAGAAAACGTGTTTCGAATGATGCAAGCTTTTCACGATTTTTGTAACCGTTGAATTGCTCTACAATCAGAATTCTGACATATACATATAATTCACTGAGTTTTTATTTTTACTTTATTTTACTTTTATTTCTCTACTTTATTGCTCTTTCTGCTTTCTTTATCTCACGTTCCGCTTTTATCCGTTATATGTACATATTTCAATAGAAATTTAGCATTCCTCAGAAATGAAACAAATATATTCTTGCAATTCAGTTATCTCGGTACTAAAGTTGCAGCTTCGAACCACGATGAAACATAGTCTTTCTTTAAAATGCAATTGTAAAATGCAAAACGAATGCAATATTCGATTATTTTCTCCCGTTTTTATCGCGTTATTTAATTGACAGTTCTCTTTGACGCAGAACGCGTATCTTGTTTCGCTACGAAAATATTTTTTCCATCTTTGCATTCGACACATGTATCCGTAACAGCTGGTTACGCTATTAACACGCATCATGGTATACGTTTGTTCGTTAGCAAACACACGTAACTAAGCTCGATACATATATAGCTTAGGAATAAAGTTGAACGTTCGGATTGTTGACCACGCATCACAAATGTCTTGTTAAAAAAGAAAAAGGATTAATTAAAGGAAACAGAAAAAGAGAGACGAAAGAAAGAAAATAACTTTTATAGAAATATAAAAGCTGACAAATGATGGGACAGACGAGAGATAGCGAAACAGAAATGCGACCACGTTGTTGTAAAAGTAACTTTGAGAGTAACGGTACTACGATTTCTTGGGAGTACATCGTCGTGACTCGACGAATCTGTAATTGACGTTATATGGCGTTAATTGGCCAGAATTAATTGACTTCAAGAGGCTTGAACTCGCGTTTCGAGGAAGATATCCCATCGGTTATGTAAATCAATCTTCCTTGGAGTCGTTGCATCGTGTGTCCTTCCGTCTCGTCACCTTGTTTTTCCTTTCTTTCTTTTTCCTTTTTATTCAGTATTGTTCACTAATGCGCTAAACACTGAATAACCACCGTGAAGAATAGCTTCTACGGTAAAAATTACCTCAATAACGCGAGATTTATCGCATAATCGTAAATTTGGCGAGAACACGGTGAGTTCGAGTGGTTCAACGATACAACAACGATGAAATTACCATCGCGAGCACGCGTTTACCGCGCTCCAACGCGACGCGATTGAACAAAGACCGCGTTCCGCGAGAAGAAACGTAGAACTAACCGCTCTCTTAAAGACTGCTCGTTATCTGGGTGTAACCTACAGGACAATGATAACGGCAACGATAACGATGAGCTGATCGTTGTAAAGATACACGCGAAACAAAATCGAATTGTGGGGCATAACATGTAAATATTATATGTACACTTTTATCCGTAAATCGCTGCACATTATCCATTTATTATTAGTAGCTTTAGGATTAGAACAGCGGTACAATATTAAGATAGGAAAGAGAGTCATTTGCTTTTAGTTTTATATTCCTATTTTGATATTTAAAATTCGGATAGTTTATCATCTTTTAATTAATTTTAATCCATAGTGTTAGCTTTTAATGTTAATAAATGCCACTTTAGATACTATATAATTGTTCAAATATTTTACTATATCAATGTCTCATTACGGAAGCAGTCTCTCAACTATCTATTTACCGAACAATTTATTTTATTCGATACACGTATTAGTATAAAATTGAAATAACGGTATTAAAGGGATATTAATCAAATTTGTAAGAAGACATGTTAATTTAATATAGAAATTATAGTGTGCATATAAAGTAATAGATATAATAGCAATAATATACAGGGTGGTTGGTAACTGGTGGTACAAGCGGAAAGGGGGCGATTCTACGCGAAAAAAGAAGACGAAAATATAGAATAAAAATTTTTCGTTTGACCCTTTGTTTTCGAGAAAATCGACTTTGAATTTTCGCTCGGTACACGTGCAATTCATCATGTCTCGTTATAACGGATCTCACTGTAGATCGTTGTCTCGATGGAAAAATTAAAAAAAAAAATTTTTATTCTATATTTTCGACTTCTTTTTTCGCGTAGAATCACCCCCTTTCCGCTTGTACCACCAGTTACCAACCACCCTGTATATTAATGCATAAATTAACGAAAGATTGAGAGTATAACATGTATATTTCAAGAATTTTCATGCCATTTACTAATTTTTTGAAATTTGAAATGAAAATGGAATTTTACAAATTTTATTACATTTCGAATAACCATCATTCTATAGTAACGTTCTATTATATACTACTCGGACATTTAATTTCGGAAATTCAAGATCCAGAACAACGATAAACTTGACAAACATGTTACTCATCATTCCACTGGAATATCCTTTAGTGTTCATAACCTGTGTAAACGAACTAATCGTTCAGTTTCCGGTTTTAGGGGAAAGCCACTACTTATTGCTACACGTTACGTCACCACGCGTCGAATCACGGTGTTACGTAGATTAATTGTTATCATTTAACGTTCTTATCACCATGATACATGTGTCTGACTTTTTCCGAAATGTTATCCATTCGAATAAGATGCGAATGAATATTGCACGTGTTTAAAAAAGAGCCGGGTATATGTGATAGCTGCATTATGAACGTATAAATACGTTATAATAAAAACGTATAAAAGCCAGAAACTTTTTACATTTAGAAACGAGAAATGTATTATATTCTGTCCTCGCGCAACAAAATCTTATCTTATTTACTAGCCTAGATTTAACTTACAAAATAATAATCTCCGATCATAATCGCTATTGTTATTAAAGTCTTACGTATCCACGTGAAAATGCTTCACGAGTATGACGTTACGCGCAAACACTCGAGCGTGGCCGTGCCATGCGGGTACGTATGCTCGTGTTACATTTGCATACGCGAACACAACCGAGCAAAGACAGGTGTACAACAAAGGGATACCTTTTGTGCGGGCCTTTCCGTACGTCCACGACCTTTTAAGCGATACGCCTTGTCAAGCTGACTGCGTCAACTTTTCGCAATCGAACACGACGATATAGTTCGTGACGCTGGCAACTATTTGGTACCCAGTTTCACCCTTTTCTATATTCTTTTTCTTTTCCAGTCATTTTCAAGCTAGTCGTGTTTTTCTATCGTAAACGGATTTCTTTAGTTTGAAGAAAATGTAAAGAAATTGATATAATTACGTGTTTTTTAAAATTATTAATTTGTCATTAATTCATTTTTACTTTGGTCAAATTCACGTATATACTGTTACTGTAAATCAGCCAAATGTCCTAATACTTCTGAGTGACTCTGTGTGTATAAGCCTATATTTATAGTTACTTACATTTATAAGATCTTTTTTCACTATTTTACAGGAAAAATCTGGGACATTCTGTGTATGCAGCGTGAACGAGCCAAATGACACACCCTGTATAACACGTCCATTTCTCAAGTAACAGGAATCTCGTTCGATTATTTCAAAGAGAGTGCGTAATTACCCTCGGTTCTTCATTTCAACTCGTCGAGTGAGAGCTACCGGCTTGTAGCTTCCGAACCCTTTGTCGCTACTCGAAACAATACCATGCAACACGTCGTGCGACATATGGCTAACAACGGGAAAGGAATAAAGTGGAGAATCGATACCTTGGAGAGATAACAATTTGCGTCAGAGTCAGACGTCACATTGTTCGATCGGTTTACACGATATTTGAAATTTACGGTGCCGCATTCGTGCGACGACTTATGCTGTGCCATGGAGCTCGAGGTCTGCTCTTATCCAACTGCGGTTACAATGGAATAAACATATCTTTAACAAACCAGAGAACGGTTGAAAAATTTTTGCAATACTTGCGGAGGCAGATACTCCTTCTAAATGTAAGATTTTAAATTCGAACTCCAATTAATTGTAAGATATAATCTGTAATCCGATAAACCAGCAATCACTCAAAAATCAGAATCATTGTATTCCTATATCATCAAAAATTCAAACTCCGCTCTACAACATTGATCCTTTGATAAAGCATATAATTAATAGGATTTTTCAGACACGAATACATAGCAACCAAAAAGAGAAAACACTTTAAATCGAACAAATCAAAATTTTCTTTACAAATGTTGACTTTCAACGAAGAAAGTCGATTTCAAATCCATAAACATCGACAATGAATAAAATATGAGACTAAGAAATAACAATTTGTTTCTGTTATAGCAGTCTAGTATAGCCATCTTATTGCACTTCTTTCCGACAACTTTCGATCAATTAAGTATTTTACATTTTACTTGGCTTGCTGGAATTTGTCTTAGGAATTATCCACGCAAAGCTAATGCATTGGAAATCTGGATAATCCATACGAAATGTTTCTCTTTCATTCGATACAGCGTACGAAATTTTTCCTCCCAACTAATTATCGTACGAATTGTTTAGAAAATATGATAAATTGAAATTATTCCATTTGAAGTGATTGTATATTTAATTTAGTTTTAGAACATTGGTACAGTAAACATTTGTATAGTAGACGTTCGGATAATGGAGGTTCTATTGGAAACTGGAATATATTTTTTTGTAGATAAGGATCGACTATGCGGAGAATATTGTCCTGCTTTCTCGTTAACTTTAAGGGTGCCGATCTCGTGTTCGATATTTAAGAAACGGGTTTCGTTACAGCGCAGACACGGCTACCTGCAACATTTTCTATATTCTTCTACTTTCGTTCGTTCGATACGATATGGAGCTCAAGCCTTAATAAATGAATTTAATCGACCGGAATTCACTTAATTGGATGCTGGATACACGGTAAGTTCACAGTAAGTAAAAGGAATCATTTCTTACAACACGCTTGGTCAGCTTGTCTTATTCTCACTCTCTCGTTTAACCAGCGTAGGCTCAAAAATTCTCGGTTGGTTTATCGCGTAAAATCGTAATACACGAGCGTGTTGTACGTAAAACGGGCACGCGTCTCTTGAACTAAATACATGTCAATTTCTTTTTTTCTCCAGTCGATTTTTGTAACGTTATTAAAGTCGACAACTTTTCCTGGTCATATTTTGTCCACACAATTAATAATTATCTCGTTTTGTTACGCTTTCTCGGGCTCGGTTTCCTCGTTGGTAAAATCGTCGCCGCGTGCCAACAATTTCGCTCGATACTCCCAAAGAGGAGACGTAGGATATAAACGAGGACGAGTGAGATTTCACATCCTTGTACGAACCAAATGGTTGATCACTTTTAAAAAGGAGCAGTCATTCGGCAGCATGCCAGCATCTACCATTATCGATGCTCGTGATTTTATCGACAACGTCTAGCACAATGTTGTACCGTGAACGATCTGGGTTAAACATACATTCCATACGTACCGCTACTTGACACTGTACTTTTCGTCGGGAAACAAGAGGAACAGGGGAGCAGTTGCCTAATGGGTATGTATGGTACTGGCCAACCTAAATTGTATCTCACAAGTTTCCTATTATAGAATACAAACGATAGATAATGATAGAAACGTATGAAATACCTATTCTTAAGTCGAATCATATAGTAATGAACAAAAGTATTGGCACAGCCAACTTCCTTTCTAAAATCCTGTACAAATTTGTAAAAAATGTGATATTTTATTTAATTCTCTAGAAATAAAACAGCATCTTGATTGCAAATTCGAAAATAATACATGTGTATAGACCGAACATTTCATAAGCGCAACGAATGGAATCATTGTTTCATATAAGTAATATTTCTCAACTTTGTGAGGTGAAACTTAGGTATTCTAATTAACTTGAAATCATAAATACGCGTTGAACTTGGTCCCGTTAATGGAAACCATGCAAATAACGATTTCTAAATTTCAGTTCCCTTAATTAACTCTTATAATTCTTAAATAACCAAGTAAAAGTGAAATTTAATTGCAAAAATAATAATATATATATCTATGACGTACATCATACGACGCGTATCGTTTAAAACTGACGTCTTAATATGCAACGACAATTATCCACTTCAGGGCGAATTTCTATTGAAAAAGCAACAACTAGAAAGAACGTCTATAATTCCTACTAATATTTCAACGTAATCAACGGAATGCAAATGAAAATTGGAGCGGAACGATCGTTAAAAGAATATTAATTTAATATCGACCTAAATTTCACACCAGTTTCGTTTCTGCAGCTGATTTGTTTATTGCTTAACTTGTCTATTCCATTCTTTGTCCTTAAGGCCAGTATCACTAGAAAAAAGTTTAGAAAATCAGTGACCGATCGAAAAATTATTAGTAGCACTTTCATAAACAAAGTTGTTTGTGATAGCGTCGTAATTGAATTTCCCCAAACATAATGAAATCGTTAAATTTAGGTGGAAAAAGGAACCGACAAAAAATGCTAAATAAACCATTGAAATTCCCTTTCATACCCACAGTATTAGAAAATAAAATTCAGCAATGTAAATTGTCTTCAAAAATGCAAATGTAAAAAGTTATATCATGATGAATTAAAGTTAAATCAATTTCGTTGAATGCGCATGGAAGTAAAGAGGAGAATAAGTGACAACCAGAGCGGAATGTACGTAATGGAGCATACGATGCGCTACAAAAATGTAGGAGGAGCTTGGTTTTCGTAACAGAACGAATATGGAGCGAAAGTCAGTTTGGATCTGTGCTCTAGCCTCGAACATGTTCAACGTGAACGTGAACGTGAACTCTTTTAAGTCAGTGACACTGTAAGACAGCGTACTGAATAAATACTAATAAATTATGTACAAATTTAGTATATATACATAGAATAAATATATATATTTTGCTGTAACGTAAGAATAAGTATGTAATTTCATCAGATAAAGATTACATCACCTTAGTAAAATTATATTTACGTATGTAACTTTATGATGTGAAACAACTTTTAAATTTTAAAACGTTAAGAAATAAAAAAATTTATTGTATTTGTTAATCTTTTTCTTGACATGTTTAAATTGCTTCTCCATAGAAATAAAAAAATGTGACTTACTATGTTTTTCTTCTGTGGAATGGAATCCTATTTCAATAATCTCTGTTATATTAGATTTTCCTCATTTTCTTCTTCGATAAAAATTGACATAACATTTCACTTTGTTTGTTCCTGTTCGCGTATTTAGAACACTTTTCAAACAATTCGCTTAATCCTATCGTAAGTTTTAACAAATTTCCTGCATTTATCGTACTTTGTAAGATGCGATAGTAGTAATCGGAATGCGCTACTTGCAAAGCACAAATATTGTTACTTTGATAAAGAAGTTATTTTCCTTGGTTCGTTTCAATGTGTGAAACAGAATCTTTTAATTTATCATCGCGAAAATCTTACGTTGCGTTTAATCGCTGGTTGAACGATCCATGTAGATATACAACACAATATTTGATAAATGAAAAGTACAATCCCGACGTCTCATATTATGCTAAACTTTCACGAGTCAAGGAACATGATCTGCGAAATCAATTCTACTTAGACGAGCTTTGAAACATCCACTCATCGCATTATTTATAAGAATTAACCAGAATAGAAATTTATTTCAAAATAATGCATTTTGCCAAATTGTTATTTTCTATTTTTATTTGAAATAAAATTTTTTCAAGCATAAGATCACCATCTTCTGTTGTTCGCTCGTATAATCCTTTATTGGCTTATATAATGCTGTATATTGATGCATTCCTTTGTTCAGTAGAATCAATTTAGTAAAAAAAGGAAAGATTGTTAGGATCTTACAATTAAAGTCACTTTCTATTCACTGAATTGTATTCGCCATATAAAACAAAAGACACGTGAGTTGAAAAATTTAATTTGTCAGAATTTGAAACGATGGTTCTAAATATAAAAGCAATTTTCTTACTCCTATTCATCAGAAGTAGCGTCTACACAAAAAATTCTCTTCACATATCCTTCCTTACATCTCTATAAAAGTTATCTTAATTTGCTGATTCGTTATCGCGCACATTTCAAGTTTTTGGGTAATAGAATTGAGTATCGCGTAAAAATTCCTAAAAGAATTTATACATTTGCTATTTGTGTATTTGAAATTAAAATTAAAATGCTAAAATTTTGTGATATTTCGTGCTTTTCGATTCAATTTTCCATACGATGCTGCTATTTATTACGTGTTAACTCTTTTATCTGTTGTAAGAAGTACATGTTCAAAAGAATTATATAAGCAAAAATTAGCCAGATTTTCCGCCCCTGTAAGATATTTATACCTTTGTCTTGTTATTATAAAGCATTATTATACCACGGAAATCGTAAAATTCCTATCTACATATATCCTACATATATCCAGCAGATGGTACGCGCAAGGTTGCTCAGAAATAGCACGGTAGATCATATACATTATCGGCCATAAATTTCAGATCATCTCCTACATTTCGTTATATTTTGTTGCGCAGCGAACAAACAGCTGTAATTGTCAAATAACTGTATCTATTCTGTCCATAAGCCATTACCACTTGTCTATACACCGTATCTAATTTTAATGGGTATCTTGCTTCGATATTCAGGTAACTTGACTAATCTAAAGGGAGCTGCACTCTCTGTGTTGGCAGCAGTGGTTTGATCGAACATTGAAAATATCAGCAAGAAAATCGTTGGCTGTTTCATCGGATTATACTGTGCGTATTTCATTAAATAACAGAATGGGAAATTCATAAAATAATACTGTAGAATCCTAATAATGTTTCACTGAGAAAAATTGATATATGGCGTATTACGCGAATACTATAAGAAGCGCGAAAACACACCGCATAGGTACTGGGGAAACACATAAAAAGGTGTTCAGCCAGCCCTATGGCCGCTTCGCCGACTCTATTACAGATTCGACGCGTATGTTTACGTCTAACCTCGGCGCGAGCGAGAGATTCCATTATTTCTTATCGGCCTTCCTGACGTTCTATTTTGCAAATCCTTAAACATAGTTTGCCACTTTTAATCAACCATAAACGTTAAATCTATATTGTATAACCTGTACTACTATTCTGCGTTTAGTCTTGTTGTTCTTTTCATTTATTCTTCGCATTCATATCCCTTCGGTTCTTAGTGACTCGATAAGCAAAAGTACAAAACAAAAATTAAATGGTCAGCTTATGTTGTGTTTCTTTAATAAACCTTACTTTTTAAATTAATAAAAACTAACACACATCCATAGGAGATCCCACGTCTTCAAAGCTTTAAACATTTCATATTTTCTCTTCATAGCGATTTATCATTTTTATAGAAGGTTGATACGACGCGACAATCGTAGCTAGACTATCGTGCACGTTCGATCTAATGGACAGCCGCGGGCCATCGCGGTGAGACGTCGAGGAACTCGAGTTCTCTAGTTGCCTCCTCTTTTTCTTCCGCCACTTCTGTGCTTCCCGCTTGTGCTTCGTAATATCTGCCCATTGTCTTGCTTGTTCGTAACAATGGAGATAGGTTGCGCAGCTAGGCGTGGAAAAAGTTCATGTGTTATCGTAACTCTAGAATTTAATGGCCCCGACTTTGATTTATACGTGACCCCGTGGGTTTCTGTGACCAACTCTCAACAGAAATTTGTGTCCTTTTCGCGATACTTCTTACCGTCCCGTTTGTTTTACATTCGTGACAACCTTTTATGGCACGCTGCTACTGTTTCACCCTTTACATATTTCGTTTTATTTGTGCTATCGTCTCGTACATGTAGACTGCATGGTATATTTATTGCGAAGGCATGGTTTTATACGGAGTAGTTTGGAATATCCTTTACGGAAATTTACGGAATAAAATTCTATAAGAACTTAGAAGCATGCAATAGTCCATTTTCCTCCAATGTAATGTTCTTGCCGCTTTATGTCATTTAAACATTTTTTGGATACAGGTACTAAGAAAAGTTGCTTCTTGCATACAACGTTACCTTGAATATGGTTCCCCAATTTATACTCTCCAATCTCGTTTAAACAAATATAAAGATCTTCAATGTTTCAAGAAAAAGTTTAACATAGGATCGAAATGATAAATCATGTATATTATGTAGGTATATATAATAACGATACTTTAATATCTTCTTCAAATTTAGGAAATTTTTTAACGGTGGAAGCTTTTTAGAAGTTTTGCGATTTTTACAAAACATAACTTCGTAATTGGTGCGAAGCATAGCAGCTTCTTGATTTAAGCTACATAGATAAACCAGCTGGAGGCAAATAAAAAAAAATGACCGTCTATTTGGACCACGGAGGGGAACATTTCTATCGTATATTTACCTGGCCGCAGTCCAGTCAACTGATAATTGCTGTATGTCATTGAACGATATATGTAATATGTGTGTTATTTGATGAGAAGTAAAAATGCAGGCTGCAAGAATAATCATAAGTAATTTTATGCAATGCATTTATGCGAGGCGAGCACAAATACTTACGAAGGTATTAACATTATATTCACATCTTTTTTTCTGATAATTAAATAACATTATTTTAATCCAATACAACGTGAAAAAAATGCAACGCTTTTATTCATCTCATCATTATTCCATTAAATTCTACGCTCTAATCGGCTGTTAGGCTAGGTTAATGTCTAACAGTAAATCTAATTTTCCACGACTTCTTCCGTAGTACAATACAGTATATAGTTATGTGTAGTATGGCTGTGCACTGTGCACTGACCTCGAACACAGACGATAGAGCTCAACTGCAATTCCTTCTTTTTTTTGGATATTTTGGCCTCTTTACGGATTCAAATGCTTTACCTATTATGTTAAGGCTCATTATCAAGGTTTTTCCTGTTCGAAAGACGGTGAGTTCGACGCAGCGGAATTTATTACGGCGCCATATTGTGATACAAAATAAGTATATATGTTATACATAGTTGAAGAGTAGAATAGCGCAAAGTAGATAATACAGACTATAGAGAGTAGTATTCCTCCATTATTGATATGTACTTCTTGCACATCATTTTGCTTTCAAATGTCGGCTGTGGGAGATATTAATTAAGTAATTTTTTAAATTTGACAAATTTTTAAGGTCGTGCGCTGGTTTTAAGTTTTGCTACTGGCTGTTACGAGGGTTATCTGGTATTCGATAAAAAGAATGCTGTTATACGAATGGATGTTTTCTATAAGTGGAACTAGAGTTGAATTATGGGACGAAGGTAAAAAAATTGTACACGATCCTAAAAAAATTCATTGTCATTGAATATACGGATTCTTCAAGATGGTTTCCAGGGTAATTCGATATGATCTAAGGTCATTTTCAGAGTAATTCAATATTTTAGTTTTGTATATTTTGATTCGACAGAATATTGATTGCTTTATGAGTAGATGTTTTACTTTCTTTAATATGTACAATTACTGTGCATATTTTTTCAAAAATATCGTGTTTTCATTTCCAAAAAGTGTTTGAAATTTTTAAATTCTGGTAAAATTTCCGTTCTAAAAAGATATTACTTTTTGTAAGGATGTCGATATATTTAATGCATTGATATGAATCGAATCATAAACTCTGGCTATTTGCTAAAAATAAAGCAACATTGAATTTCACACGCTTATTATAACGATGCCGCTAGTAAAAATGTCGATTAATTGTATTTTATTTTTGTATCATGTTTAATTGGTCGTTTGAAGAAACGTTGAAAGTTCCGGTCACTTCCGTCTATCGACCGTTCTTCCTTTCAACGTCGTCGTAAAAACAGGATAATTATACTATACCGGCAATTATTAATAAATATCGGCATGTGAAGGGAAGAAGGTAGCAAAAGAGATATTACTACCAGGCAGGCTCACTTTTATAAAGAATTTAAAATTACTTCGCTTTACAGCTTGACTTTTTAATATAATTAACTTTCGATCGAACCCCATCCCATTATATTATCATTTGACCAAACGTAAATCGAACATTTCTTCCTCTTTATTAGATAAGTTTGGAAAGAAGCGTTCGCGTTTCAAATCATAGAAAAGAAATTATAGGAAGAAACCGATAATATTAGTAACAGTGTAATCTTTCCTGAAATATAGCGTTTATTATATTATGGATAATTTAAATTTGTAATATTTATAGTATAGTTATATTGTACACGTATATTATGTACAAATTGTTTTTAAAAATTGATTTTGTAGAAAATGTACACTTGCACACGTGCTCTTGCGGATGAAATTTGTGTAGCAACCTAATACATATAATGATATAATGATACAACATTATAAGTATAGTATACGTATCATTCGCTGTTCTACCATTCCATTGCCACATTCCACGCACGATGCGTAACAAACGATAAGCGTTTCCCGCGGTTTTCAACAGGTCACCGCGGATTGCGCTTCGCGTTCAAGCGGTGAACAAATCTACACACGTAGAGAAAGAGAGAGGGAAAGGCTTATGTATGTATTTCTTTTGCTCGTGGCATATAGCGCATGTCGCGAAAATCGTGGTACTTTGCGCACATGCCACGTGCATTCTGTTCTCCGGATACACGCGTGGCATTACGTCTGCGCCAGACGTCGACGTGCAGTTGACGTTCTTTCGATGTACCCTTCCTGCTCTCTTTGAGTTGACCAGCACGTCGCTCGCGCGCGCACCATGCGCCGCAGATATACCAATGCCAGTCACATCAAATTAATGGCGGGCATAGTGGTTTGTCACCCCGAGTGCCGCTTCTGTGTACTCTGGGAACATGGACTGGATGATGTGAAACTGCGAAAATTTCTATGCGATTATGCTATTATTACCGTCATACGGAGACGTAGAGTAGAAGAAAGTCGCGACCGCAAAGATGTTTTGAAATTAACCTCCTTTGCAGTATCATTTTCGTTTCTTTGAGCACACTTGCGTTAATTTTTAACCCTTCGCTCTCGACGACTTTTTCGGTCGGGCGTAGCAGAAACTCCGGATGATTTAGCGTATACGTGACGCGTGTCTTACAGCTAGCGTAAACTGATTTTATATACAGATTAACTTACAAAAACATTATATTCTAATAATTTATCTATATTTACATCTTTGAAAATATGATTTTGTAATATTAATTTCTGTATTTTTTTTTGTGCGATAATTTATAAAGCATTCACCAAGATGCATTCTTGAATATAATTGATCTCATTTTTCAACAATTCAAAATCAAGTTCATTTTCATTTGAGCTAATGTCACTTCCAAAAACCACTTTTTAGGGTTTCTAAATTATAATACTTTTGCCATGATCGTCGAATCCGAACTAACGTTGGAGACGTTGTCAGAACCATAGTTTCGGAGGGATATGAGATTAAATATTTTATCTCCATTTTAAAGTCCAACACTTTACACTTCCTAATCTACAAACCAATATTGCACTCTCATCAATTGGAGATGTCGAAATCTAACAGTTGGAGTTGCAGCACGGAACATCGTGGTGACTGAGGTCGCCTCTAGAGTGTAAAGGGTTAATACACGGAGAAAGAGAGAATAACGAAGAGTCAGGATCGTGTATAGTTCGTATCGTTGTACAGTATCTCGAAACAAGATAAAAAGACCGATTACTTGCGCACCTTTTAAGCTCGTTAATTTAGCAAGCTAAAAAGATGTGTAGGTGCCGTTTAAATGGTAATTGTAATTACATGCACGAATTAGCAGGACGAGCGAACGTACTCGCGTGCTGACGAAAAGAAAAGTAAAACCCGTGTCCATATTAGAAAGCGAAGGGCATTCTCCTTATATGCCATCCACTATTAGCGATGCAATTATGTCAAGAATATATTCGTAAAGATCATCGTCGACAAAGCAACCTACCAAACTCACGTTGGCAGAAAAATTATTCAAATTGTTCACGGTGTATAATTGTTGGATAGCCGATGACGTATGGATCGAGGCTGATGACTTTGAAAAAACATATGTGTCAACCACCACTGTGTCAGTGAGCGGTATGAACATTACTCACGAGAAATAATATTCGCGCGTGGTTTTAATCGGACATTAATTTTTAATGGAATCTAAGACTTGTATAAGTACTTCTATATAACGTTGACACATTTCTTCTTCTATATTTAAATTCTTACGCGTAAATTTATAAATGTATATTGTGTCAAAGATACTTACATACACATATATGTATAAAGATTCTATTATCAAAACGTAAGGTCTTATTTCAAAGTTGGTAAGCAAATCTATCGATTATCTTTTATTTTTTATTCTTGTAGGCTTGTTCGTTTAACGTTTCTATTTAAATCTTCGCTATCGATCATTATTAATTTTCCATCGACAGTAACATCACACATGGCGTTTATTATAACATATGTGTCAATAATCTTTGTTTTCGTTGCTTTATTCTCGGTAGTTGAAACATTTCCTTTCAAAGTAATTATACACACTATCTGAATCTTTTTCTTTACTTTAAACGTAATAGCACAACAAACTTCGATATATGTAACTAGTAACCGAAGATACGTAATAATTATTGTAATATACAGATAATATGAAAAGAAGCTGATTTCGTAGCCCATAGCTGCGGTATCGTGGAATGTGAGCATGCGTTCTTTCGTCAAAAATCAAAAATCAATATCGATATTAAAAAGGTATGTACCTATTACAAATAAACTAAAAATATATAAAACACTGTCGAATAACAGTCGAGATTTTCCCACATAAAATTTCGAAATTTTAACATTTCAGAACCATTAGTTTCATCGGTCGTAAATTGCATGTTACAGTTCTTTCCTATTTCGAACGAAATCAGAATTTCATAGACGTAATAATAAATTAATGGAACGTGGGTCTGAACTTCGATAACACGGCATATTTTCTTTTATTCGTCATCTACGTTCTTCGTTTATGAAATTTTTACCGTGTCAAGAACTTCAGGTGTACAAGAATTCAAACGTAACGGATTGCGCGGTCCATTGAGCTCGTATAACTTATACCGAATGTTTAAAATCGGGGACGGAATAATAAATTTTCAAGCACTGAATATACCGGCGAAGAAGCTTCCGCTGGCAAACGACCATCGCTTTCTGTAATAAAAGATTGCACGATCTCTCGCAAATTTCAACGAATCTCGTTTTCCATAGAGTTATTTATCGATACGTCCTACAACTCTTTCTAAAGAAAATATTCGTTTCATGTTTCAAATAAAATAAAATAAAATAAAACTGATCGTGAAATTCCTTCGTGAAAAGAAGCTTAAATACAGAAAATTGAAAATGATGAACATTCATTTTTAATTTTTGAGTCGTTCAACCGGTTAATCACGGAATGTTTCTCGTTTCACCGGAAATTTAAGGTGCAGCTACCAGGTCATCGAAATCGCTAGTCATCCAGAAACTTTAAGCTTCGATGAACAGATAAATATCCCTTTACAGTTCTTTGCGTCATCTTCGACGAGTCAATGATTTCTGATTTTTATGCACCGAGGTATATTTTACGATATCGGCCTTTCCTGCATGCTGGTTCTGGGGCTTAGTGGAAAAGAGGTACAAGTGCATCTTTTTTTTTCTTTACGAAACGAAACAAAAGGAAACGATGCATAAGATTCATATTTATCTAAAGAATTTTATAAACTCTAAGCTTACTATGAATAAATATAGGTTAGGTTTACAACACTATTATGAATTACCACACAAAATAGAACCATCGATTTGCTTATGTTACAGAATAAATAAAGAATGTTACGTATTGATGCCTATTGGAATTGGACAATCTTTTAAATTATTCTCCCATTAGTATTAAACTATTTAGCGAATTTAATGACGACACAAGAGGTTAAAATACGGATGATACGGCGTATTCCTTTCATCGGTCGGTAATTACGTTTTGTTGCATAAATCCACCCCATCCGAAAGATATCGCTCAACGACACATCCATCGAAATTCGTTTCGCAAGCAGCTAGATTCAGTGTAGCTTCAATGGCGCGTCACGGCATGTATACGGTATAGGTCGTCAATGACGAACGTAGAGGACAGGTGGCGACGGAGGAACACGAGCGCTCCTAGCACGTAAGTACTTACGTACGCGTAACAAGCATCGCGTCGCATCGCGGCACGCGATTTGCGCAAACGTCTTGATCGCTTGTGCACCAGGCGAACATCAACTCGAGAAGTACGCGGACCGCCTGTGTCTAGTCACGAGTCGCTTTGCGTCGCTTCGCGGTCCACGTGACCCCGCGGCGACACACGTGTAGGTACACGGGGCGGTGGCGCACGTGCAACGGTGCGTCCTACGTGTAGGCGCCGCGAGTTACGCGTCGTTCCACACGGAGGACCGCCACGTGTGCGGGAGCTGGTCATTGATTCGGGGAATCGAGTCATTCAGTTCAATGCGAATTGAATGAATTCATTACTTATTCATTGCTATCGTACAATATTTTTCTTATTTTAAGGTATTACTTGCTATTTACGCATATCTGGAGATAGAAGATGCAAAGATTTTTTATTTCTACGTTTGCTTCGCAATTTGAGTTTTATTCTTGAAGTTCCACTCAATTTGAAAGCACACGCAATAAAAAATCCAAGAAACTGTAGTAGATTATATGACGAAACAAGGTGAACTTAGTACATTACGTGATATGCATTCTGTTGATTAAAAAGAACTCTGTTGATTCTGAAAGATTAAAGATTGATAGTTACTTCCATATACATATATATAATGCAAAAGAAAAAAGAATATTATGAAAATCCCAAAATAAATTTCAAGAAAGAGTATTCAAGTAAAAAGCTCATTTTTTGAATGTAAGATAAGAGTGCAAAATAGTGATATTAGAGAACTTAGGAGAGAAAATATTACTTTCTTGTTTAAGCTGTGATTTTCAACACAATTAAATAAGCAAAAAAAAGAAAAATGTAAAAGGATCTATTTTGTCGAATAAAATTGATAAAAGAATATAATATAAAAGAATAAATTACAGGAAAAGGAAGGTTAAAAAAAAATTTAATTTCCTGTTTAAATCCAGAAAAAAGGATCGTGCTTCGAATCGTAATGCTATTTTGCAATCGTTTGTTTATATTCATTAGCTTTCAATCCGCGGTCCGGAATGTAAAGCCTTTCAAGAAGCATAACGATCTTCAAGGTAAAAAAGAAAAGAGGGAGAAGAGAACACCGGTGACGTGTCCCTGAACTCGATACTTTCGCCGCCATTGTGTACTCATTGCAAAAAGATTTTTGCATCGCTGTAAGTTGCGAGGGCGCGCGCTATGCTTTAAAAGCGAGCCAATAAATTAATGTTACCAGGCGACTAGGAAGCGAGGAGCGTTCACTCTTTACACTTTTGCAAAAAACCTATTGTTAACATGCTACCCTGTTAAGTATACAATAACGACTCAACAATTTCGTCTGTTGTTTAACAATGATTTTTACAACGGCTATCAATGCAAAACCCGGTGCAGTTACTATTTGGCCACTACGGTGTGTTTGTAAATGCAACTTTAGGTTAATTTGCGGGCTTGTAAGAAGAAAACGGAGCAGACTTCAACGTCGTAAATTATTTCTCTTTAACGAAGGTGCTTATTCTTCTCTTTCATTCTTTATCTTCTTCTTTCTTTTCTTTTACTTTAATTTATTTTTTGCTACTTTATTTTATTTTATTTCCAAACGAGCCAAGAAAGTTCCTTTCGCTTCATGGTACCTTGGTCTCGGATCATGCAATGTTGTAACATTGTTCTTGTTCTTGCACATAATTTATTGTTGTAATTTCCTGTTACAGCTGTAATTTGGAAACTTTCGTTGCGAAAGGATATTCACGATAGTACGTAAAAATGATTGTCCTTAGATTTTTAATATTCATACTTACAAGTAGATAAACTGAAAATGCAACAACAAAAATTGTTACTTTAAAATTTTGTTTTACATTAAGGCTTTTTTTAAGACAGGGAATAGTTAATATTGTAATCTTCAGGGAGAGCAGGTATTACATTGTAATATCTTGATATGATTGTTAATTTAATGTTATTAAATATATACATATTACCATTTCCAAGCCTTGTACTATCGCATATACCAATAAGAAGAAATCTTCTTTAAAGAAATTCTACAATTTCTAGTAGAGTAGATGTAATTAATACATAGTAGTATTCTTTAGATGTATTTTTAATATTTCAGGATCTTTCAAAGTACAAAGTTTGATACTAATTTGTATATAATTTAATTGATGAACTCTTCGTTATAACGTATTTTCTTTATCAAAATATTAACACGTTTCGATTCAACGTTTTACTTAAGAAGAAAAAGTTGTAATAAGAGCTTTGACTATAAACACTTTGTTATGAAATTATAGGCGTATATTGTATTACGAAAACACTTGCAATTGTACAATTCCTCGATAGCGACGCGTGTCCGCCACGAAAGGCGATTGGAATTCCACTTTCCACGTGAGGCATATTTCTTGCCTTTGTCTGCACTCGGAAGCGGACAGAGGCATCGGTGCGCTCATAAATAAGGCATAACCGTGAACGTAGGCGAGTTGGCCTTGCTCGTGTGTATCTGCCAACGGGACGTGGCCTCCACTTCTTATGCCCACCATAAGAGGGTGAAGGAGTACGGGGCTAACCTGCGAGTAGGGAAAAACTACCACGAGCTAAATAAGTAGTCACTTAGAGGATGCTTTTAGCTCGATAACTAGGCTACCTCCCTTATGTTTATAGGCATCATGCTTAAGTGGACTCTGGTGGACGGTAAACTCTCTCGATGATGCTTCCTCAATGATTGAATTAAGAAACTCTTTGGTCTTTTAAACCTTTGCGTGACACTATACACATTGACGCACGACCATGGATGGTATGGTTCATTCATGTAACATTCACAATCCAAAAAGATAGGGATGATAAGATAGTCGGAAAAAGTATATGACGATAGTATGAAGATCTTTACATTGAATTGTGTATTTCTTGTTTAAAATTCCAATTAAAGATTGTTCTGTAGGTTTCTTTATGAATCGAAATGATTGATATTCCAGTCGTTATAGAAGGATATCCTTTTTAAGGACTAAACATTTGCAAAGAAAAGTAATTATTTTACAATAAAAGTTAGGAAGAGTTTAAAAGCATTATTATTTGAATCGAATCTTATTAACGATGGCGATGGTAACGTAATCGATAATTTCCTCATTCTCTAGTATATGTGTATATTAAATGTAACGAGACCGGAACATTAAAAAATAACGTAAGATAGGAAGTGAAGTTAGCCTGTTTTTAAACATTAGTAAAAATATCTCGCAAATGAATAGCCTCACTTTTTAGCAAAATCTTCGAAGACTAAAATTTAGACCATAGTAAATTTATCGTTAACCTCCTTGTCTCTTACTACTTATTACTTTTTTAATCCCTAACACCTAATAATAATATACGGCAATAATATAGAATATAATCATAATTTCCAATAATCCGAAATTAGAAATACCATTTTAAGCGACTACTTGATTATTATTCGCTAAATATAAACTATTCTTTTTGTTTAATCGTTTACTGCTCAAGTGTAGTCGAAGATAAGTGTAATCCTATAATTAATTATCACGATACATCGAAATCCGCATACTTGTACAAATATTAACTCCGATAGATCATAAATCAACTTCTTTAAGGCTATTCAATTTGGATTAACAACATTCAACGTATCGTTGCGATTTTATGGCCATTACTAATCCAACTAATCCTTTCTTGAGGGAATTTTAAATATTTATCGCATAGTTGTAGTTCATATTTTGTTCTATTCTCCTTCTTAAAAAAAAAAAAAAAAAGAAAGAAAAGAAGAGAGAATATTCATATACCATGAAAAAACTCTAAAGATCTAACAGACTTTTATTGTTATAATCCTTTCCAACTCGCTCGTCGTTCCCTTAAATAACTTTACGTTACTTTGCCGCATACACAGCACGAGCAAACAATGTTACGAGTAAACTTCACCTTTTTGTTGCTTCACCATGCGATTGCCCGTCGAACGCGTAATCGAGGCTTGAAAACTTCTTTGCACGAGTGTTTCCCTCCCCGAGAACGTGTACATGCATTATAGCAGCTTATGTCGTAGCTAAAGAAGTTAACGCGGCTAAAAGATTAAGAATTGTGACCGGTTAATCGCGAGTCACGACTCTCAAGAATTTTCGATATTGGGTATCCGGGTTACGATGTATTTACAACCACACTGTTATGTAAAACGTGCGGAAAATTATTTATTAAACGATAAAAGGCAATCATCCGAAGAACGTGGGTAGAAAAAGAAAAATGTTGAATTTCCTACACGTGCATTCCTGTTGAGAAGTATTGGGACACTTAGAGAAAACCAAGTTAAAACCTGATAAACCTTAGAGGGTAAAGAACTCATAAAATTTTTGAACAGTAGTACATATGTAAATACATACGTATTTAAAACGATACGATGTACATACTTCAGGACGCGAGCTCGATAATATCGTAATACGAATGGAAACGCTTTGCCTTAGAAACGTGATTCTGTTCGCCCAGCTAATCATAATTTCACGATGAATTTCTTTCTTCGATGTTTCTTTTTCCTTTCGATCGTTTTTGATTCTATCGAGAATATTGACTAACAGATACGCCGAAGGATTTCACGAGTAATGTGCGCACCACGAGTCCACGAGAGATAGCGGATCCATTGTTGATAATGTTGGTGAAGAACGGACGGTTTTGAGGTGCTGATTTATCGAGAACGCCATTTAGAGATGAAAGCATATTCCGTTGAGGAAACGTGACTCGTTAATCGTTACCATCACCGATTTCTTTGACTAGGTATTAACGAGTCCGCTGAATCGCTATGGCTAGGATATCGTATACACTGCGATAGTTAAAGACATTTGATCGTGTTGTTAGATGATTAAGGAAGGCATGGATTTCTGCGCTTAAGGATTGATCCTTGTTTCGTGTATAATTTGTAGTTAGATATATAAAGTGTTCAATTAAGGAAATCCTATCTACGTTTGCTATTTTACGCATATGTAGTTAATTGTATATGAAAAAATTCAAACATGTTTAACAAAATTTGAAACTCTATTTGCTTTCATTTTAGTGGAGCATAACAAATTAACAAAGATCGTTTTTCTTTTTTCGTTTTTTCTTGTAATTCTTGTCAACAGAAATGTTTGAATGATCGTGTTTTCTCGTGTCATTCACAATGTCCACCAATTTGCATAACACGTCCTCGTTACTGAAACGCCTGAATCGTTGCAAAAAAGAAACGGTAAAGAAGTAAGTAACTTACAAGAATAAAGAAAGAGCTCCCGGCTACCTCGTGAGAATTCTATAAATTTTTCGAAAATCCGGCTAACGGTCAGTTTGCACGGCATTGTATCTTCCATGAACTGGTTACTTTCACGAAAACAGAAAAACTGAAAAGATAGATAAAGACCGAATACTTACTCGTATACAACGTTGCCACGATTTACAAAGAAGAGAAAGGGACACTAACGAGTGTGTTAATTATCGCATTCAATTCATAATAAATTCAGAGAGCATGGAAATGGCTTTACGTAATAAAACGGTTTATCCATCCTAATGAAATCGTTATTTCTAATCCATCCATTTACTAATGCCAACAAATTATTGCTATAATCAATACTATGCGATAGTAACACAACCCTATTTTAGCTTCTCTTTCGCGACACAACATTCTAACATTCTATGGAACGGAAGTGTTCTATAAAGTTTGATTACAGTATAGTAATACATATATGTATATTTTAGTATGGATCTAACACTGTAGCTATTCATGTGGCATCATGATGGTTATAATGGAAAGATCTAATTATGAAAACTGAATATGTCACAAATAAGGAACTCGGATTAATAAGAATATAATTACAAAAGCAAGAAATGTGGTATTAATATGTAATTGATAATTAAATATCTTTAAGAAGAGGACGCACCTATTTCCCCAGCTCTCACACACACGTATACACGCACAATTTGAAACGTTAAAATACAAAAGCAAAATTTTGAACAAAGTAATGTACACTTTTATATAATCTGTTAAATGCTATTAAAGTTTATTCTGCATGATTTGGGACGATCTTGAAGGGAACATTTGCGGGCGGCAATTAAGCAATACCCGGTTCGTCGGTTACTTTTAATTGTTCTTAACGAAGCTAAACGCAGTTGTGGTCCACGTCACGGCGCATAACAATGAATAACGGTCCTGGTGAACGAGTCCGTTTACTTTGTTCTCTATTGTCATCGCCGACGACAATGAGCACGCGACGGTTCGAAATGCGTATCATTGATGTACGAGCCTTGTGTGTGCCGAATAATTACGCATAAATCCAACCAAGATCAGTTTGTTTTATAAACTGCAGATATTTTGCGTAATATGTACCTACTACGCTTTTATTATGCGAGTGTAGTTTATATTCGTATAGATGCCTGTTCATATCCAGTAATGTACAACTAAATTAAATCATCAACTTTACAACTAAATTTCAAATTAAAATTACGAAGGAGATTTTAGAAAGAAAGACCTTAATTTTTTTACTTACATTTTTTAAATATTTTCATTCGCTCCTAAGTAAGTCAACTCGTAACTTAAAGTTTACTTATTACTGATTATTAACATATTAAAACGTGAGTAAAAATAATAGGTGTATCGCATCTGACGGAATCGCTTGTTCCCATGTCTCGAACGCGTCTCGATAGCTCGTTAACCGGTTTCGATCGCGTTCCATTTACTCCTTGAACTTCAACTTTACTCGTGTGCTTAATAACTAAAATGGACACGTGACACGCACTGTTTACCCTTCGAAAAGTTATCCGTATTTCATTAAGACATTCTAGTTTAACTACTAAAATAAAATAACATTTCCGTTTTTCCGATAAAATCCCTAATATCTTATGCATCACGAACGACATATTTCTGTTATCGCGCATTGCTAACTGTATATCCTACATCTGTGCCATGTATAATATTCTTAGATTAACACTTTTAGTAATGTTATAATATAATAACATTATAAAATAATATTATAAATATTATAATTCTAGAATGCTCCACATTTCGTAACCATTGAAAACATATAATATCGATCAAATAACAGTCCTACTTTATGACTAGAAATTCGTATATGCGCCACACTTTGAACAACTACTTTATACCGATTTTCTCTACATATGTCAAATCTTACATACAATGTCACGTTTATAATAATTGATATCTTTTGAGGCTGAAGAAAACGAAAATACAAAAATAACGTAATTAGTCACGTTGCATAGGAAAGCAAGGACTATTTGTCAATGAGTTAACGAAGTGAAGTTGATCGTGGGCCGCGCGATTCGATACGGTTGCAATCAACTTCGGCGTGGAATTTGAAAAAGTGTGCACTTCACTCACCGTCAGCTCGGCATTTCGGCCGGCGTCGTTCGACTGTCGCCGATGGAAACCCGTCACGCTCGAGAATATCGTCGACACGATCATGCGGCTACGATGTTTCACTGGTCACCTTTAGATCGAATAATTACAGTGCCGGGAAATCGTAAACATCACGTAGACACCGGTTGGAAAATAGTGTTCGGCAACTCTGTTGTCACTCTACGATTACGCGTTTCCGTTATCGTATTCTTGACTGGACGTAAGTTTCGTTAATTTCTACCACAGCAACTTGTGAAATTTGATACTTTACCAACGTGTTCACTAGACGAATACTTAGATTGCTGTACGATCTACGAAACACACCTGACCAATGGTCGAACGATACTGAGCCGGTGGCACAGTCGCGAATCTCCCACTAGACCGCCACCACCCCCTCCCTTTGAGTACCAACTCAACTCAAGTCGTCAAGTGAGCAACCCTTGGCGGTCTTCTATGAAAAAGCAAATATTTGTAGGAAACTTTAAATTTAAATTTCAACCAATTTGGAAATTTCCACTCTTATAAATTAACAGTTTTAGGTTTGTAAATCCATGTATATCATCTAAAATGATCTCTGAAAGCTAATTTCTAATAAGTATGAAAGGATATAGTGGTTAATTTATTTAAAATGGAAGATCTAGTGGAACAATAGTTATTTATGCTTCAATGGAATTAAGAATTTAATATTTAATAGTTTCAACATTGATATTTATTTTGTATAATTAGTTTTGATAACTAGTTTTTATCATTAGCTTTTATTTGATTCGTGTAATTGTAGTAGCTCTTTATGTTTTCTCTTATATACCGTACGTGACATTGTGAATGCATATGTAACACGTTACGCGGGTGAAGAACTCAGATCGAGCAACCTAAAATCGCGTAGTATAGTAGAGACAATGTTCTAAAGGAAAGCAAAACGATTCCACGATGACTTGAAGCGAGGCTTAACGCACTGTAAATAGTCGTGTACGAATAGAATATATTTTGTAAGCGAAAACGTGGCAAAACTTGCGAAACCTGGCAATCACGAGACGTATAAATGCGGCAATAAGTATCAGCGCGCGATTTACTGTCCATTGAATTTGTTGAACATGTAAATTACAGGCTGTCGCCGTTAGACCAATGCTGAGGATACTCTTTCCATGTATCTAACCATGTGTGCGCACATGTACACAAGATATGTAAAAGATGATACAAAATTAGTAATCTCAAAAATCGAAGATTTAGCCGAAAATAAACTTTTAGCTGATAAAATTTTCACCTTAACATTGAAAATAAACGTTTGGATGATAGTAGTAGGGGTACCACTGATTGAGACTCGTTGCTATAAATCATTTTGTTAAAGCTATTAAAACATGCGTTTTTCTTTCTTTCTTTGCAGTTATTATTCTTTAGCCTCTCAGCATCAAAACACCGTTTCAAGTAGACTTGACCCATATTAAATATGCTAGCAAGTTAATATTTCTATTTCATTTTATTTTCTGTTCTATTTCCTTTTCGCGTATTTTTCATCGATAACACTTTGTTGTCTCATTAAACTTAAGTACTTTGTCATGTTTTTTTTATCATGTTTATCATTTCATTATGTTACTATAACTGTTACTATAACATTAATATGAAAATATTACTTTTAGTAGCAAAATTGACAGGATACGTTTTACTTACTTTAGCGAAACATCGTATGACCCTATATTTCGTGGCCCTTTTTTTACACGCTGTATAGTAATAGTGAATCAGACGCGAATTATTTTCCACGGTGTCTGTGATCTTGTACTTTAATGATATACGTGATGCGCACTATCATGTGCTCTGTTCCCCAGAGGGTGTACAGATTATAATAGTGGCACCATTATAAAACCTTCGAGATAGCCAGTTATGAGTCACGCTTACGGTGTAGAGGGAAACATCACGGCGTGCGGTATAAATGTTAATATTGCTCGTTTATTAGAAACCAGTAGAACGCTGCTCCACGGCTAACAGAAGTATGTACATACGTATCATTTATGTTATTAAACTTCACGCGTGTACAATCGTTCGGTGTTTCGTTTATTTCATCAAAGGAAACACTAGAAGCGCAAGATTAAAACTACCAAGTCAGACAACCTTCAGGCCATTACGTAATCACGTATTTTCCAGAAGGTCAAGTAACTTTTTAACATCAATCGACGGATGATTGCACCCTTTGAGAGGTAGCCGCGCGTGAGTCCACCTATAGCTAGCAATAATGTTAAAAAATCAATGCAATCTGTGTCCAACGATGATTTCGTTCGAGACGCTAAAGAAAAATTTTTATATCGTCGCGCTTAATCGACGTTGATTATTTAAAACTGATATTTTTAGTGAATTGATAATGGGCAAGCAGCCGATATAATTGTTTATGAAAAACCAGAAACTCTAAGCACTGTATTTTGCTTTTCATTATTTTAATATTGTTTGGTTAACATTTACACAGTTACCACAGATCATCCATGATCTAAGCATCCAACATTCTAAGGGTGCTCTGGTAGGTATTCGTTACATATGTATGTAGCATATGTTAGAATTTCTTTTAGTATCTATTATATAAGATTATGTTTCCTGGCAATTATTAATTCTAAAGCAATTAGTGAAATAAGTAATTAATAAAATTAGTGATTTCAAACCGGATAAGTGTTGTAGTTGATTAAATAATAATACCTATACCCGAACCTTTGTTCATAAACAATTTCAGAATTATGTAAATATAGAATTTATTGTGTAGAGATGTTTTCTTCTCTTCTGTACGTAAACTATACTATAAATATTCAACTACTTATAAACCTGAAGATTTTTAGCTACTGTCCCCCTTCTTTCACGGATTTATTACTAGCGAAACGATAAAATTAAACTCGGTGTATTTCACTTCACTATTTTAACTATTTATCTTATAAAATGAATCGTAAACTATGTACTTTTTACCTTGGTTTTCTTTTTTCACGGCCCATTCCTTGAGAATCGTGTTAATTCCAACCTTTATGTCAATAGTATAAGTAGATACATCAACTTTAACAGATAATATAAGCTTTCATCTATCCAAAAGCTTAAGCTTCAAAGCTTCCAATAAACTTCTAACAAATATGTTTAAATTAATAAAAAACTCGAAACCTTAATTTCTTTCAATTGCTTCATAATTTATTAATATATGCCTATAGATGGATGAGTATCAAACACAATGTGATCCTAACAATGAGCTTATAGATGTATTATATTTGTCTTTTATTACTGCTGTTATTTCTACTGACATAGCTGAAATGTATTTCACATATCACCTCAATCTATCGGTTTTTCAGTAGTTGAAACAGTTTAATTCAATCGCAGTCGGATAATAGCTCGGTCGCAAATGTCGATGTTCCCGGTTCTTTGATCTCTTTCTTGCTCACGCGATCTTTTCTCTGGCACGGCTCTCTCACATTTGGTTCTAACCTGACCGCATTCCAGGAAGAATCTGTGTCTCCGCCTATCAGAATGCACTTTACATCGTTTTCGACGCGCGAAACTGCAGCATCAATGCGCATGCTTTAACTTAATTGGATTGGTTAGATCGGCTAAGACAGTGCTTGAATAAACGCAGGCGTATAATTCAGAGAAAAATGAGGAGAATTTAAAGGATGTCGATGTGTTGAATTTGTGTTAGTCAAAAACTACTTATTAGTATTGTAATTAATAGGCCTTTGAAAAAGTATTTAATGATAAATGAAGCAATAATCAGGATTCTTGCAATAACCAATTAATGACTAAGATTTATTCCCACGTTTTGCCGATTATCTGTTATTTGCAATATCTAATGATTTGATTATGCATTTCATGGATCGTTGTTTTGAAATGGAATCTAAATGAAAATTTGATTCACTCCTTAAATGTTATAATTAGTACTCTACCTCTAACCTACTTGTTATAACGGATATTATAGTATACAATGTACAAGAATATTTTCCTGAACGGAACAGTTTCGATGCCGTTTCGTGACTGAACGCCTAGTATGCAGTCTGTATCAGCCTTCACATGGCCTGGTAGAACACGTAGTATGATTTCCTTACCCAGTAGTCCCGCGTCGCGTCGTCGTCAGGGTGCTTTATGGAAGATCGTCGCCTACCTACATAGAACAAATCAAACCAATGCAACGTATCAAGTCAATAGGCTCAAGTTATTTCTATTGGCCACCATAATTATTGAGCTTGGCTGAATAACATCAACCTGTGCTTTTAAGCCCTTACCGCGGCACGTTGAACTATGGAATTATATGTTTTTGCCAGACAAATGATACGAAGGTTTCCTCTACGGACATAGTGATTCTTTAAAGTAAAAATTTCATGTGATCATGATTGTGATCATCATTATGCAATAATTAAAATAAGCAATAGTTGGCGACACTTTGGTACTCCCAATAGCGGAGCCCAATAATAATAAAAATATAACATTAATATTATCACAGTCTGCAACATTTTCTACGTACACAATTAATGTCAATGTAATTATTTCAGCTATACATTGGGTACTTCTTTATTCAATATATACGAAATTATGGGAGTTTATAAGGAAGCCTACGTCACTTCCTGAGAAATATGGCCACGAGAAACTGTGGTTTTCGAAAGAACTTGATAAAACCACAAGCCGCACGATCGTCCTTGGTGACCAGCTAAATGTATTTCAGTGAAATACTTTCTATTATCGATTTCAGTTGAAAGGGATAACAACGCTGTATCCGTGGGAAATCTATATCACGAGGACTACTTTTGTGGGATATTTGTAGGTCACTTTATCTAATTGATATTGACGAGTTGTTTGAAGCGTTTCATTATGTCATGTATATTTCTACATTTAACTTCTTTTTTCTAATTTAGCCAGTCGATGAAATTATTATTAGTTTAGAATGAAAAGTTCCTCTTCACTTAAGCTTAGATTTTTTAATGAATAAGGATCAATCGGTATCTATTAATCGCTAAAAATGCTTCGTTTTTCACGCAATTCGTTTACTATTGGAGAAACTTCATAAAATTCTGTTACCTATGTTTAAAATGCCGTTTTGTATTTAAAATCTCCCTATTCCATAAATACTATTAAATACATACCGAGAGACAATCGAATCCCTAGTACAGCGAACGCATCAGAGAAGAGCTTTCACTGTAATCCTTTGTATCTCTCTACAATTATCGAAACGCGACTTCAATAGCATTTCAATGAATACGGCCGCGGTGCCGCTCCGCGGCGGATAGAATACAGAACGCGCGCGGAAGATCATCCTCGTGGAAGGGTTCGTACGCGTTCTTTGTTCGCTGATGTGCATATGCTCATCGTTCGTTCGATGAGTCAGTGCCTGATTGCGTATAATACAGCGAGAAACGCCGCTTTTCCTATGTTGGCTGTTGATTTTCTAATTGAAGCATATATTGCCGTTCAAAAGTAGCTGGACACGCGTGAATTACAAAAATAATATCTTTTGATTTATTTCATTCAGATTGGTCAGTTCTTTTCTTTTTTTTTTAAATCACGAGTTTAAAACAACATATACGCTCCAAGGTTGTTAGTGACCACGGTGAGAATAAAATCGTTTCAGTATTCATGAACAATTTACTTACAATCTCACAGATTCTGTTCATAATAGTGCGCGACAGACACGATCGACCGATTGGTCATCGGCATTAGACACTGTCGATATTCCCGGATCGTGCGATCGGAACAATGAAAACGCAGCAAGTACAATGCGAGTCACGACGTTCGTACGAATACGTTCCTCGCACATGGATTTGTCTCAGATTGGATGACACAAAGACGAAAAGGCGGAAACATCGGAGACGGTAATAACAGGAAGAAAAAGAGACGAACGAAAAGCAAGAAGGAAGGAGCATAAGACGAGAAAAGAAAAGTAAGAAGAAGAAGCAGAAGAAACAACGACAAAGCAAAGGGTAGTTGAATGTGCGCGTATGATTTACGTGCACGAGCAATAGGCTGCATAATTTATCGATCGATCGAAAGCGCATGCGCCGTTGCCTGGTACACGATTATGTATGCGCGACTGCCGAACAGCACACGAGTAGTACCTACGTCGCGCAATCGATCACTGTCCACCTCGCTCGATGACGTTAATGAGGTTGATCGGTACTTAGCGATACTTTAGCCTGCTGGCCATTGCAGTCGATTATATGCACCGTTTGTTTATGCAACGAAGAAATGATGCAACTTGTTGCCGGATGAAGACGTTGTACGTGCAAGCATGGGCTACGTAGAAAAGAACAGTGATAAGGATATGAAAATAATTGAACCTTGAAAGTAATCGGGATCGGAAGATTCTTGCGATTGCTATTAACAGTAAGAGTAAGGTCCGTAATGCTGTAAAATCACAGGCAAATTACGAAAAGCAATTTTATTGGCCCAAAACTTGATCGCAAAGAATGCAAGATGCTATAGAAAAGAATATAGTCATGATGTTGCGATGAAACTAATTTTATCCAGATTTATCAAAATATCACGAATAATTCTTTTTTCGCGTAAAATCATGAATTAATCTAATGTTTTGTTAAAGTTGTTTCGCTAACTGTTGCTTACAGTTTATTAAGCTATACATGGGTATAAACAGAAATAAACTTCCATTAAGATTTCAAATGTTCAATAAAAAGAGAAAGACGAAACTTTTCGATCAACCTAATATGTACCACCAAATTACTTTCAATCTCGATGAACGATACTCCCAAACAGATTCCCATTCCTAACAGGAAATCCTGTTTAAGAACGTCTTAACCAGAATCAGTAACAAATCAACAACGAGGGGCATCGAGCGGCTGATCTGTCGTGTAATGAAATCGTCCAGGATTATCGTTATTTGTCTATCGTTATTTGTCCATCGAAAATAAGACAAACGTGTACAAACAAGGCGTCGAAAAGCACGGGAGAAATCCATAATCGATCAACGTCATTCCATACGATTTTATACGGATAAGCATGACTCTGCGATCTGTAATAAATTACTGTTAATGATTTTGCACGTCATCTCTATTCTGAATACAATTAGCGAAGCCAAATCCACGCGATTATTATATTAAAGTCAAGATTTCGCGATAACATAATATCCGCCCCCCTCTTTATTTCAAAAGGTGTTTTCATAAAACAGCTTTTATCTCGCAACGACTTTGCAAACGTTTTCCTATCCTTTATAGACATTTAATCAATAAGAAAAATATCTACATATGATACAAGTAACAAACCGCAAAACAACGCCTGTCGCGTTTCTTAATATTTAATAACTTACCGTTGTCTATTTTTAGAAAAAAGGACCTATTTTAGAGCCAATTACTCCTAGAGAAACGCTTTTTTTCTTAAATTACGTGGAATGATTTCAGAAATTGGTAGAAACAAATTCCACTGCGCTAGGATGTAAAATGTGAAAGTTATTACATTCTACAGCTAAGTAAAAATGATTATCATTGCATTTTAGTCACGCGTTTGAATGACAAAATTTTTGTACTCTCGCATTTCAGAATATGGGTCTCCCACGTAACGTACGAACTCGAAGGATAAGCTGAGATAAGCTCATACGCTTTTATTGCAGACTTAAAATTCTTCGTTGTGTAAGTTAACAAATTGATCGTGCGAAATCCAACAAACGGATCGATTCGAGATTTGGTATGACTAGAATTTATTTATCATAGAACCTCGATATTGTATGATAATTTTTATTAAAACTATAAACAGTTAAAGAAAAATATACTTCTCCATACTTTTGCAATTGGGCTTATCGTAACGTAGCAGGTCTCGTTTTACAGATAATTTTATTATACAACTTTTTACTGAAACTTTCTCACGTACGACAAATACTTTTTAAAATATAAAACGAAATATTTAAGAGAATCATATATTTTTCATTTAATCGATATTTTGTTGATGAAGTACCAGAGGAAAATTGTTTCAAAGTCGTCTATTTTGTTCTAAATATCTTTCCGATTCATCCTTTTTTAGGCTCAATTCGATTGAATTATATGCCTACAGACGGCACACGGTAGCCTTTTCGAAGCGCGCACTGCGCCGCAGAGGAATAATTTGTTTAACGAAAAGAATGATAGTGCGCCGTGGACGTTCGCACGGAAATGGCTGTTGAACGACAGACATTCGCTTAATAGGTTCGCTTCGACAGAATTTAAGAAGTAATTGGACGCGTAGACGAACGATCATAAATTCTCTAGTTCGCTGGTGAATGAGTAAGCTACTCTATGTTTAAAGCTGCGACTCGGCCAATCATGTAAAAGATTCCCCAACGTTTGCGAATCTTTTAGTCGATTGACGAAGACACGCGACGCAAGTGCATGTGAATGTTCGCTAAAGCGTGACACAGAAGAGCGAATTTCGTTGCGTGGATATCTGACGCGTATTTTAGAAGAACGACGACTGTATAGTTTGATCTCTACTTCACATGTTAAATACACACTTTAAACATTTTTGTACAATGCACATAATATATTCACAAAAATTTGCAATGATAAATGTTAAAATATTTTCATAAGTCATCGTGCACAACCAAAGAACGACTGTATGGAGTAGCGAAATTTATGTCTCAAGTTCTCCAATATCAAACATATCTCATTATGCGAAGTGAAAATGAGTTTCGAGCGCTCGATGACTTTCATCCGCGCCGCGGTCGCTGGAATGAATCTCAGAGACGGAATTTGTACCGCGCATGTCTTCGCCTATGGTTAAGCTATACGTCCACCCACGACTTGCAACGAGCTGTGCGATAATAAAGCTTCCGGTCTGGTCGTGCCAGCCGCAGGGACAGAAAGCAAAATGTCAGGGGAAGAGAAGAAAATTATTATTCCTTTGCCGCACGGCGCGTGTATAGACCGGAATACACGAACCGGATGCAACGTGTTTGATTTACTTCGAGTCACACCTGGCCACTATCCCCCTAGATATACCCTTAATTGTCGTTTTATCGAACGTGTAATTTTTCGATTTAATAAGTGTTATACAAACGATTGTAGCATCTTATTCATAGGTCAAGTTCTGGTCGATTGTGAAGCTACGCTCATCAATCTAGCTATTATCATTCATAGAAGGAATTTGGAATAAATTTCACTTCTAAGTATTACAATATAATTAACGAGGGAACATGAAAATGTATATGAAGGAAATAATACAAAGGAAACTGAGAAAAGCTTGATCGAGTGTTTCACCGAGGCTTTCTCCGACTTTATAGGTAATTGTATAATTCCACTTTAATTTCTCTTTTTTTTTAATAATGATATAATTATTACACATGATTATAAAACACACGACGTACAGTAAGTGTGGCGTCCATTTTCATCTATTATGTGTGTAATATATATAAACATCGTAAGAAAACATGATACAAATATAATACCTTATGACTCGTATATTCTCATATTGGAACTCAGATATGAAGCAGCGAACGATGGAATTTTACCTTGCTACTTTAATCAAAGATAAACTGATAAGATCGCAATATGATAGTTGTTTAAAAAAATTGTTTAAATAAGGTTTTCATATTGGTCCTGCATTACGTATATACATCGTGCTAATACTCAGTAAGCAATTCTCCTTATTCAACAGTTAATTCACCGCGTAAAATTAAACTGTACAAAAAAGATGTCAGCAAATAAAAGAAGTTGACGATGCCAATGTACTCGTGATAAAAGCGAAAACTTAAAGTGCTATTTAAATTACACATCATGCAAGTAATTTCACGGTTCCTAAGTTGTCCTTTTATTTCACTGTTGAAGAACTCGAATAAACACATAATTTAATACAATATAATAGCGCGCTGTTAACCATTACTCCTTATCGGTTTCACTTTTTGTTACAGCTTGTGATATTACGACATTAGACGTATCGCGTGGTATTTCCCACCATACTTTCTTTCATAGAAAACCGAGATTTAATTAAAGAAACGCGTGAACTATCTACAAGTCTACTATTCAACGATCAAACAATAGCCGATTTTTAAAAACGCGTAAAAGGCGAAAGTATTACGATATCTAGACTATTAATACAAACATACGTCATTATACTTTTGTCTCGTTTGACAAACTGTATTTTAATATCTCAATTTGTAATTTTTCCTATGCATTGACAGCGTCAAAATTTGTAAAAATTAGATATTTGTAAATAAATATATATTTGCAAAAGAGAAAGAGAACGAGATCATTAACGATACATTTTTAAGAATCTACTGTTAGTATGAAATGAAAAGAATTCATTTTTCACATTGTAAGTAATTTGACATAGAATATATGTGCGTAGATACATTGTTTAAAGAAATGAGTAAAAATCGTTAGGTAACATACCCTGTCATCTTTAGCCAAATATGCAGGCTTAATGTCAGCGTCCACGTAGAATATAGAATTCATTTGCCGGTGAAACCACATATTTCTCTTGCGCAACACTTAACTACGTACTTTCTTATAGAAAACTGTCGAATTCATTTTTATTTTCACATGGACATCGTCATTCTATTTTCGAAAGAAATCAAACGTTTCTATTATGGTAATTTCTCTATTATGCGCCAGCACAATACAATCACTTATGATCACTAAAAATTAAAGCTTTCTCACTAAAACATTTATCAAAATAGATAAATATCATCCTGAGTAAATTATTTATAAACACAAACTGTTCATATACACAACCAAATATTGGCACACCGATGTGCTCGAAACACGACGTATGATTCGAAGTAACATCGTTCCATTGTCAGACAGTAAGACAGCTACTGTTTATTTGCTATAAAGAATAACTTTTCAGTAAATCGTTGCTTCGCTATTGTATGTTCTTTTGCCACGGTAGCCCCGTGAAAACTGGAAAGCGAAACGTTTATCGTACACCTCACTCGTCTGTGTATACGCAACGTGTCCTTCTCCCTACCCTCGCGTAAATTCGTTCCTCCCTCCTTGACTGTTAGATGGCCCTTTTGACGAAACCAATTAGTGGGCCCCTTAATTCGTTATTCCGTGAAAAGTCACAGTAAAATCAAACTGCGCCAAGCTTCACGGTACTTAATCCTGCGTGCAAGTGTAATGGCAATTAACGAGGAAATGGCTAAATCACCAGCCATCCACTTTCGTTTTTCTCAGTATTGTAAGCTCCAAGAGATGTTGATTCACTCTTGAAGCACCAAACCCATTAAAATGACTTGTCGGTATCAAATCTTTTATTTTCATAATTGATGAAAACACGCAAATATTTCTGGCGAATATTGACTTTTGTTGACAACGAAATAAAACCAGGATTACTTGATTGTGAATGTTTATAAAAATTCATATTTTTTATGTACTAAATTACAGGAATGGAACCTAGATAGAGATTTATTTTTCCTTCTAAATATTGTAACGAGTATATCTTTTCCATTTTTATCTATTACGTTCATTCTGTACATTTTTGCATATTTAAATTTTCCATAAATACATTACCATACTACTTTAATTACAAATATATATGAATATTTAATAACTTTTAAAATTTTTAAACATGATATTTTATCCAGAAAGCTGCGAGATAACAATTTACCATAAAATTATTTAATAAATTTTCTAACTACATGGTATTATCATGATCGCAGCCAATCAACTCATATTATTCATTACACAATTTAGAATAATTATATCATGTATATTGATGTAATTAGTAATTGCATATGAAATAATACTAATTACCCAGTTAAACGTTAGACTGAAACATGATGGAGATACGCGTGGAAATTAAACACGCACGAGCTAATATAATTTCAACGAACTAGATTTATGGATTTAAATCTGCACTCAATATACGTGTCAGTTTAATTTAATTAAATCAACTTCTTTTTTGCACAGCTTCTTCTTTTGTGGGTCGTTTCCTATCTATTACTTTGCGAAAATTTGATTAATGAAATAAGAAAAATTAGTAATATTTTTTTTTAATAACAAATTTAAAATATTGATAATAAATTCATTTCATTACAAATTATTAATATATATAATGATTCTTATTGAGTCGTGCTGGCTCAATGGATTACGAAGGTAAACTATTATCATTCGTAAAACGAATTTGCAATAAACTTCGCTTTTAAATGCTATAATATAGCTAACGAGGGAATATAAAAATGTATATGAAGAAAATAATATAGAGGAAACTCAGAGAAGTTTGATCGAGTGTTTTAATATATTGTAGGCTTTCTCCGACTTTATAGGTAATTGTATAATTCCGGTTTAATTTCTCCTGTTTGTAATTATATAATTATTACACATGATTATAAAACACATGATGTAGAGTAAATGTGGTATCCATTTTCATCTGTTGCGTGTGTAATATATATAAATATCGTAAGAAAACATGATACAATATACCTTATGATTCGTACATTCTAATGTTGGAACTCAGATATGAAGTAGCAAACGGTGGAATTTCGCCTTGCTACTTTAATCAAAGATAAACTGATAAGATTGCAACGTGATAGTTATTTAAAATAAATCAATTAAATAGCGTTTCCATATTGATGCGGAGTATACATACATACATGTACATACGTACATACGTGTTATACATATATCGTAGCACTGAATCGTGTTAATACTCAGTAAGGATTTCTTCTTTATTGAACAGCTTATTCGCCGCGTAAAATAAAACTGTACAAAAAAAATGTCAGGAAATAGAAAAAATTGACGATGCCAACGTATTCGTGGTAAAAGCGAAAACGTAAAGTGTTGTTTAAGTTATACATCGTGCGAGTATTTTTACGGTTCCTAAGCAAGTATCTCACCTCACGTGCACAGTCACAAAAATCCATTGCACCAAACACAGTTGCTAATAAGTAAGGCAGTTGATGCATCTCAATATAATGAAAAACGGACGATTAAAATTCATTTGTTTCAAGTTTCGGAAAATAAGGTGTTCTAAAGCAAAATTCAGACATTACTTTGCGGAAATGCAGTGTATAACCTTTCGGTAGCCATGCCAATAAATTAATGTATAAAAGAAAAGATTCCAGTACATGGAAATAATTTAAATTCCACTTAGTCTGGATAATGCATTTAATTAAATTAACGTATCATTAGGAAATATATAACAGAAAAATGTCTGCTGGAACAGAATTATTATCCACAGCGGAACCACATCTTATTCCAGGGTAAATAGTACAGCGTTTATGTATTAAATATAAAATGTAAATACATATACGTAGAACATATACGTTTCCTAAATAATACAGTACAGTAAGAAATATTTAAAATATTATTACCCTTTAACTTTTATATTCATTGATACCTCATAAAGGTCCGTTTTAGGTATGCCGGATACTGTCCTCAATATCGCTACAGATGTGGTGAAACGTATGGAAGTCTTACGCACAAAGTGCTTCTTGATCCTACAGTGAATCATGCCGAGACCCTCATTTTATCGAACCGTATCCCCGACGATTACGAGGTATTATACAATATTTTATAGTCCTTGTTCCTTTTACTTTAATCAATGCTGTTTATAAGTTTAAATTAATTAAAATAATATATATAATATAATTTATTAAAATAATAATATTATTTATAATTATTTATAATCAACTATAGGTCCAGAGGCCACCGAAAAATGACATAGACGTAGTAAATGCTAGATACAAAAGGACCGATCCTATATTTATTCATCCTATAACACCAAGTTACGAAGGTACATATATGGAATAAAAATAAACATTATAGAGAAGGGTAAATGTACCAGTTTAATGACAATGTAAATGTTTTATTTTAGGATTTACTCCAAAACTAAAAGCCAGAAATGGACAAAGATACACGGTGTTGGCTACAGAAGGACTTGCCGAATTTGAACGACAACAATTAAGAAACAGAGCGGCTCTTAATGAACTTAAACGAATTATAGATATACAAGCTGGACAGGGTGAACCAAGAAATTTAGAAGATCGTTTGGTAAAGTACCTATACGATATCTTTTTTAGTTAAAATAAGGGAATAAGGAAATAAGGAAATAAGGGAAGGATAGGAATAATGAAATCATATCTAAATTTCTTATATAGCTCATAAAAAGTGAGTTTAAACTGCCTATGCTAACAGTTCGACCTGATTGCGTGGGTGTAACGAGGAATTTATTTTTGGACGAACAACACGAAACACCCAGCGATCACTCTCCATCCCCTTACTTTATGGACAATGCAAATCCGCAAAAATACTTTATCAGTCGTGAGTCCATCTTGTCACGTTATTATTAGCTTGAACTTGTCTTCGAATGATTCTATATGTAGTATAAAACTTACATAAGCATCGTTCCGTATGATTCAACTGTTTCACGAAATCTTTAACCTTTAATGACTTCCATAAATTCGACCTGTTAATAAAATGAATTAACGAACAGATAAATACGCGATATCATTTGTAAAATAATATTAACAATAAATAGTAGTACAGATGGATCTTACGGATAGTGAAAAACGAATGCGATATTCTTTCATTCGAGAAAATGCAAGAAGTGAGTGTTAAAGTTAGAAAGATAAATATTAATTAGTTTTCCTTATAATATAAAATTTCAAACATTTAATTGTATTTTTGCAGGATACGGGGGTCATATACCATACGGATATGCGCATTTTGGAAAAACAAACGTTCCAGCTACTAACAGCGCCCTTTGCGATTTTACATCTGATTATCGAAAACGACAAAGTACAGAATGGGCACCAGTAACAATTTCACGACCTGATCCACCTCTATTAATTCAACCCACTACTATTTACCACAAACATGTTGGTATGCTTCCAAATTATCTTGGACATGTTCCTGGAGAAACATTCAGGTAATCATTACTTTATTACTTTATTGTGCTATTATTTCTATTTTATGGTTCTTATTTTAATTTCTCGTCGCAAATATTCCGAAAAATATGGAAAATATAAAAAATTGATCTTTATACATTATACACATGTATATGTATGTATACCTAAAAAATTTTATTTAGATATTAAATATTCCATTTAGATTTGGCAAAACTTTTGGAGCTGACACTAAAGATGCGAAAAGATGGCTCCGTGGTGATTTCTCTGCATAAAATATAAAATATAAGAAAACAGTCTTATGCATAATAAAAATTTAATACAAGAAAAATAACAATGTGTTTGTGCAGACTGTATATAAATGTGAAAAATTACCCATTGCGTATCATAGCAAAATTTAATATAATTTAAAATAACTTTTAAAGGTAATACCTGATATTTAAGTAATTGGACAATTTTCTACGGAAATGCTAGATTTTTTATCTCAAAATTATTAACTATAGATAAATATAGTTGTTACTATTGCTGATCTTTCCATTTCATTAAAATATCAGCTGCTTTTTTCAAATTTTCATCTTTCTATGATAAAAAAGAAATCAATTATAAATATGAAGAAAAAGGAGCTCGATATTATCTATGCCAAATTTGTTCTTACCTTTATAAAGCAATATCTTACGTTATCTTCCCCTAAGTGTTTATGTTCAGGACTATAAAATACAGATGGGGGAATTCCTTGAATTCCAACATTTTTCGTCATCCATTTTGTGAAACGATAATCTTTATTCTCATCTGTTTCTTCTTCTAACCGTACTTTATCTTTTAAAGCTGACCAATTAGCTACCATAAAGTATCCTCCTGCGGGAATTGTTGGAATCATTCCTACATCGCTAAGAAATTTAGCCATATAATTTCGTTTTGGTAGCAACTCCTTAGCTAAACTCACAAAATAACAGTCAGTTTGACCAAATCTTTCGAATTCTTGTTCGAATCCAATAGCCACAGCCTCCTACGATGTTAAAAAATATAATTTTAAATAATTCTAATAAGGTACATTACAATAAATATTTATTTAATAATTCTATACATACTTGAGTTGGTGTGTTACACGTATATACACTATTTTGATGAATAACTTCTAAGTTATATAGTAAATTTTCCGGACCATAGGCCCATCCTATTTTCCATCCAGTAACACTGAATGTTTTACCAGCAGATCCAATGGTAATCGTACGTTCGTACATATCAGGTAATGTTGCTAAAATACATTCATCATTTAAATAAAATAATTAATAAAAATGACATTAGTACTATCAAATACCATTACCAATTCTAACATGTTTATATGGCTCATAAACAAGCCATTCATATACTTCATCTGACACAACAAGGGTGTTCCACTTTTTAGCCAAATTAGCAATAAACTGTAATTCATCTAGAGTGAAAACCTTTCCCACAGGATTATGTGGAGTGTTAATGATTATTCCTTTTGTTTTTTCATTAAAAAGATTCTCTAATTCTTGTCTGTCAAATATCCAATCTGCAGAAGAAAGAGATCCCTTTGTGCTTTTCTTTGGAATACAAAATACATGATGTAAATATGTATAAAGAGCTTGCATTTATATCAATAGTATACATACTTCGATAGTTTACTTACTGGTTTTAAGGCAATAAATCTTGGAATTCCTCCAGCAGATCTAACCATAGGTACATAACAATCAAAGAAAGGTTCAATAATTATCCACTCATCACCAGGGTTTGTGTGACCTTGGAACGTAGCATATAATGCTTCATAAGCACCAGAAGTTACAAGAACTTCCTTATTTGGATCCAAAGTACGGTTTAAGAGCTTCGAATACAATTTTGCAATAGCATTTACTAAACGTGGGTGACCCTAAAATGATAGAGTATATTGAAAATTTCCAATCTATAAATAAGATACATAAATCTACATAAAATATTTAAAATCATTGCAATTAAAAGTGAAAAAATTCAATAACAATATCATGCATATGATGAAATAACTAATGACCAACATTTAATAGCTCTGGAATATATTTATTGTGTGTTTCTTTTTAAAATTGGAAATACTTACAAATCCTCTGGTATATTGATTTAATAGAGGATTGTCACTTGTAGTTGCAGCAGCCAAAGCTTTAGTTACATTTTCTGGAGCATAAAAATCTGGAAATCCTTGTCCTAAATTTAAGGGCTTATATTTTAAAGCTAACTGAATATATTCCACCCTAAAATAAAATTAATTAAAAATATGTATTTATAAGTATGTATATATATATATGTTTATGTGTATTAAAATTTTCAATACATCTCATTGTTGAAATGTTATTTACCATACTGATTTATCATTGCCTTTAAAGCGATCAGGGAGATCAAATTTACTCATCATAACAGAATAACTTCGTATATTTCTTAATGTGGGTAGAGAAAGTAACACTTTAACAGTTGTAGACAAAGAAATTTTAGTAAACATCTAAAAATAGTCACAAACAATGAATGATAAAATAATGCTTAATAATAACTTAGTGATAAATTTGTTGCTTTATTACCCTAAAATTTTATATTAAAAAATTATATAATAAAAAATATAAAATGACGTATAAAAGAATTGAGAATACTATACTTAAAAATTATGATTTTATATTTACATATTTTAAGTACAATTTTTTTCATTTTATTAATTACATGTGATAAAAAAATCTAACAGGTAGTAGTTACAATAAATTAGTGTTAAAGATAGTTCGTATAATGTTAATACATGAGGGTACCTCGGACGTGCATCAAACAGCGTAAAAGAAGTGTTATATATTTTTAAACATTAATATTAAATTATAAATTAAAATATTATTAATCTAAACATAAACATAATCTGATATAATTATATTAAATTCTTACCAGATGACATACACTAACGTATAATGGTTTACATTACCAACTGTACCGAGTAGAATTACGTATAATTGGAAAGTTACAAAATATGTACTTGCAATGATAAAACGATAACTACGATCATGGTCATTTCTTTATCAAAATAGTATGCTTATGCAACAAGTTGTTTATTAAAAAATAAAATTTCTAGATTTGTATAGTAATTTTACTATGTGTTATTGGTAATTTAGTTATTATACTAACTAGTATTATAGTAATATATTTTAATCAGTTGTACGAACGTACAATATTATTATTAAACAAAATTAGTCCATTAATATGCTACTGAAGAAATGATAATTTAATACAACCTTAACCCTTAAACTGCATAGGTGGGTATTGTATGTTCGGATAATTTTGACAGGATTAAGAATTTCTCGCAAGGTAATAGATAGAAAACCCTTTTTCTTTCACCTAAAAAAAATTATTTGGCAAAAATTCTATGATAACCTTAATTTAGAACATTTAAAAATGTTATATCAATTTTTGGGGGATTTTTTAAACAAGTGCTACCTGGTATACAAGTATTACTGAAAATTGCATCGGACATAAAAGACCCACGTTTATAGTTTGAGGGTAAACAAATTTACGGTCCAAAGATTGAAAATGTTGAGTATTTTAGATATTTAATATTTTATACAAAAAAGTTATAATCTTCATCTTTAAATCTGATACAAATATAAATTAAGATAAAGATATAAATCATAAATCACAAACTATATACTATGTATATAGTATAATGTACATACTATATGTAGCGTCATATTTTACTATTGTCATGTATAATATGTATATTCTAAACTACGTAGTAGTAAACTACGTAGCAAATAATTGATAATTTCTTTCAAAGTAAATTAAGGTAATTTAAAATGTTTATTTGAAACCGTGTTTAAAACACAAACGAGATACGAAGAACATACAGTATTTGAAGTGAAAAGCATTTAAAGCTGCTGAAAGCTATATCTTGTGATAAATTTACCTAACTATGTTTTTATATTTACCTAACGATATTAAGATAGTTTAAATTGTAAACAAAGTCGGTAGTTTGAAGGTCTAGATTTTTGTGATTTCAATTTATGATATGATTTTATCTGTAATCATAGTTACGTGCAAGAATAAATAATACTCATCGTGAAAGTATTTGTATAATATAAGTATAATCAGGTATAATATAAAAATTTTCTGAAATATAAGAAATACAATTAGAAAGATATTGGAGAAATATTATTAAGAATGACGCAATCTCAACAAATAATTGAAGAATTATATGATTCTTACACAAAAACTGCTGCTAATATTATTGTTTATTATGGTAAGTATATAAGGTTAAGTAATCCAATTCATAATACATATCTATAATCGCCCATTACCTCAAACATCACAAAAATATTAAATAGTTATAAATTGTTATGGTTACAAAAGATTTGGAATATCTTCTCATTATTCTTGATTGATCAAATTATCATAATAATATATGATATAAAAGAATTTAGTCTTTTCATCACTTTACACTTAAAAAAGGTAAATTTAATACTCTATAATCATGTTTAATTTGGTTATATTTTTATATTTACAGAAGGTAATGAAATGGACGAGAAGTTAAAAGAACTAAAATGTATAGTAAACAACAATAGCGTTCAAGATAAAAAGTTAAAGTTATTCAGGGAAAGAAAGAATCAATTATTAAATTTAAATAATGATGATGGTAATAATGACAATCATATGGAGCAGAGTGATACTGAAAACCGCTTGAATGTAATTACAAAATATAAATAATTATAAAATATATTTAATGATATTAAGAAAGTAATATATTTTTAACATTTTAGGAATATAGACTAATTCTCTCTAAGACTGATAATGATACATTGAAAGATGATAAACTTATAGAATTTGATAAACATGTAGAAGCACTGCTAGGTACATTTAAATTTGTATATATAATAAATACTTTATATCAATGACAACATTTTGAATTACAGATGGAGTAGCACAGAAAGAAAATGATACAGATGCAGAAATACAGTTAAAAGGGGGCTATGTAAATGTAATTGACCCAATCTCTAAGAAGAGAATTGTGGATCCTGTGAAGAATACTATATGTGGTCATACTTATGATCAAGAAAGTATTATGCAGTTATTGAAAATTAATAAGAAGACAAGGTAAATATTCTACTAATAAAGTTCATGTTTGTCACTCATGAATAGTTTTAACTATGCATTGTATTTACAGGTGTCCTGTTATAGGTTGCAAAAGTACAGAATTTGTACAACTTTCGCAACTTCGTCCAGACATTGTAACGAAAACATATCTAGAGAAACATCCAGAATAAGGTTTTGTGATATATGTATTACAAATTAAATATTTAAATGATACAATATTTTGCAACATGATAAATATAACCTAAGATTTAATGTTTACACATCATTAAAACAAAAATAAAAACTGCACATGATGTTTCATGTATCTGAATACAACACGTGATTTAATGTGGCATATTTCGCATTGCAAACATATTTTTGTGATTAAAAACTCTGTAAGAATATTGGCTTAGAGCCAAATCATTGTTATGAGAACTTATTTTAGGTAACAAATAGCAATTTAAAAGTGTATCTTTTAGAGTAGTATAGATATAGCGTATTTTTTATCAAATAAATTGAATGTATAATTTATGTTTATCAAACTATTATCAAAAGAAAATATTTTTATATAAAAGATTATAAAATAAATTTCTCATAAAATTTCTATGTCTTTCATATTTTTAGAGAACAATGTATAGTACACATAGTACCAATAAATTATTGAAAACGAAGCAACTTCAAGTAACTACATATTTGTTTGTCCCGCAACTTTTATCATTATCAATCTATGATGTTAACGTTCAGGCTATGTTTATACTTACGTTCTTATCAACAGTATTAATTCTTTCTCGTGGGAAAGCTCGTCGTATCGTTGACGGTCTCAATGTGGACAGTAATAGTTGGGATCCATTTTTATTAATAGGCAAAGATTTAAACGAATCGCCGAATTACGATATAACACGCTGGGTACGGCAATTGCATCTGCAACAATGTGCTTTCGTAGAAATCGGAGAAGGATTTTGTGCTGTAAGCAAAAAATATTTCATACAAAATATTTTCTTTCTTGTAAACAATTTCAATACAAAATGTACTTTTGCATAATAGAAACAAAGAAAAGGAACTATTTTTATAACTGTGCAATAGTTTCGAACTTTGAAGAAAATACTTTAACAAAGCTTAAACTTTCATGCAATATAGTTCTATTTAATATTTAGTTGTTCGTCGAATTACGTAGCATACCTTCCGAATCAAAAGTTCTCGATAGTTCTGGGGTCGGTGAATTTTTCCTCGGGATTTGCCCTTGTTTGACTCTTCACACTTGGGATTTGTGCTCACCCGAACTGGCAAGACAGAGGAAAGCTGACTGCTCTTTTAACGAAGCTACTCCATATTCAAACACAAGTGCAAGAGTTCACAGGCGATTATGCGATATCACTTTGCTCGTCGAAAATATTTCAAGCTGTAACTGTTCCATTTCTCTAGCTGGCCAAGAATTGTATAAGACCAAAGGTTACAATATACTTTTACTAATGAAAAAATTACAAATAAAAATTTTGTGAGAAAATGTACAACGCAATACACGAAATAAAAATTGTCCACGATTTAAATATTTATTATAAGAATAATGTTTAGGATTTGCAACGTGTTTTTTGAATCCTCTACCAGAAAGTTTGTGTTCACCACGTGGGGTTTGTGGCATTGCACAATGCACCGCGACCACAATCAAAGGAATACACACCCCTCAATGTGCCTCGAACTGTCATCAGAGACAACCAGTACTGTTATTTTATTTTAAGTAATGTAAAAGCTATTACACTAATAATAGTAAATTACAGTAATAATTGAATGTTTGAAATACTTTAAAAAACAGGTTAAGAATACAATATCTTTTCCTTTCTTTCTATTGGCTATAATTTAATTATAGTTTCCTAAATTTGAAATTTTAAGTTCTGCGAAGAAATTGGGCCTTCAACTTCCATTCCATCGGAAATTAACTCTTTATGGACGGGATGGTCCTCTCCAAAATGTAATAATACTTGTGGTAAAGGATTTATGGTAGCTATTGCATCGTGTCAAGATCAAGCAACGTAAATAAAAATTGAAGTTAACACATGTATAATAAATGACAATTACAAATAAGTTTAAATAACGTATTAATCTTTCCCATTAAATCTGATAACATATCACACGACGTGTAGTAGATACTCATATTCATATAGAAAGTACACTAAATTTTTGTACATTAAAGTTTATCATTTCTGCCAATACACGATGGTGTATATCGTTATATTTTTCAGAGGAAAACCAGCCATAGACTGCATCGGTCCAGGATCGTTTTGGTGAGCCAACGCTTTTTTGACGAAGTTCTCTTGAATTTCTTGATCGTGATGAAAGGTGTGAACTTTTCTAGCTGTCCAGATAGCTTCGTTAAATGTTACTGCGAGGTAAACATCGTCGATGGAATTATGAGAGCGGTCAGGTTCACAGAACCTTGCATTTCTACCGAAGGGTGTATCTTAAGCAACACTGGAACATTCACTTTCGAAGGAGAACTTGATCCTGATAATAACAACAACTTGGACGAATCTTATGAGAATGATGCTCGTGAAAGATTCGAAGGTATTAATATTATAGTATATATAGTACTAATAGTATCAAAATTGAAAATTACTGATTATAAACTAATAAATGGTTAATATTTATTAACAAATAATAAATTTTATGCCTTCAATAGCTTTAATATAATGTACATACGTATATTATGTTCCTCCAATATAACAGCTCTATTTTCTATAAATTTATTTAAAGGCATTTATCTTTACATAGATTAAATTTTAATATTTATTAAGATTCATGTATCATAATTTTATTTTCATTTTACAAATTTTGTTTGTTTTACAACGATCTACCATAAATTACCAGTTATCTCGGTATTTCATTTTCTAGACACGTTGTGTCCCTCGGAATCAGCGCGAGCGATACAGCGTAATCTCTTATATGCCCATGCTGCTGATCGTGAGGATGAATACGTGTTACGCGAAAATAGACTGGCAAATAAAAACTTTAAACGCAACCGTGGAAATCGGTCCGTTCTGAGAAGTCGATTAGGCGATGATGCCGACTATGCCAACCAAGACGAAGACGACGATGACAATGACAGCGACAATGACGACGATGACGAAGAAGGGATCGATAACAAGAGTGGCGTCGACGATGAAAAGGGCGACGAGAATGACGAAGACGAGGAGGACGAGGAGAACAGAGACGAGATGGTGAACGAGTCGGAGGCAGCGCGTTATTACGATTACGGTTAGTACTTAGGCATAAATCTTTTCCTGGATTTTTCTAGATTGGGCTCAAAGGCTCCGCGAAGGGTCGCCGGAGCCCCAGAAAGCATATTCGAGAGGCAAGGTTCGATTATGCGGCGATTGCATTCGAGGGTAAGCAAGAGATCAACGAACCCGAGAGGAAGGGTTCTGTGAAGATCAGATCCGTTATGGAGGACTGTGAGGATGAATCCACGGAACCACTGCAATATTATGATTATGGTGAGAAAAAATCGGTCGGAGAAGAATAATTTTCAGAAATTCTTACCTTTGTTGCTATGTGTCTTTTAACTTCTAGAGAAGATGTTTTTAGATATATCCATACCAGAAGAAAAATTTTCTATATATATATATATATATATATATATATATATACATAAGATAATCAATCAGGGTTTAACCCTCTGTATTCCGATAATGTTTATGATTTGAATTTTCAGCAATTCCAGCATACTTTTATAGTATGACTTTTTGAAACCACGGAGTTTAGAAAAAAAGGTTATAAATGTGTTTATAAATTTATTTATATAATAGTCTTTATGAATTTTCTATTTTCTTAGTTCTGAAAACGATATAAGAAAAATTGTTTTCATATTATCAATGTCTTTAATATAATACTGCCAATGTTTTTGTACAATTATAAAAGATCATGTCAGTATTTCTTTTATAAAAGAAATATTCTCGTTTTTAGTAATTTCCTACTATAAAAAATATCTTTTATCAATTTACCACTATTCAAATAATTACAAATTTTTATAAGCATATATATTTGTTGTATGTTTCGATCAAAAATGCATGAAATCAATAATATTTAGTATTTTTTCCTTGTCTATAATAATTTATTATTTTTTTCTAGAATCCGGAAATACATCATCCGGTTTAAGAATTGGACTCGCCTTGGAATTGATAGCATTGCCCATTTTATTCTGGTTTTTTGAATGTTAGCGGGCTAGCAGAATAAAGATAGAAGATGACTATTCTTAGTTCGAAGAGAAGTAATTAATCCAAAGTAGAAGTCGTTCTGCGACAAGGAATATATATAATTAAATGAATTCAATAAAATTATAAGTACAAAATTTCAAAGAGTGATATATTTATAATCCTTATGTTTATGTATTTAGCATATATACATTTGTACCCCTACCGTAGATCTGATTCCTTTAGCAGATTTGTGAATTATTATTTTACTGATGAGTAATGTGAGATCAAATGATTCGATCTTCTTCTAATTTCAGATAGCGTACATAAATATATGACTTTCTTGTATTGTATATCTTCAAGCAAATCAAAGAACCAGTTAATTACAATATTTATTCGCTGCAAAGTTCCTACATGTATTTAGTACTGCGTTTTTGATAGCTACTTTCACTATGAATTTAAATTACCCGAGAAAGTGAATCCTTAACTATCTCACAATGAGTTTTCTCCCAACCTTTCATGTCTGTCGTAAATCTTTAGATATTTAGAGTGTTTTCATTATAATTAGTATTCGATACATTTTTACTATATCTGATAAATAAACTGCAGGTGTTTATGCATTTACGGAAAATTTAAAAGTGTAAAAATGTATAGAATGTAGATACATAATGTGCAGAAATATCTGCAATAATGTGCTCTCTGTAATATTTAGTGGACGGAACAAATCACGTTTTCAGTTCCATTTGTTTTGTCCATTTGTTCCATTTGTATTTGTATTTGTATCCATAAAAATATGAAATCGCATAAAAATCCGTAATCTATACAGGGTGGTTCGTAACTGGTGGTACAATTGGCTACACGGCGGTCCTACATGAAAAAATAAGTCAAAAATATGGAAAAATATGCAAGAGATGTATACATGAGAAAATAAGACAAGAATGTAAAATAAAATATTTTCGTTTAAGGCTTTATTTTCAAGCCCATAAATGTTGAATATGTTTAGTTAAAAACTGGTTTGATACACGCGCATCATACACTTTCAAGTTTATTTTTGTCGAAAACACATCTTGTGAACAAATTTTACTCTATATTTTTAACTTATTTGCATACGTAGTTCAATTCTTGCCGCCAGATTATTTATTTTTGTTCAGAAACGAGAAATTTGAACGGTATATGTACATCCTCTGTGATGTAGATGTAGAGTAAAGAAGGATTTTGGAAATATGGACCTTAAAGGAGTAAAAACAGGATAAACTCCTTATCCAATGAGTTATTAAAATTGGGAATGTGAAAATCAGCAAACAAACTCCTCATTACAAATAAACAAATGCGTTTCCGACCGTTTTTCGAAATTCAACTCTTAAATGGTATTCAAACAGAGAATAATAAACATAAATTGTCATAAAAATAAATACTAAGCGGGTAAATTCGCGCACGGGCAGCTAATATAGTAATAAGTGAAGAAAAACAGATTATGCACAGCACAGTGAAAGCACAATTAATTTCTGTATAATGATTTCTCATCCGTATTTAAATTTCGAGTATGAAATCTTTCAGCTTCAGCGAAATGTTCAATCAAGAATGTTATTTGGGATATTTATAACGTGTAACTTGTGTACACACGCTGAAACTTAGTATTAATTTTGCAGAAATTTAGAACTAAGGTAAAACTGAAATCAGATTTCAGGAAGTGATAAGTGAAAGGATTGTGTTTGTTTCGCGTTGAAATATATGTGGGAGATTTTAGTCAGCCTGACATACATATTTAGCGAAAACGTTTACTGTTACCTCAGATTTTTACATAATCGTTGCCTTTACCATTTATTATATACTATTGATAATTTAACGAAAAATTTTCTGGTAAAATTTAGGGAACTCAACAATGAAACATCTGTGTAAGTGTAAGTATTTCTAGATTCTCTTATCAAAAAGTCATTCATAACTGAAAAAATAATTAATTGATACAAGTACATCTGTCTCCTTTTAATCGAAGAAGGGAGGAATTAGCTGCGAAGGGGCATAAAGAGTCTTTAATTGGATCTGATCAACTTAATTAGAACAATTCATGCGGTCGTCAACCGTTTGCCCAGAAATGAAGCATATACATACATACAATATATGTAATGAGAATATTTCACCATTTCTAAATGTCTATTATAGATAAATCGATTTGTAATGCAAAGTAACAATCGTTCGGGATAATGATCATTGGGATGTGACACAATTTTCAAATAAATTAATAATCAAAGAAAAGTTCATAGTGGTTCTTCGGAGTCGGATATTGCTTTGAAGGAAACAGAGAAGCTCGGAGAAGCTCATCATTTCATCAGAACTTGCTGCCAAAGTTAATGATATTAAGAGTGTTACTTTTAGGAAGAGAACTCAATCAGTTAGCAATAGAATTACAGAATAATATCACATCACTTGGAAGGCGAAATTTCGAGATGTTACTCTGTGTTTTTGACGAGCCTTTTCACAATGGTCAAGTTTGAAAAGTAGAAGTTACTAAAATCTAGTATTAGGTAACAATATAATAGTATAATATCTAGTAGTAATGTAGATATTTGAAAATTTCCATAAATAGTTTACAAACTTGCGAGAAAATACATATTTTCTACGAATTACAGTTACATGGATAAAATATTACCTAATCGAGCAAGTTGTTGTAAACTGTTTTATTTTTGCTTTAACAAAATCTGTATGAATAATAGTATTATTCTACTATTTAGGTATTATTCTATTATTTTATGGTGTTATTCTATTATTCTATTAATCAATCCTTGTATATAGTATTTGATATTCAGGTAACATTTGATGTCTATCTAATCGGGATAAAATGAAACCATTAATTTACTTTCTACTAAGATTTAATTAGTTATTTAATAACGTTCCTACATTTTAGTATGAAGTCGGAAAAATATCATTAAAATAGAAGTAGAAACGCAACATATTCGCATATCTTACGATATAAAAATATTTACCATACATATCGAAATTATTCCGTGATATTGAAAAAGAGAGAAAAAATTAAATAAGTCTTCTTCAAGGTGCTTCGATAATTAATTACTAACCTCTATTTTAATAGTAAGTGCCGTTATTTTCGTTCTCATGCTAGGAATTCATTTGTATATTTCCCACTCTGACTCTGAAAGATGCTCTGAGAAGCGGTTGCTGTAAAAATCACTACATTGTGTATTGTGTATACGTACGTAACTCGTACTCCATTTTACAATACCAACCTGGTTAATGTTTGTAGACGAGTGTAATTATCTATTTACTATTCAGCGTTAATTCATTGTATATCATATCATCATTCTTTGATAATTTTATGAAATATGTATCTTATGTATTATTATGAGTTTTTCACTAAGCATATATCATACATAATTCATAAGAAATCACTTTATGAAATCATCAGCATCCTCGATTTTAAAAATCCTTAGAATTATTATTTTGAATAATTAGAAATAATAGAAATAGGATTTGGAAATTTTTGCTCTTCAGTCAAATAGAAAAAACTAGATAGAGAAATTAAATTATGTAAATAAAAGGACACATCTGACGAGTATAATAAAAATATTATACTCATCAAAAGATGAGTGTAGGAAATATCTGAATATGTACGTGACACTTCAGACATGAGCAACTACGATATCATATGAGAGCTGATTTAATGAATGACAGCAACGTGTAATATAAACCTGTTGTTCATAAATTGAAAAATTAATGTCAACTAGAAAAACTAGTTTTGTAAGTATATTTTTTCAAGCACTTCCTAAGTAGGTAATGTTGCGCGCGCATCGAACGTAGGCTTTGATTAGTTGTCAATTCTACGCAATTATTAATTCAAATATGACAGACCACAAACTATACGTTTCGGCATAAATTAAAGAAGAACAACGTTCGAAACACTTTTCTTTCCTTCCAAAATAGACGTATTACAGCTATGTTGTTTACCACCATAAGCTACACCATTTGCACCTTCCGCAACGATTTACGACTTGAATCTTTCGTTGTATAGTCAGAGACTGGGTTCGGACGATTGATCATGGTTCCGTATCGGCGTAAGTAACGCGATATCCCGCAAGGAATGTTTGGTGATACCTTTAAACGTGAAGTATTGTCGACAGCGCACGTAGGACTTGACCTCGCCGCGTCAATCCATTGCCGTTCGGTGTCAGTGACCTGCCTCAAAAAAAGAAACTAAATTCCACCGGACAACAGATAAGTGGCCCCTGGCCCGTTACATACCTGCTCCTCTCATCACACATATGGCCACGAGATGGATCCTGCGATCTCTCGAGTTGAATTCAGAGCCGCCTGTCGTTCGTTTCGATGACTGGATCGATGTACCGATCGAACTTTCCTTTCGAAAGAGGTTACCCGTTAGAAATTCGGTGGAACGAAGCATTGCGTCTTCCGTCATAAGATGGTCTATGTCTTGCGTAAAACATGACAGATCGTTTGTGATGAACATCGTGCAGTCGTATTTGGTCACAATATTTATATCGGATATTGAATTATGCAAGCCTTGCAACATATTTTTATCGTCTTACTTCATTGCATATGTGTGTCTGACTATTTCATTTAGTTGCTGATAATCTGGATGAAGAAGGTAATTGTTTGCTATAATGATTTTATATAGATAGCAAGTATTCAGATATAATGTATTACACCGATTGATCAGCTGATAGAGTTTATATCTATATCGTAAATAATAAAAGAATCTTTGGCTCTGTCGTGAATACGATCAAAATATTGACTCACAATATGAAAAACAAAATATTCTAATATTAGTTGTTTGCTAATTATGTAGATAATAAAGCGCTACAAAAAAATATGAATCATTTTCTTTCGACGATTTATTAAATAATTTTTCTGTTCTACGCTGAAGATGTCTTATCACTGGATAACACGTGTTATCACAACATATGTTATCATAATATATAATATAAAGTATATAATAATTTCATTTTACCGCTGAGTTTGATTCATATACACGTTGATTGTTTTATTTTGATAGGAAACGTAATGGTATAACAGGTATGACTAACTCTGTTATTTAGATATCTGATTGTCCTCATAAAACAAATCACAAAACATATCGCTTAAGTCGATTTTATTGATCACGATTCAAGGCAATGTTTGTAGTTATGTATTCAGTCGCTCGCAGGTCTATTGAGTTGTGTATGCAGATCTATGTAATAAATGCTGGTCGCGTATGCATAGTTTACAACGAGATGTTTCGTGATAACAACGAGATATTTTGACAAGCAGGTGGCCCTTTTTCGAAGCAAAATAACAAGACACGTCAATGGAAGTGTAATATTTTGGCACGTATCTTTGTACCAATTTAAGATAAATGGATAACACGAGAGGGAACTCTATATATCTTGACAAATTGTCCTATCACTAAAAAATTTTAGAAATGCACATACTGTTCTCTCGTTTTATCCAGTCGTTTTAACGTTACATACCGGCATTATGATAATAGAGACTGGAAAGTTATCCACGGTACATGTTGTATGTAATACCAGTGAGTTTCTTTAGTGTGTTTATCCCACAGCGAAAAGATATTTTAGTCGATTTTCCATTTAGTTCTGTTGCAATCTCTTCTTCCGAATCATGCGTACCGATTTTCTTGGTCATGAAGCGGTGAAGCATTGTTACGCGAAAGGAAGAAAAAGGATCAGCTCGAGTATATTGGCAGAAAGAAAGCGACTTTTCGTGTTCCTTTATGTTGTCCAAATGTTAAATCGGTACGAGAGAAGAAGAGAAGAAACTGATCGGTAGCAAGCCGGCTTTACAAACACGTCCGGGGGGCCCCGCGTAACCAGTTTGTGATTGGTTAAGCTGTGTACCACGTGGCGGCGTTGCGCGGGTGGGGATTGGCCAGCACGGCCGCGCTCCGCGGGCGAAAGCAGCGAGTTTTGTTCTAGTATTTACCCCGCGGTGTAAAGTTGGCTCTCGCGCTCTCCGGTGTCCTTAAGCCTTAAGTCACGTTCCATTGTTCGCGTCGTTCCTTCAAGATCCTCTCACACCGTAGAGAATCCCTGTTGTTCTATCGCTTGTGCTTTTTAGTGGTGAACGCCATACGAATTGTGCGCCATGTTCGCGCCGCGAGCAACACGCGATCCACCGGCTATTGTGACAAGTGATACGTTTTTTTCATGAACAAGTTGGAGTGTGTGCGTTTAAATCCCATTCTGGATTACACTGGCGGTGTATGTGACTACGTACTCTTGCCGTTAGGAAGGCAAAAGTCCAGTGGTAGTAAACGACGAGGCGAAAGCACGCTGTGGGATCGTGGAATGTGCGCTGACAGGTATCCACCACCGCGCCGTCGCACTCGGAATTCACTATGCGGTTCTAACCTTTCTCTCTTTCTTTATCCTTAACTCGTTACTTCCGTCTCACTTGTAACAACGTAAGACTTGCGTGTTTACGCGATCGTCCACCTCTCTTTGCTCTTTCCTTTCTATCTTCTTTTACCTTCATTCTCTTTCTCTCTGTCTTCTTTCATTCAATGATCGCTCTCGCGCCTGCGTTGCGTCGTGGACGCTTCGCTACTTTTGACAGCTGTCACGGTTCAAGTGTGTACAGAGGCAACTCGTTTTATTTTGTCGGATGTCGATATAGAGGAGAAACCAGCGTATTATCGTTCATTATACTTCTTTCTTCTTTTTCGATATATCTGTGTTCTCGTAACGACAATTCGATAATATGCCAGTTATGATTCGTGAAATATGTTTTATTTATAGTTATAGTTGCAATTTCATTGATAAGATTCGAAAATAAATTAGTTAATTTAGATATGTGACGTACGTACGTTCTTAGTAGCGCTAGCTGCATAATTGCTCAAATTTAAGGCTCAATAGAGTATGGCAAAGTTGCGTTACATTTACGTTATAGAATTAACCAGCTCTTGATATAGTAATATAACTAATCTATTTATGACGTTAATCAATGGACAGAAGGATTAATTTTTTCTTGATAGATGTTAATCATGCGAATATTGTTGGATTACTAAACACATCTGCAGCATAAAACGTGTTATGTAAAGTGAAAGTGGCTACAGAAACGTGTTAAAGGTTGCGATGCTTGATGCAAAATCATATATTGTAAATCCAGGTTATTGAACGCTTGATTTATCCTCTGTTGTCTTATCAAAGAAACAAATAATCTATCATAAAGTAAATGTTACGATATATTTCCTCAAAAATTGAGGAATCGATTCGAAACCAATTAACGGAAGTACCTAGCGAAAAGATTTTATCGAATACATTATTCTTAGCCCTTGGTTCTTTTGTCGCTGCGCGTTTGACTGCCGCTTTTAATGCTTTTGCTTCCATACATTGTAGTAAATTAAGCGGTAACGTGTAGTAAGTATGTACTTGGTTGAAACTATTAAATAAAGAATTACACGTGACGTGGCAAGTAGAATGAAACAGTTCGTATCCTTTTTCTTTAAGGTTGTCCGTCAAGGACAACTAACAAATGTCACGAGAATGCTGCACAATCTGAGACAGTTGAATTAAGACATTTGTTTAAGTTAAAATGTTAGTTAGCTATGTTTTAAGTAAATTTCATATGTACGTCAAATATGCATGATCAGTCGTTTTGTAGTAGTAATTATATCTGTAAAATTTGTGTAGTGTAGCAATTATTATGTCGTGAATGATTGATATCATTATATCATCATGATATGACTACGATAAGGTATCGACCGATAATCATTATCTAAAATTAGATGCAGTAATTAATTTACCTCTAATGTTTTTAGCAACGTTACAGAAAATTGTTTGAATAAACCATGAAATAATTACTTTTGAAGCAATAGGCTCTGATAGATATTGATGTATTCTTTTTGCTTTGAAAGATAGTGAAGCATTAATGTGTTGCGGCGTTACGGAATCATAGTTCAGAATTGAAAAGTAGTTGCAAGAGTAGCAAATTTATCGCGTTGAAAGTAGTGGGTAAAGTAATTTATCATTCATGTTTATGGCAATATTTTACGGATGTAAAGTAGATATTTTCAATTTAATTATAGTTTTGTTTCATAAATTGAGGTGTGGAGAAACTGGTGCGTAAGATAATAATTGAGAATTACTGCCGTAAAATGAAAATGGTGCCTAATTTATCGTTCTTCTTTATATATTTCAAAAAATTATTCAAAATAGAAGAGAGAAGATATCTGGTTCTACTCTACTAATAAAATTATTACAAAAAAATAAAAACAACAGTTTTCTTTTGTTGTAGAGAAAAATGTAGTGCTGACCATTAATATTATATATTGTAGACTACTAGTAGGAAGTTATGATTACAACATGAATATGCTAATCGATTCATGGTCAATATTTATATTAAAATCTTACAAATATGAAAAAAGATTCATGAAATGCGTCATTTTTTCACACTATTATTTTCCTAGATTTATTTTTACAGTCCATATAGTTAGGAAAGGGTGCGTTATGCAACATGAAGCAGATTGTATATATACCCTGTCTAAGTTCTTAGAGTCCTTTTGTAAATTTAAAGGATCTTGAGCATTCTTTCTTCAAATGTAACAATTCTTGTCCATCTTGGACAATTTAATGACCACTCAATCACCCGCATTTGACCCTATCTTCCATATAAATACTCATCAGCTGATTGTGACAAATTCTATAAAGAGCTACTAGGAACACACTTGTTTGTACAGAACTGCGATCCGCGTTGAATTATAGCAACTGATCGCATGATCTAGAGAGCACGTACCATATTATATAAGTCGAATGACGCAAAAAGAACGTCAATTTAGAAAATGTTTTTCCATCCCGTGGTTTGTATCGGGTATCATCCCATACGTCAGTACTCTAGATCGAGTACCGTTTAAGCACGGTATTATGCGCTCCGGCATCCTCAATCGTGACATAAAACATTGAACGTTCGCTCAAGGATCGTGCGTGCATTTTCACCTGTGGCTTGTGCATTTTCCGCTGAGTCTCACGGTAATTGATACAATTGCATTCAACGTAACTTGGTCATTAAGCGAAGTAAAATAGCATCTTTTAAAGAACTGAAAATATCGAACGGACATTTTCTCGTTATCCGTTATTTCTTTATAGTTTCGTCTAATATTCTCCTTTTTTCCCTTTATGGACGGTATAACGTTTCCTTTTCTTATATCAGTTCTATTGTATTTTTATTTTCATATAACTGTATTAAGTAAACCTTCCGTCTTTCGTGTCAATTATAGTGTTTTGTTTATCAGTTATATTATGTAGATCTTTCAGAGATAAATCTAAAAATATTATCACACGATAACCATATTTTGTACAAAACGTAAAGATATCGTCCTCGTATCTGCCGCTATTGAACATGAACCGACGGTATAAACAAATATAAACTAATTTCGATGAATACGTGGACGAAATGTGGAAGGAGTTGCACTGGAGGAGAATGATTATTCCAATCGTGGATCGATATAATAAAACGCAGAGATAATTACAGACGACGACGAGATATTTCGATTTCTTTGGGAAGTGGATTTTCTTTTTCAGCGTCCGGGCGTTATGAAATTACGAGCACGCGTATCGTTTTTCAGCTCGTCCAGCCGCAATAAAATTTCCTGGTGCTTTTGGCGATGTTTCAGGAAGAGAGAGCCAGCGAGAATCGCCGAGGGGCGACAACCTCTCTCGATCTTTATCCAATTACGCATGCGTAACTTCTGCTGCGCGCGGAGATTCCGGCCGCGTCGCGTTGCATCGCGTCGTTTAAATCCCCGGCCCGCGGTAATATTTAACGTTACACCACGTGCAACAAGGTAGATCCGTCGTCGTTTCTTTCGTGCAACATCGTGTGTACGTGTACATACGTGTACTTACGAGCGGCCAACGGATTCCTTCGTAGATCTTTACGGTGTTCGTATATCAGTGCGTGATTCTTCGAGGTTGATCATTACACCCACGCGTTTCTTTCGCGCGAGTATTGTTTTTTAATTAAAACACCGTGAAACCTCGATTTCAGTGGGCGGTGAGAGGCGCGAGAGTAAATCGTTTCACGGTCATCGTTGAAGGGATCTGCGCAGAATCGATCGAATCGAAATTGCGTATTTGTTTAAAATAAATTGTATACGGGATCTTGCAGCTTGTTGTAAACAGTTAGAACGCTTGTTCTGTAATTTAGTTTAATTTATGAAAAGAATTTTATTCTTTTGCGTTTAATTGCGTTAAATAATTTTGCGTCTTAATGCGTTTGTTGCATATTGCTTTAGATAAGAAACATTAATGAACAATTTAAGATATCTAAACATCATGCAATCCTCTATTTTGCATGAATAAAGTCATTACATATTACTTTAAAATTTACATTGAGTAGGTAATTTCACGATTTGAATAAATAAGTCGTTTATATAAGTAAACATAACAATTGTACACTGACACGAGCTTGTGAATATAAATAATAAATTAAGTAATCATTAAGGAGTCAAATTATGTAAGCAATACAAAAATAATCAGTTATGAATAGCAAAAGCGTAGAAATGGAATTCAAACCTAAAAGTTAAACATACCATTAATGCCACAGAAAATGTACATCATCTGTCCATTTTTTGAAATAACGGTCGTACCACTAGTACCTCACGTTTCTTTGGAGCAGTTGGTCTATTAACCACAGTAACGAGAATAAATAATTCCGCACCGTTTCGTTATTTGCTGCAAAGCAGAAAATTGCGTCACTGAAATTATACGCGCCACGTAGCTACTACTTACTCCCGCCTAACGATTCCTCTAACGGGCATTAAATTTCACCTATAAAGCGTACTGTTCATTTTCTACAATATTACCGGCTACCCAATCGCCGTTTAGAATTCGAAAGAGCCATTGAAAGTTCCGCGAATCGCTACGGTTCATAAACTACTGACAAAGTCTTCGTGATCATTTCGATTCTGTGCACGCAACACCGCTTCGTAGGTTTAACAAATCACGCATCTTTTCCGTTACGTAATTTCTCGCGAACTGCCTTTTTTCGCTATATTCTCAATCTTTGTTTTTCTTGTATAAGCACTTTTCATATCGAATTTGAACTAGTTAGTTAAGTTGCATAATACGTGTAGGTATTTATATGTAACCGTTGTATAATATGAATGTAGAATATGTGCATACATATTGCTTTTCTTCCTGTGTCGTTCTGTAATGTTCTTATATCGTTCTATGACAGTTACTAAATCCTTCCTTTTATTAAGTGTTTGGTTTCGTTAGATATAACAAAGAGATATTTAAGAAACTCGGAAGAAAAATAGTAGAAATGATATAATCATTAATTTCGGAAAATCGTAGATAAAACTATACTTTAATAGAAAAATTCGGTATGTTTGGGAAGACATTGGGAATTTACAATAAAGTCTTATAGACACATCGATACGAATGTTACGTATCGTTTTTATTTTTTTTGGAAAAAACTCCTTCCATTTTTTCTCCAAGTTTCTTATTTAATAGAAGCGTCAGAATATGTAAGCGTATGAATGGAAGTGCGTATTCACTGTTCTAGAAAACGATGACTTCGTAGCGGAAAGGGTTCGAGGGCAGAGCATGAGGGTCGGCCAGGAAACGCGGAAAGAACGTTCACAGTTCGGCGAAGCGATTAATGACTGTCAGTCACCGAACACAGCTGGACACGTCTCTGTCTCCACCGGTTGGAGATGAGCACGAAGGAGCTGAATGCGACAACGTTGACGACCACAATGACCACGGCCACGACGCTCACGTCGTCCACGAAGCTCGATGTCGAGGCCGAGGACGACGAAGAGCCACCGACCACGTTCGAAGCATTGGATATGGATCTGGTGAACGGACCGAATCCGTGGCTTCCGGCCTATGGTTTCCAATTACAGCATCGTTCCCATTTTCAACCTACGCACGAGGATCTACGGACTAATGGTTCGTACTGTTACTATTTCACTTTCTATCACCGCTTAAACTTTAAACAATATGCGAATCTGAACTGTGACCATCTGTTTAGTATTACGTCAACGAAAATGTATAATATAATCTTTCCTCAGATACAAATCAAATTAAGATATTAAAAATCCCGCATTGAAAATTTTACTGTGCTTTCAATATTTCTGTTCTCTTTGCTTCTACAGAGATCGCATTTGAAAAATGTGAATGGTTAATTACATGTAGATTTCTCGGTTTTTGTTTTACATGAACTTAACATTGATTTGTTCGCATAAATTCCGAGTCACAAAACGAGAATACTTTCCTTCCGTTCTATGATAAAGTAAAAGTGATAGTGACGACCAATACTTTTCGAACCAAACGTAGTATCTTTTATTGCAAACGATTGATCTATTCAAACACGGGAGCCACGAACATTAGTAGAATTAAAAGAATCTTTTACATACAGGTACCTTTACCTTGTTAACAGATCGTTCTTGTTGATACCATTGATCTGGTTGTAATCTGTCGTAAATATTATATTAAACAAGAAGCCTCGTTATTTATTATGAGTTCCAGAAGCCCTCTATTCGTCTACGCTCTAGATATCGACGGAGACTTGTATCATTACCGCAATTTCCATTGGATAGAAAATAGCGCGAGTTTGAATACAAATCGCCTGTTAATGACTGCAGTTAATGTAGGCTACTTTCTATAACCGTGGGCTAACGTGTGAGAGTCAATGAAAAACTATAAATACCAGCTACCTAGGTGTCGATCGTAGTTTTCATACTCGAGAAAAATACTCGATTCTTTGCGAAATATATATAACTCATAAGTGTTATTAAATACATATATATATATATAATAATAACAAACATATACACGCATATAGAGCGTTGCAAAATTGTAGAATTTAAGAGTAAGATAAATTATTGTGTAAGATTGTCGATCACTTGAAAGATTTGAAAGCATGATGATCACTAGACTAAAACGTTTACTAAGAAAATCTTCTATTTTCTTTCTTTATTACATTCGGGAAATTGTTCACCTACTTTAGGAAAAAGTCAACTATTTTTGTTTTGTCTCTTATCGCTATATTCTTCAAAATATACGTCTAAGTCTAATTAATTATGAGGTAATCATCGTTCTACAAAATATAACAGTCTACTTGGCGCTCTGTAAACTCCAACAGATTCACACCAGTCAATTAACTACGATCGATAGAAACAAAATTGCCACATTAAACGCACGTTAAGAATGATTACCACACAAAGCACATGTTATTTCTTTGATTCGTAATCACAGGTTACTCAAAGGTGTGCAACAATAGCGCCATATATTCATTCATTCGTTTTTCCTTCTGTATTCGGTGCGATTAGAACGACGCGATGTGACACGCAATGCGCGCGAAAGGAGGTAGATCACCGATTATTTTTGTGCAAAGCGACGGATTATTCACGTCCGTTGCCCAGCTGCGGAACGAACTGCGGCAACAGGCGTCTGCAACAGGTGGTTCTCTTTTCCATCATGTTGTATAGCTCAACGTACCTCTGCATTTTGCACTTGTGCAAGACAAATTGCACGTTCCCGTAGGACGATTTCTTCTCACAATGGTCATTACGTCTAATCTGTTGGTTTTACGCGAGGAAAGAAAAGAAAAGGAAACGCGTAGGTTAACCTCTGCTTAAAAATATTATATTTTATATTATGTTTTCAATATTATGTAATATTACGTTTTCAATATTATTGAGACATGCGTTAGATTTGTTTTTCCGTGTAATGTTTGGTTCACACAAATTGAGATTGGTACATGATATTATTGTTACACGGCCATTTAATTTAGGAAAAAAATAACGCTTGCCATGTTTTCTATTGTTTGTGGTAGAAATTAAGAAGTTAGAGAAATGGTGGTAGAATCTTGTAATTCTAAATCTTGTACGCTTTTTGTATTTGTGAATTTATAATAGAATTTAGATTTAGACGATGTCCCAAATGTTAATGTGAATGACACAAATTTTTGACTAGAAAATTTTTTACGTGGAAATATAAATTGTAGACTTGGGAAGCATTTTAATTATAAAATATCTTTCATTAGTCATCGCAATTGCGAATACATGTACATTGTTTTAACAAAGCAATTTTCTTGTCTAGGAAAAAATTATTTTGCAATACGTAAGACTGGAAAACGAGAGTTTTGTTAACAATTCACATATTATGTAGTTCTTCAATTAGCTATTATTTTATAGCCTACAGATCTCGAATGCTTCCGATAAGACATAATTATTATATCAGGAAAATGTTTCATAAGTTGAAAAACAGGTTTATATATGTAGCTCAAATAAACAGTATTGCATTCATAAAATCTTGAATTAAAGCATGATTGAATATATACGTCACCGCGATTCAAGCTATTTATTAATTATCGATCACGTAATCATTTCTTTGGAAAAATCGGATGGATGATTTATAAAATATCACAGGAAAACAATATTCTCCAATGCAACATTACTTGAAATCAGACCTACGACGTACAACGTCTCTTTGTTATTTAGCAATCAGACTGCACTAAACCTTTTTGGTGTATCTTGGGCTAGAGTCGGTACAAGTTGTACGAAATTTCAAAAATGAGTTTGTAATACAAATGGAACTTAATAAAAAGAGGAAAAGAGTGAAATTCAATAATAAGGATTGATAATTTGCAAGAGAAAAAGTATAATTTATGGCAAACGAAAAATTATTGTTCGGTGCCAACCAATTATTTAATTTGTAGGTTTTCGATCTAAATGATCAATAATGTAAAAAAAAGGACATTTAGACACATTTTTATTCAAATGTTAGGTAATTATTTACAAAGCGGACAATATTTCAATTCAAAGTCAATATTGTGAACAACTTTTCCCTGTAAGTGTTACCGTCGCTCAGCTTTAGTTGCTGAAATACTCGCAAAAATCTTTAGTTCAATTTACCTTATTTATTTACGATTACACTTCATTCTGTGATAGACGGGCGGATGCCTCAAGGCAGCCGCACTTTTATTCCATAATCCAGCCGAATTCATTTTCGATATTCATTTCCAATTTTTTAGGTTTTTGTTTCCGAGCTATGTTACATAGGATTGTTGTATTCATTTATTTAATCAAATAAAAGTAATTATTAATGTCTGGTGAAAAACAGCCGGAACTAATTTTAGTGAGTACTGCAATCCGGTCGGTACGGCGCGACTCTCTCCTATATGTACATTGCACATAATATTACCTATATAAATTAATATAGCGCGTTTGTACTATTTATTAGGTACATATAATATTCAACATAATATATGTATAAATATGTTGCATTTACGTATTTTGTATTTATATAATGTTCAATGAATCATTTTAATTGCTTAAATAATATTGACTGTTTATAACTAAATAATTTTAATCATATCATTGCATATATTCATAAATATTATTCGTATTTCAATGCACGAGTGTTTCGTACATTATTTCATAATTATCAGTTCTATTTGTTTTTTGTCATGTAATTTTGTTTATAATATAAGGAAACGTTGACTAATATGTTAGTTACTTCTACGTACATTCCAAATTCTGATACGGAGCAATCACTAACTTTGCAGTATATAAAATATTGAAAAGTCAAAAACCGTGCCTGTAATATACAAATATCGTATAATATGACATTAGTATAGTATATACATATAATAATATAATATATACAATTTGTATAAAATATAGCATATATAATATGTTTAGTATATAGTTATTAATGTAATATAAATTTATGATATATACATATAAAATATAATAATGAATATAACAATGAATTTTTAAAAATTTGTAATGAAGTTTTAATTTTTGTAGCCTTTTCTTTTATTTGTCTGTAACACCTATACGAAATTGTGACTTTGTCCTAAACAATGGTTAAAAAACAAAATGTGGTAAACAAACAGAGTTGCATGATATAGTAAGAATTTCTGTTATTTCACGATATGACTTCATTTATCTATATACATATGTCGTAGAAGAATAAAATTAATTGAACTATGTAAATTCCAAATATTGTTTTTTAATTTAGAAATTTATTTATATTCGTGTTTAGAATTAAATTTTACTTATACCGAAGCATGTACAACAAAGTTTTAGCATCTGCCTAATTTTCTAAAATAATAGGATTTTCGTTAGTTTGTTATTTACAATCTGTATGGTAGCGATTAGCGGCTTCGCTGAGTTTAAGAATATTTGTAAGAATCCAAAAGATAAAAGCATTGAATAACGTGAACGTTATAAGCGATCCAGGGATGTAATAGAAAATATTATGGTACAAGTGCAAGGACGAAAGTTCGCGTTGCTTCTTGCCGAACACGAATAGATCTGTTTCGACGTAATCAATAAATTGCAAACACAATATACACCATGCTATGGTGTTCCTGCGAAACAAAAAATTATTTCTTATAATATAATTATCTTATAATATATAATATAATATAAATATTATAGCATATAAAATAATACCCCAGGACACTACAGTAGCAAGTTAAAGATTAAATTTCCCGTAAATACATAAACAATTTATTTATAACTCACTAATTACATACGTTACACATAAATTAAAATTGGATATCATGCTTGTTTCAATTTTCGATTATATTTCATTTTACCTTTAATCTGTGCAAAATGAAAAATGTTGAAATTTGGTATAGCGTAGCTGAAGAAGAATAATCTGTGAAGAAGAACAATCTATTTGACATAACTAAAAAATATTATTAAATAAAATTAACTACAAAATATTGTAGAATCTAATGAACATTTTTTTTTATTTAAAATTTCACATTCACAATTTGTCCAATTTGGACATTTGGTAGAATTTTTTATCTGTAATCTAATGAACATGTACAAAGAGTACACTGCCTTATCTTTCATGCAATTTGGACATCGTAGAACGAAATGCAGCAGATATGCAAATGTGATTTTATAGAAAAAGGCTACCACTTGACTCTGTACCCGTAAAATTTTTGTCCAACAATGAATTTTTCCGATTTGATGAAGTCCATGTCATTTTCTAACTAACCAGTTGAATGTTTGAGAACATTCATGGTTACCATTTTTAGCTCTTTGATAATAATTTGAATTCACAATGTTAGTTGCGATAAAAAATCTCACAAGTGGAAAACGACTTCGCGGAAAAGTTTAATAGAAACCGCGATAAGACACGTTCTATTCTATATACATAGACAAATATACGTGGACTGTATGACAATATTTCATAAAGATATGTAACTATGTATTATTCAAATACAGATCGTTGGAATTGATTAAAAAGTGATTAACCTAGATGCATTAGAAACTGTGAGAAATTGGATACATGTCGCTTAAATTTCAGAGATTACGAGGCAGAGAAAGGGAGAGAATCAGACAGACAGGCAGACAGGATGCATTTGTATGAATCAATAAATTTATGTCCAAGTTTGTTATAAAAAAATGATAAGATACATGAATTATATCACAACTAAAGATACTTGATTTTTAACGTAAAAAAGCGAATTTTTCATTTTTTATGCAGCATTTGAGACCTTAAATCTGTAATGCAATTGTTGTACCTCATTAATATACTGATTGCCATAGTAGCATCTTCATTAAAACTGAATTTTACATTCTCATAGTTACGCTTGTAATATTCATAGTTTATCAAAGAATATTTGTGCACATTGTACATTGTATATAGTTCACTGCTTCTTGCCTTTAGTAGCTTTATTGGAGGTATTTTCGTTTCTATTGTCATGTTTGTCTCTTATTCTACTAAGCTAATTAAAATCATATTTTTGTTATTGAAACATACGTTGCTTTGATTTCTAGACACAGTGCTAGTGCAGCAAGTGGACTTTCTAGAAACTATTCTAGAGGAAACATCCGACGATCTACAAAGCGATTCCGATCGAAGTGGAACTACATATTGGGTGGGCTCAGACTCTGAAACCGAAAGCGTGATACATATACGCGCGAAGCAGAGATTGGCTGGTAAGAAATAAGACACGATGTATTAAATACAATATATTCCTCTGACTGATGTGTTTGCCATGTATTGTCTAACGATAAGTCTAAAAATACCAGAATTGTTGGATTACGTCGTTGAATATCAATTTGGCAACTAGTCCAAACATGGCGACTGTATATCATTTGTCTCGTTACCTCTTAATGAGGAAATTTTACAGTAGAATTCTAATAAAACGATCCATTTTACGTCATTTTTTTAATAGAAGCATTTTGTTTTCCTTCTGTTTATAATTTTTGCTTTTAGTCTGTGTATTTTGTTATATTACAAGGAATGCATTCAACAATTAATTGTCAAGTTGCACTGGCTCGATTATTTATGCAATCCGAATGCAGCTATTTTTAATAACTAATTATCGTGTACGTCACGTTGTTATTCATTATGTTATACAGTTAGAGCACAGCGGAAGTTATTGACTTGATTTATTGAATGATAGCAATTGATTGACTTATTGTTCATCGAACAATTGTTACTTAGTTGTGTAGAATTGAATATATTGGTAGACATTGTTGTTCAGATCATTTACTTCAGCGTCGAAATTGAACTTTAACTTGTTAAGAATAAGATTTATTAGTCTCAGAATACATAGTATTGTTCGCTTATCGGAATAGTATATTTTTCTTCTTTGGAGAGAAAAGGCTTAAAAAAGGACAGGTAAGCATACATTTTGGAAAATTAACGAAGAAATGGAACGTAGTGGCGATAGGTGAAGGAATGTCTTTTCATTGATTTTCCTTTCTTTAGGTATAGCATTGTATCGCTGAGTGTTTTAAAACATATACCATTAAAGATAAATGAAAGTATGTTTTTTGTTTCGGAGTATACGGCATATATAAGTACGTATTTTGTGAAATCTCATTCTCTCATTACTCGGTACTCGAGTTGGTAAACATTGTTCTCCGGAAGTTCACTTTCTCTTTTCAGTTTGAGCCTACAATTCATTGATTCTTGGAGAATGAAACCGTACCGTTCGTAACTGATTCAGAGACAGTTATATCTCTAGACCCATTTTTTCTTGTATACTTAATTGCGAACATTTATCATAAACGCGTTTGTTTCATATTTCCTGTGAAACAGATATTGTATAAATAGATTTCAGTTTAGATTACAGAAAATATTACATATACAGTTTATTGCTGTTATAAGAAAGGTATAATATTTATTTTTATCCTTCTTCTTCCTTGCAGAAATTAGTTCTTTAATTTGTACACATGATAGATGACAAAGAAACAAAATTTCAAGAATTATTAATTTTATATCATTGAAGTAATAATAATACTAGTAATTGGTATCGACGGAAAAATATTTTTTATTTCATTCCACAATATCAAAGTTTGCTTATTAAGTTAGTTAAATTTTCGATATTCTAATTATTACACCTTCAGTACTATCGATGCATACGTTGCATCATTTTAATTGTAAATAATGCTGCTGACGTAAATACACTCAAATCTCTTCTAACACGGTGCTCTGGAAACATGGCTTCGACATAAGAGAAAGAATTAATATGTTACAAGATTACTGTATTACATTTTTGTTTTGTACAAGTTATATTTTATATATTGTTGTATAAAGTATTCAGTTATATTTTTGAAGAAGTAAATATTTCTTTTTTTTTTTTTTTTGATAGTATTCTCTGTTTTATAACAATTTTTTGATTCACTAATATATGGTAGTAAATACGGCTAACAATTTCCGCGAATTTAATTTTTGCAATTTCTAATTTTAATTAAATTAGATTAAAATATTTTGTGAGGAATGTTGCATTTCTAAATATCATTGTTAGTGCGAATTAATATGTTTGTTGCCCCTTACAAATTTTTATGCTTGAAAGACTTGGCTTCTCGAAGAGCGAATACTCTAATTAGAAATTACACGCTAGTTCTATTGCTATAATATAGCAATAGAATACAATTTAGTACGAATCTAATGATATAATCCTAATTATGGTATAACGTTATTGATACAACAACGACTACCGATAATTACAACACTTAAACGTGAGATAATTAATCCGACTATCTAAAAGCAAAAATTGGAAAGAAAGATTAGAAAAAGATGTAAAGATAAACTGTGTGATTGAAGTGATACAAGATATAAGAGACTTATTTGTATGTTTTAAACTCTTGATATTGAACAAAGAAATACTACAATTGAATTAATAAAAATTAGTATGTATTAATACAGGCATAAAGTATTCTCGCAAGGATCTTTTAATACGTCGCCACATGTTTCCTGCAGTAGTTGCCAACTTAAAAATGATTTCCTCGATATGGTTGTTTTGTGGCATTTCTTATATTACCCCTTACCCTTCAGATGTTGCCTGTTATTAAACACGTTTTATCGTTCTTCGAACTCGATTTAAGATTATTCTCGTAGCGGATTCCTTCGGCTATACGACTGTTGTAACGTATCGGTATGCCTGGTTGCATTCCTCAGGCGTCATGTAATTTCTTGCAACAGCGGTCGTCCGTTAAATTTGAAACGATTTTTCATCCATGTCCAATCGATGGAGAATCATCGATCGAATCTTGTTATAAATTATTTTACAATGAATTGCACTCAGCATGAAAGAAACACGAACGTTCGATTTTGATTCGTGTATCTTTACGTGTAATTAGGTAATTGCATTTCAAACAATTAATGGTCTACATTACAACGTCCATTTACAACGTCCATTTACAACGTTCATTTACAACGTCTCCGCTATTATCCTTCTCATACCAGCACCATTAAGTGTGTTATTAGAAGCTGAAAGGTTCATAGAAATGTTCGTTGTGAAACTATTAATCGTTCTTACTAATTACATGTCGTATATGTATACGTATTTACGCAGTATCGCTGTAAGTAAATGTGGATTTAAAGTAAAACATTAATATTTTGATGGCATCGATATACATATTTATTCTATATATACTTTGTTATTGTTTTTTACAACAGAAAATTTTTATTTTCAATACATATATCACAGAGTTTTTTAATATAAATACTGGTGAATTTCTCATTTCTCATTTTTGCCAGCGTCTCAGGCATGAACAAAAATTATGATAAATGTATTTATTATACAATTGTTACAAATAGAGCTCTTTTTCTATTTGATGGTAAGATCAGTCGATGTCTACAATTCTACGCATGATTCTCTTCCGCTCCATCTAATATTAGATCACCTTCAATGTGATTCATATAGGATTACCATGAACTAGTCGTTGAATTCCACGTGCATGCAATCATGCAAAAATAAACCGATAGGACAATGCGTCGTAGAGTAAATTCAATTGCTACAGTACGACCTGTAAAGAATTCCAAGCCGACTGACGCTGACGAGATGAGATTCGATCAGATACCGAAATACACGTGCAAAAGCGACTCGTAGCGTTTATCTTCTTAGATTCCTGGAAATCTTCGTACACAATACTCCAAACTAAATTGGAATTTATCAACATATGCATGAATTTACTACGTTATATTAATAGTAAATTTTGTAATTTTTTTAAATATCGTCTACATTCGTTGTTAATAATTCGCTGCTGGAATCACAATCAACATATTTATTTTATTCATATTTGCCATTAAACTAGTTTTATATAAGCTGTTCATAATTCGACTTTGCATTTTCATATTTTCGTAATCAATAATTTTTTATAAAATAGAGATCATTTACGACATCAAATGTCACAGATTTCTTCTTTATGACCTGTACGAGATAAACGATCAGGCATCCGTCTCGAGTTTGAGGATCACTGTAATCTCCGTTGCTTAGGCTATTCTGCATTCACTTGTGTAGAGAAGTTTGTCGGGTATCAGGGATATTTTGGTCGATATTTAAGCGTCAGTAATTGTAAGTAATACTTTCAAAGCAATCGATTTTTTACGAAAGGTATTTGAAAAAATCAGAATTGACATCCATACTTGTCAAATCTTACGAAACTAACTGTACTAGTACCGTTAGTGTTATTTCGGTACAAAAATTTTAATCGATGAAATATAGTTAACAAACGAAAATAGATCATTTTCCTCCACATAATCGGTGATTATTGTCGGTTATTATTGGCGATTAGAAATACGATGAGAAGGATGGTAGTCTGAGAATTCTCTGGTTTGCGGTCTGGTTTATAAAGTCAAGTCACGGAAGTAGGTCTTCGACGAGAGGAGGCGGCCAATCGTCGCGTTCGTGTCGCTTTTAAATGCAGCATCGGCGGACAGTCCTGTGTCGCAGCCAGGAAGTCGTGGTTCGTTCAACCGGAAGCAACGTTTACACGGTCACCGGTTGTCGACTTCGTGACCGTCTACCGACACGTGATCGACGACACGAGTCTTCGATAACGGCTCGTTAATCGGTAAACGACACGTTTCACGACGTGATCCATTCGATTGCGACACTATCGCCGGCGATCGTCTCCTTAATGTCCTGAATTTGCATTTTTATCACCATCGTCATGGCTTTTGCACTGGAAATCAATTAGCTACAACGTCGATGGCGTATTGCTCGATTAATCGAGAAATTTGGTTTTATCGGCAGAGGGAAATCAATACTTAAGCTTTGTTCAGATTAGCCGAGTCATTTGAATTCAAGCAACTTTAAGCCATTTTTATCAATATGAACCTATAATTTACTTAGCTCGAACCATCATGCGAAGAATTAAAAAATTTGATGAAGATCGTTTACACTGTGAGCTTTTTAACTGTTTCGTGTAAACATTGGGAGCCCGGTTAGTTAAATTTAAACGACTTTAAGTGAGATAACTTGAGTTGTATGAACACAAACTTGAAGTTAAATTAGTTGAATCGGTGCGATTAAAATTTAAGTACCTTATCTAGTTTGAACGAAATTTGAACGAAACGACGTAGCGAATTAAAGAAAGTACTTAAAATAGATATAATGTGGCTTCAGAAGATGTCAGATTTAATTACGCATGTCTTTGCGGTTTTTACGATCGTTAATAAGCACACGCAATTAAACGTAATTATGCCACGGACTTTTGTATGTAGGATAGAGCTCAGGGCATATTGTCTCGAGCGAAAACGCAAATAGCAGCTTGAAATGTGTATCTTCAAGGTTGCGTTTGCTATACTTCTCTGTTCTATATGTTTAACAAATTAACATTTTTACAAATTCACTTTTTTAATACAGTAATTTTTTAAATACAGTACAGTTCTGTTTGTTCTGATTTTATAAATCTAGTCTCTGAAGCTCGCTTCTTTTTTTAACAAGTGACAATAGTAAATTTTATTTTTTACTAGCTACTCTTGGTAAAAAAAACAACTTCGTTAATTCTATTTCACTGTCATCGAAACATTTTGCAAAACACGAATGCAAATTGGATCTTTCCAAAAATAGTCGCTCGAATGTCGAAAAGTAGAATCAGATCAGACCATTGTCTCGCTTTTATTTTCTCGATATCGAAGCGATTCGATTATTTCATACACGCATCGCGCGTACACTACACCTTTTCCCTCGTTATGTCGTTGACCGTTTCGTGTTTGTTGCTGATTTCTCGGAAGACGAGAGGCTGGATGGCAGCGGAAGCGAATGCAATTCCGTGGTTCCGAAGAAGAGACGTCGAAAACACAATGGTAACAGCGATCGAGAACACCAGGCTACCTTCGACGACTACCCACCATCGCCGAGGTCATCGAGGTCGTCCGCCTCCTCAAGGTCTAGCTCTCTATTGCAATTCGAATCCTTAGAAAGGACCTGTGCCACACTGTCACCGTCCAGTTACAGCTTCGATTCGCTGGAGTATCCTAATCGATCAAACGCCTCTCATCCTGAGAACACGTCGCCAGACAGCCTCGAGCAGGACTATGACAAGGTTTTACCAAACGGTTTTGGAAACATCGTAGATCACTTTTCCAGAATTAGACCTTACCGTAGCTTCGAAAGTCTGGACACTTGTCAAAAGGAAGAGGAGTTTGGTTCTGGTGGTCTGACCAATGGATTCACACCTTTGTACCTGAAACGAAACATGGACCTGTCGAGAACACGTAGCAATGGCTACCACCGTCCAAGGTAACGTAAACATAGTTTATTTAATTTGGCAAGCGGTCGGAGTTTTCTTCATGCCACGGTACTGCCTCTGTTGTTTGAATTAACAGGAAATTATGACTATTTATATGTATAGGAGATTTTCCAAACAGCAGAATATTCGTGTTTCGTTATAACGATTAGTTTGTACTTTAGAAGGAGTAATATAATGAAGCTTCATTTACCCGAACTCCATTTATTGGAACGAAATTAACTGAAATTCAAAGTTTCATACAGTTAGGATATAGATCATTTTCATAATACCGATCCCATTATTCTGTAAATCTATCTTCTGACTATTCCAATGCTTTATTATCTAAGAAGTCAACAAATTTGACAAGGGTGTTTTTTGTTACGAGGCCCTCCATCGACTTGGATTCGTTTCGCGATTGTCAAGAGATGATCGTAGGTTTTCCTTGGCAACGACTTTCGAGAGCTTGCTACATGACCCTCATTTATTGACCAAGTTTCCGCAATCACGACCCTTAATAGATTTCCTTGACTTTTACTTTTAATTCGAGGAAGATCCAAAACGACGCTCGTGGATGTTTCATCCTGATTATCTCATTGTGTCACGCTTACTACGACTCCACTAGAAAAAATAAATTAGGAAAAAAAAAAGATACGTTGATATCGAAATCTTGTGTAAGTTACCGTTCTGTCAGTTAAAAAAGAATTTGAGTATTTCATTTTTCATTTTTCTCCATAGAATCGAACAGCTTTCATAAACACTTAAGTCGAAGAGACTCGATGTAGTTGGATTTTTTCACACGATTCAGGGACTTTTGGCACGAGGACGAAGAATACGAAGACGACGTTGGCGACGAGGACCTTGACGAAGAAGATCGTATGCTAAACGACAATCGATCCGGGGCGGAGCTGGAGGATCGGCTGATGGTGTTCGGCGATTCGGCGTGCAACTACGCGACGTCGCTGGATTATCGGAATACGATCGACCTACGAGAGATCGGTGTCGAGTCGAAAAGGGACGCACTGCTGGACCTGAAATCTGGCCAAACGGCTGTGTCGAGTTCGTTTCGCCTGTTGCAGACTAGATTAAATATAGCCGGCAATATGGCGCACGGCCGTAACAACATGGTCGCCGATCATCATCATTACCACCATCATCAGCTGCAGCAGCAGCTCCACAGTTACGAGCAGCACGAGCAGCACCAGCGTCAAGGGTGGAGCAACGAGGAGTGCTTTAATTTTAGATTCACGGATAAATCTCAAAGCGCGCCCAGTCTGCCTAGCAGCGTCACCGAGTCCGCACACGGTCCACATTCGTTGGCCGCGTACGCATCCTCGTCCAGAGCGACCTTCTTCGTATCCACGTCGAATTTGTTCGAGAATTATACAAGGGTAGCCAGCGTGCCCGTCGATTTGAATCTCTGCGGCGTCCACACGACGCACGATGATACACGCTACTCTCCAGTGAATTTGCACGAGCATCACGAAATGGCGGAAGTCTCCGTTGTTGAAAGTAAGAAGCGACTGGAAAGCAACGAGGAAATTCGACAGAACGGAGGCGAGAAGAGTGAACAGGCGAAGAACTCGTTATCGAGCTCGGTCAGAACGCAAGCCTCGCAGAACGCAATGGTAGATGGCGAGATGGACCGCGAGGAAGCGGAAGAAGAGCCGAAGGAGGACGAGGAATGCGTAGGAGAGCACTGTTCAAAGCCACGAGAGACGAAACAAGTACCTTCAACGGTGAAGACGCAAGATCCGGGCAACTGTATACTCGATATCGCGATTGCTATGGAGAACGACATCGATTCGGTGGATGCAGCGATCAAGCAGTTGAAGCGCGAGGCCGTGGAAGTTACCTCGAATAACGCCAACACGTTATCTGGTATCGATGGTATTCAGAGAACTCCTTCCGGTAGACAGCGACCGTGGAAGGTAAAGAACAACGCGAGCTACGAGTTGGCTCAGCAATTCGAAATCGACGAGAGAAGTTTCCGATCGAACAAATATCGTAAGGAGGTTGGTAACGATGGTGAAAAATCGCTGAAAAGTGAACGAAAACGAGTGTCAAACAACGCTAGTTACGAGCTGGCCCAACAGTGTGACTACATCAAGGCTCTCCAGTGTTCCAAAGGTGGATTCAAGCGGATGGATGCGTGCGACGAGTTGGAGGAATCGATTTCAGGACGATCCTCGCTGCTCAGAGTTTCCGATTTGGTGCAGCAAATGAGTAGTAGCTCGACATCGAATCTACCGAGCTACAGCGAGCCGTATTTGGATACCAGGAAATATTCAAAGTCCGCGGAAAATATTTCCACGCAGTTCTCGATAGCTCCGTTCACCAGGATTCCGATCAATCAGCTGGGCCAGCGGCTCAAAAAACAGCAAGAGGAAACGCTTTTCGGCCAGATAAAAAAAAACTCGGATCCATTTTCGGTTTATGGAGGCGATTCTAACGCCCGTGTTTTAGTAGACGACGAAATAGATTTACCCTGCTTGGAAACCAAACCCGTAGGAACTTCCAGCCTGGAGGGGGGCGTACGATGCGAGGAAACAAGCGTCCAGAAACCTGAGAAACCTTTAACCCCGGAACGTGAAAATGTTGATTCAAACGCTTCCTATAAAACCGCGACTGCGGACGCGATTTCAAAGGACACGGATCAAGATGCAGCGAACGAGACGAGCTGTTCGAAAAGGTTGTTCATCGGTGATTTCTATCCGGAAAAAATCGTGCGGTTGCAGCAACAGGAGGAGGGCCGTTATGTGGATTATCGGCCAGTGGAAGAGGATCGTGCGGTCGAACTCGAAATCGACGAAAGTGGCGGCAAAAACGAAAGTTCTTCGACGAGTCGATTATCATCGACTTCGTCGTGCAACGGTAGAAACAATGGAGAACTGTTGTGGAGAGTCGTAGTGGAAAAGCAGGCCGCGGAAAAGGATGCTCCTGCGAAGAAGGCTACGAAGGAGAAAGAGGTGGAGGAGGAGAAGTTGCAGTACAAAGTGGAGAAGAACGAGAGAGAGCAAAAGAAGGAGGAGAAGGAGGCAACGGAAGCAGCGAGGGGACACACTGTCCATGGTGTTCATTGCCCCCCACCCAACGGTAGCAGCAACAGCGACGGCCTGGAACTCGGTGAACGGAGTGGGAATCCAGCGGTGGCCGTGGCAGTTGATACGAATCATCGCGGTGTTCGCGACAAACGTCACGAGGAGAACGCGGCGGCAACAACTGCGCCGGTTAGCGTAGACGATAGGCACGACGGCCACGCGACTATGTCGGCCACGACGACCACAACGACACCGCGTCCGTTCGTCGCGGCACCCATCGTCAAAACAGAGCCATCGGCGGCGAGATTCCAGCGGAACATGGTCGTCGACGCGTCGTCCGCGACCACGGTGAAGGAAGAGCGGAAAAAGGGTGGACTCGGTGGATTTCTCCAACGATTCTCGAGGCTTCGGTTCAGTGGTAGATCGAAAGTGCCGCGATCCGAGGTGCAGAAGAAAAGTGATACGATCGGCCAAGTGAATCGCGCGAAGGTGACCGAGGAGAAGGTTAAAAAGGAGCCGGACTATATTATCATACCGTTGCATCCTACCGAAGAGGAAAGGCAGAAACAAGACCAGAACACAGCTGCGGAGAGCAGAGTAGACACCAGCAGCAATGACAGAATTGTTGCCGACGTTCAACGAAGTCCCTCCGTTATAAGGTGAGTGTTTGATCTACCTTTTTCAAAAATCGTGCCGTATTTCGTCATCGACCGTGAATATATTCGTCGCTCCCGTTTTTCTTCTATTTGCACCGGGCATCGCTTTGCGCGTCGATCGCGTTGACTTTGACCTCAACGATTGTTTACACGGTTTCGCGCGGGTATATGGAATATAGAGGTAACATGAATCACGGTTCGTGCCACCTTCTATGGCTTCTATATGTAAACATTTATCTCTCGGCCGGTGGAAAATACGTCGGCACCATTTCAGATTCTAAATACCATCGTTTATTTAATGTTCCCGGTACATTGTACGAGAAGACAACGGACGAATGTTGCGGAGGTATTCGCACGCGAACAACAATAAACTTTGCGTCCGCGAACCGTATTCGTGGTCTGTAACCGAATCTCGGCTGCAAAATCGCGCAGACGTTGCTCGCAAGTTTATAACGTAATGTGTCTTACATAATTAGCGGATTATGAAAGGAATTTGATACGTATCAATACACGCCTTCTGTTTCTACCTGCTGTGTTGTCGCCGCTGATCGATGTACTGTGATGATGTGTGTGTACTGGTATTGTGCAAAACTGATTGGATTACTACTACTGATTCTCGCAATAGCAAAGAAATATATTTTTAGATATTAGTAGAATAGCATTGCTAACGGTTATTTTAAATTACTTATATAGCGACAAAGTTATTGAAATTTATTGAGTGTTTTTATTCGATTATCAACGATGTGTTAAGATACCCATAAACAGTGGACGGAATTTATTTCCGTGATACGTCTCTCTAATAAGCAAGTGGTGGAAAAGAGGTCAGCGATACTAATCAAGTTTTCGTAATGGTAGTCAGAGCCGGCGAACAGCTGCCAGGGTAACGCTCCACCCACTCTTCTAGATCTTCTCCATTCGAATTAAATTTCACTGACGGTTGATCCTCGCTTTTGGTGACGTCCCGCAACGGGGTGCTAAATCTATCTGCTATTTATTCACCGTTTATCAACTGTCGACTCGTCCATGCATCGTCGTCTCTAATTTCTTTCTCCATCAGGCTTCTCGTTCGTTCGATAAATTTCACTCTCGTTCGCGCGTACATTCCGACCATCGGCCTCTTCGATTCGTTTCTTTCCCCTATGCGCGCGAGCACATGGATGAACCAGTTCGCTTCTCTTAATCGGATTTCACTCTCGCCCCGTTCCCCATTCCGTGTCGTTTCAACGTAATTCGATCTAATTGCATTCTGTAACAGCAAACGCCGTCGTTTAACCTTTATCGTATCCCTCTTCTTCTAACGAAGCATTTCCCTCCTGGAACCTCGATGAAGAATCAGCGACAGAGGATCGGAGCGTCTCGATAATTCATAGAAGCCGAATACGGGGTGTTAAGAGAATCCAGGAGTTAAGGAATTCAGCAGAGCGTTTCATGCACAATCGTCAAGAGTACGAATAAAACAAATCACAAAAATCAGATATTCTTTCTCATAAGTTGTTTAAGAAGAGATAATTGCAAAGCCAATTATTAAAAATTTTAGATACGTAGGCTTACCGATAGAATAAGAGATAAACTGTGAATCGTTTGGACTCGATCAAGTTACAACGTATTTGTGTTTAAAAGCAGGCAGTGTTTATTCAGTCTGTTGTCGTCTGACGGTAGAATAAAGACATAATATTCGTGCGAATATTAAGTCGATGATTGTAGAACATAAGGTTGTCATAAAGTCACAACGAATATTTTGTTTTCTAGGACGAGGATAGTTGGCGTTAAGAATTGTATAGAATGCAAAACAAACATTGAATATTTTACAAATTTACGAGTGATTTTTGGAGAAACGAGGACAAAATGTCGTTATCATAGAAATTACAAAGTTTCTATCAACGTCTGTTAGTTAAAGATTAAGAGCAATCAAAACAGATTTGTAATTAAACTTTGAACAAATTCACGCTGGTTCTAATGGCACTGTAATTACGCATCCTATTTGTGTATTACACATACTTTGCGGAGCATCACGGGGTTCGATTTGATATCTCCGGCAATTAATCTTAATCTCCATCACGACCCTTGTTCGTTAACGATTCATTTCCTTCGTAGTACGATGATCGCACAAGCGGCCTGTTCCCTTCATTCAGTATCGTTTGCTTCAGCTAAAGAAATTTTAGGGAAAAAATCCCTCGAATGATCGCGTGGTATTCTCTATCTGGCTGGTTTTTGCCTTAACTCCTCCATTACTCGATCCACATATTGAGGCCAGCTTCTCGGAACAGCAGGCGTAACCGATCCCTCTTGTTTAGTTTTTACGAACATTCGTTTTATCGCATGAAATTTCATCGAATCAGCTCTTTTGTGCGCTTCCAGCTCCACTTTGATTCCGTTAGGTCACTCTTTCACTAGTGCGTTCTTTTTCTTCGAATGTATATGTGATGATGAAAATGTAAAATTTTATACTTCAATGTATACGTTAATGATTCATTAACTTTATGCATGTACCTGAGATTTATAATAAATATGCGCTGAGTATATTTTCTAATAATAGCTTGTTTTGCTTAAAAAAAAAGTTTTATCTCAATATATATAAAAGCGAGATTAATGAATAATGGATAATGAATCGACATTACGTATATTTTCAGATACTCTTCACGTATTACGCGACATACATTTTCTATGTGATGTCGTCTTTATAAATTTACTACGTTGTTTAGCAATGACGAGTACGTTAAAATCATCAAGTATTTCCACAAAAATAATCCCAAAGAACATTCAGGTCAGGAGATCAGTTCAGTGAATCTATCCCTCAGCAGAGATTCGATTTAAAAATTTAAATTTCGTTTCACATTAATTGGAAAATATAATACGTACAGAGATTAATACAGCATGCAGCTGTTTCAGAATTGCTTTCAGAAGCATGTTGAATAGAGACATTTACTGCGTTCGTTAAATACTACATATGATTTTATAGACTTGGATTTTTCTTTTCTAACGTTCTGTATAATCACTTGAACATTCTTTACATTTCCATATTAAACATTTTTTTGCTCAAACTCATTCTTTCTGTAAACGTTTGTAAACATCTAAATTCTATGATTCTCAAATCATTTGGCAAAGGTCTGCACCAAACAAGCGGCAGCTATATGCTTGCGTGACGTCGCACGTGTTGTTCCCGATGAATTATTGCAAATGGACATTTAAGAATCGAGTCAGATTCATCTTTGTTTTTAGCGGGTTTCTCATATTCTGGAAACGCCTTAGGAACGACGTGGCCGAAATTTGGATAAATAGGCCACGTTTCAGCTATAGCTGAATCTTCTTTCGAGAGATCTGTTGCGTTTCTGCGAACGTAGCTATGGTATATTTCAAGGTGTGACTTCAAAGCTACGCTTTATCGAGCTCTTGAGTAATCGTGACGTGTCGCTGTCTCTTTCTGTAGCGATTAAGTAAACTCGATACCACCAGTGTAATGTTGTGTAATATCAAAATTGCATTACGCGTGGTTCGAGATACCTTGTGAATCGAATGAATCGAATTCTCACATTCTGAACGGCGCGATATACGCATACATATATACATATACATATGTATACATACGTACATATATATATCTCTAGCGAATAGTTACAACAGAGAAATTCTGTTTCAGATCACCTTTATTACGTATCTAGTAGTAATATATAGTGTACATAAATAAATAATTAAATAACAAAACATTAGTTTGTCATTCTATTTGCGTTTTAATAATGGGTTCTTTTAAGTTGGAAATTATCCAATAATGCTTTAAGAAAGTACAGTTCATTCAACGAAGTGCATAGGATAATTGAGAGTGATTTTCTTATAAACCTTACAGTTTGTACAACTTTAAGTAACCGTTATCTTCCGTAATCTTACGATGAATTGAACTCAGCAATATATTCCATTCCAACTATTTTGAGTTTCATATAGTTAGTTAAATGAAATTTTAACAGAAATGATTAAAAGAAGGTTTTGGGTTCGAAGTTTAAAGAAAGTTGACATTTTTTCTTATATCTTTCTGAGACTCTCGCAAATGTAAAACATGCATTGAGGAAAATTACAATCTAATAAATAGAACGGTATAGAACGAATATTGACAACAAACGACTAAAAAGAAAAGGGAATGAAAGCAATCGAAATATTATCTATGCTCTTTTACGTAACGAATGAAGAACAGAAGCAGAAAAGGTTGACGAGAATTCCGCAAGCAAACGATTAGGCATCGCACCACCTCAAACGACTTCCGGACTGCCGCTGGAATGAAATAAGATTAATAAGACTCGTGAGGCCGGTACACCTACATGCATACGGGTATATATTTAACCATAGGCTCGTTGGTGAGCGCATGATTCGAGTTCGTGACATCGTACGGAGCAGAAATACATACATATGTATATAGCAGGGTGAAGGAAACCATCTCTTTGAACAACGTCACGCGTAGAATATATATTTTCATACGCGCAAACTTTTTCACTTCTACTCTACCATATTCGCTATGAAACGTCAAACGGCAATCTAAGACATATTTTCTGCAATCGGTCACAGCTAAAAGCAATTTATATCAAATGGTCGGACAAACATTTCACGTTTTCTGTCTTAGTTTCGATCTTTCTTTAAATTGTTATAGACTCGATGGAAACAGCGAGTGCACAATCTACTTCCATATCGTTAGGCGAAAATACGCGTTTTACGATGTTTTCTCGTCGGTTCTCGAGCGCGATATTTTCAGAATTCGAAACTGGTACGGCGCGAGGATTTCGAAAATATTTCTCGACCATCTCCTAATTTTAGAGAAGGCATTCGACGATTCTCCATCATTGCCCCGTTCACGATTATAAATATGATCTCATAACGCGACGTGCCGCAAGAATGAAACTGCATCACAGGGATATCGAGTTGTGTACCCGTTCGCATTGCAATTCGATGTTTTTCCATCTGGTACGATCGACTGTTGTTTCTTTTATTTCGTTCCGAGCCTATGTCCGCGCTTTTGATTCATCAACGTGCTCGCACGAACTGAGTTCTTACTGTCTACTCTTATTTTCTTTCTCATTTTTCATTTTCCTCCTTAAAGCCGGATCGATGAATTTTAAGACAGAATATTACATTGGGTTGTAATTAGTTTTGATCTAAAGTCTTAAGAATTAAAACAATAGGAATATAAGTGATAGGTCAAAGTTTAGGGAGGATGACGCTATTATTTATATTTAAGGATTATCAGCTTTGAATGACACATGCTTGTAAAGTGATAAAGTAGATTCATTTTATCTAACAGGGGGTGTGTACATTTGCTTCGCCTGAAATGTTTCTCAGTGTTTCATAAAAATGAATGAAATAAGTTGTTTTAAAATTTAAGCGTGATACTTGTTAGTATCTATTTCCCAACTCTTTGCTTTTGGTTTGAACGCAGAGTATAAAAGCTCCATTCATCGAAGACTATTTTATCGTGCCTATGCCATTTTAATCAGAGTGGAAAACGATAGGGAGTAAGATAAATCGCAGACTGAATTGGTATTTCTTTGCTTCGTAGAAATAGAACTAAGATAAAGTCGCGAGCTTTCTGAGATTTAGTTTAAAAATTAAGTATAAGTACTATATTTATATCCGGGAGTTTTAAAAAAGTAACGTATTTCTGAAGGCATTTTGAATTTTTATTTCGTTTAATACATGTAAATATTCCACTACAGTCAGAGGTAAAATTAATCTGTACCTATCTTTATTCGTTTGAAAAAAAGAACAAGAATACAGCGTTAAGGTCGACGCATTGCGTGCTCATTGTCCATGCGTGCACCGAGAAGACGATTTGATTTTTCCTGGGCAGACAGAAAAAGAACAAGGTGTAGAGGAACGATTGAGAGCAATTGAGGCGATCGTTCGATTTGGATCTGTTTGACTTTAAGTATCCACTCCATTCTACGTCGTGTCGGCCAATCGCAGACGTTCTTTCGAATGCATAAGTGCGCACTTAAACGTTTGAATCTTCGTCTGTAAAAATGTGACCGGCAATTTTTTCTAAGGAAAGTAACTAACTCATAATATGATCAAAACAATGGTCGTGCTTCCAATAAAGGATTATACATGTTAGCAAGAATGAACCCTTCTTTAACTTTTACACTAAAAATGAAGTAAAGCATAAAAAAATGTATCGTTTGAATATTATGAATATGTATATATTTATTAATATATGATGGTATAGGAAGAATTAAGCAACATATATCAAGAAATATACAGGGTGGTTGGTAACTGGTGGTACAAACGGAAAGGGGGTGATTCTACGCGAAAAAAGAAGTCGAAAATATAGAATAAAAATTTTTCGTTTGAGGCTTTGTTTCCGAGAAAATCGACTTTGAATTTTCGCTCGGTACGCGTGCACTTTATCACGTCTCGTTATAACGGATCTCACTGTAGATCGTTGTCTCGATGGAAAAATGTAAAAAATTAAAAAAAAAATTTTTATTCTATATTTTCGACTTCTTTTTTCGCGTATAATCACCCTCTTTCTGCTTGTACCACCAGTTACCAACCACCCTGTATAAGGAAAAACGTTTAGAATGTAATACCGAAATATTTGAATACTCACTACGAGTTTAAAAATAATTATTACGTATCTCGTTAACTACTAAAGTTTCACTGATCTCCTCGCGACGCCTTTTATTTACACAACGTCTCAAACAATCAATTTAGATCAGATATTTCTCTTGCTTCACAGCATCCGAGTTTAGAACAAGCTAATTATCTTCCCCCAAAAATCGACTATACGTATAATCTCCCAAGGATTTCAATCAAATAGCTTCACCGAGAAACCAGTAAAACAAGACTTGAGTCGGCACACAATGTGCGTACTTCTATAGAAACGTTAGAAGAGTGGTCCATGATCGTGGAATGGTCGAGCGAAACGAGCATGCGGCTTGGAAGCGAGCAGCGACGCCGCGGCCGTGCTGCGTAGCGCTCGCTTCCGCGTTTTCTTCGCCGCGTAACGGGAGCCGCGTGATTGATGATCGAATAGCGTGAAAGCTGCTACGAATTCGCCGCGCACTCTTCCAGAGAACCAAAGGAACGCGTGTGTGCATAGCTCGGTGAAGTTCAAAGCCAAGCGCAGAGTATAAGCGGCGGGAAAGTGTTATACGCGCGGTGATATCAGCTCGACGCAACGAAACCCGCTTTCGGGCCAATTATCCGCGTTCAATTTTCTAAAGCGTCGACGGACGATGCTATCGGCGTTTCGACTCGCTTCACCGACATTTCTGCACGTTTCTCTTTGTGAAGTTACGACGAAATCGGCATACATTGACGCGTCCGCGATCGACTTTTCCGGACTCTGGAAATCGACGATTCCGCAACACGCCTAGCTCTGCGGAGGGAAGGCTGTATTATTTCTGAGAAAATCCTGCGATTCATTCAAGTGGATTGAAACTATACCGAATGTTGAACGTTGGATTTGTGTATGTTTAAATATTTTCCTTTCTTTCGAAAAGTCTTTGATATTAAGCTTCCCCTGGAAAGTAAATATTTTCGATGAGTTCGGACAAGTTTGATTAAATCCGTATATCTTGTTCAATTACTATCTAGAAACATGTCATACGATGTATCTGAAAGTACTTTATCTACAATAATTTCATACAATAAGTTATATATTGTCAATTCATGAAATTAGTAATACATTTTAATGACGAATTTAGAGAAAATAAACTACTCGGTGTTGTAAAAATAGGAATCATAGGATTAAGTCTACGAAGTTGCCAAGCTAAGTAACTATAAAATTCAAGACTAACCGTTTTCACATTCTTTTCTGGAAGAGAAGTTTCTCTTTTCAGTGATTTCACGCATCGAAAACCGTATTTATTAATATATTGGCCGTAACGCTACGTCATGCGAACACTAAATGATTCAATCAAACTGTGATTTTAAGGAATGCTATACGATAGCGTATGAAAGTACGAACTATAAAACAGCGTGATCCTGTTACATACCTACTTGACTTCGGATACACTTTCGTGTATCTACTCTTGTTCTCGTTGCTCGAATCATTCGAATCTTAGTCGTTTCAATTCGAGTAATCGGACTAATCTAACCGAGACAATAGGAGCCGGTTAAGAGAGAGAGAGAGAGTTCGCTGTATTCCGAACGAAGCTTTCGTTTCAGCCGCCTTTTCCGCTACATATGAAAAATCGAAAGGAGGAAAACGCGATATAACCGACCTCGAGAAAAGAAAAAACCACGAAAGCGATTAATTCTATATTGCTTTTCGCAGCGCAAACGGGAGGGCGCCAGTGTCCAGCAAGCCGCCCCTGCCTCCGCAGCCGCCCCGTGTCGGGGCGCTGGGTTCGAGATCGTCGACGGGCGCGTCGGCGGCGGCGGCGGCGTGTTCGTCGCGCCGACGCGCGGCCACAGACCTTGGAAATCCGGCGGCCATCGAGATGGCGAAAGCCCGCACGATGCAGGCCGCCCAGGAGCGCCCGGTCGGCCTGCTCGAGACCGACCTCGACGAGGCCGTGCCGTTGACGACGACGACCAGCGTCGCCGCCGCCGTTTCCGTCTCCGCGAACACCGCCGGCAAGAAGACCAGGAGTTTGCTCAATCTGAATCACACCTCGGCCGCCCCGCGACCCAAACCGGAGCACGCCCTCCACGTACCCCAGTCGCCTGTCGCCGCTTCGCACAGGAGCCCCCGCGACGACGACGCCGCCTCCACCATCAACCAACGGCCACACAAATCCATGGAGTTCCTTCTCGACAAGGAGAACCTGCATTTCGTCAAGGTAAGTAGCTGCCTCTCCGTTCCTCTTTCCCTTGCTATCGTAGTTTGTCAACCAGTACTCCTGATTGGAACCGCTGCACTGGTTGCGAGTCACACAGCGTCTTCGTGTCGCCTTCGTGACACTCGATCGCTGGATCGTCGTTCATTAGGATTAGAGTGTAGAGACGGAAACGCGTTGGACGATTTAAGTTAGACGTAGGTCGATCTTGGGTAGCAAGAGACTGTTTGCGATAAATACGTTAAAGACGAAGGATGGGCACGCCAGGGCCGGCCTAATTAATAGAATGTTCTGTTACAAGGACGAGCTTGGTGCTAATTGTCCTCCGAGAGGGTTGCATCGGTAGCATATGGTAACATCGATCGTACCTTCCGTTTGTAGGTATGTTATTAGATACGTACGAGTACTTTTCAGATATTTCAAGGATCGTTTATCGTCGTTTCTTAAACGTTTAGAGTTAGTAAGGATTCATCGACGACGAGTTTGTCGGGTACAAGTACTTGTTTGTGCCAATGTGTACACTATTCATCGGAGGTTATTGAGTCAAGGGCGTGAATTATTATTATACTTTCGTTAGCTCGTTAATTTAATTAATAACAAGCAATATGTTATTAACGATAGTACGAGGTGCTCCTGTGTATCATTATCAGTAACTAATCTTGATAAGCGGTTAAACGTGATGTAACGTAAGTAATATCGCACGTGATATCGTATCGCGGAAAACGTGATAGCCACCTTAACAAATACAGCTATCTGTTTTATTGCAAACTAATGCGACTATCTATCAGAATTTAATTCCGAAAAGAATTACGCGATACACGATGTGGTCTGATGCAGAGTGTAGATTAAATGGTAAAGGCCTCGCGGAAAGTCGAGCGAGGTCTTCATCGCGATCGCTGCACGATCGAACGTGTTTCTTTTCAGGTTTCTTTCTTCTTCTTCTTTGCGCGTGTTTCTAACTATAACACTCACTTCGATCCGGCGGTTATTAAATCCGCTAGTTGATTCTCTCGTGATGTTCATTAGCATTAAGTGAACACCTACTAGGGGAAATTAGTTAGTACTACACGATTATGCCTTTTAATCTGATTATACCAACGTATTATCCCACAGAGTTAGGTGTGTTCTTAATTTCGTTTGGTCGAATTTCGTGTTAGCTTGAATCGAATGGTTTAGAAAATTTGCTTTGAAGGAATTTTGAAAATATAAAGTATCGAGTAGATTATGCAAACGCATCCTTAGTCGGATATTAGATATATTAGATTTTCTCTCTCATATTCCTTTCGAAGCGTATCGATGGTTTTTGATAGCTTACTTTGAGATTGGTTGGAATATCGTAACGCTATTGTAAGTTTGAACGTATTTCAGAGTGGTACACTTTTGCAGTGTGGTGTAAAGTGCGGGCTTCACCTTTGACATTTCTTCGATTAAGTGGTCTGAAGCGCCACCGATTTCTGTATCAAGCCTACAGTTCAAAACAAGCGATACAATACAATTCTCGATATCTGTGAGAAACGTTCATCCTATAGTCCAGTAACATATGACTTTGAAATTGAATGGATTTTAACTTTCGAAGTGAAACGTTTTGAATTCTCAGTGATATTTATGAATAATAATTGTATACTTGTCTATGGAATTTAAAAACGTTGGCTCGATTGTCTTAAAAATTCAAATGTTTCTTGAAGAACTTGATCTATTGAATTGGTCTCTTTTTCTGCTTCATTAAGGTTTCATTATTAATTTTATAAGAATATTGACAATGAGGAACTAAAATTTAATAAATTATTACGACACGCGAATCTAAATTTTCAAATCGTTCTGTTTTCTTTTTGCAGTTATTGTGTTTTTGCAGCTACATCATACCAACTTGCATTAGTTTGTATTTTAAACTCGACAGAATTGGAAAACATGTCGCGAAATATAACTATTTATCCATGTTTTAATCATTCGTAATATCTGGCATTCGATATCGAAGAAACGATCGTTCAGCGATGACGAAAAGCGGTTTAGCCGTTCGAACGAACTTTTCGTTCGATCGAACAATTCAGTGAAGCAATCATATTGGCTTGGTTCGTAAGTATGTAATTAAAAATTAAAGATGCGGTAGTGCATAAGCTATACGTGATATATAAAAATATATAAAATTTGATTTATGGTTAAAATAATGTGGCGCTGTAGATAGGAGATACAGAGAAGAGTCGTCAAGGGGAAGAGGAATTTCAGCTGTGTTTTGTAGACTTAACAAATTATTTTGTAGGGTTTTATCATGCACTTGTTTACAACGACTGTCTAAATTTATTTTTGACCATTTGCTATCAGCGCATTGGCACATTTGAACGCTTGAATCCGAAAGATGCAGCCAGCAAGGGAAAGCAATTTATTTCTTGGTGGCCGCTACGATGGAAATTGAATTTTATGCTATTGCACGAGCGATTTTAATCGACGGAATCAGCTAGATCAGGAGATGAGTGTGAAACCGCCGAGGGCTGATCCCACAATTTGACCGCTGCTAATTTTGTAAAGTGTTAGATACTGGGAAAAAGAAGTATATGTGATGAAGAAGTATAAGAATTATATGTGATAAAAAGTAACACGAAGATAGCTCAAGGTTCGTGGTCGTGAAATTGATTACAAAGAAGTAATATCTCGCCAGGGAGAGTTAATGCAGTTTAATTGCTCTTTATAAGGCTGCATCAAAGGGTTTATCAGACTGGTCGAACAAAGCAACGATACAAAGCAACTAATATAAAGCATTTCGTATATACACTCGTTATACATATAATAAAGGATGATCTTGTTCTCAGAACTGGGTTCATCTCTATGAATTTTCAAACGATATTATTTCTTTCGTTCACGACAAATGCTAATTTTGATGACGATCACTTTTAAGAAACGAGGAAAATGAAAAAGTCAGAAACGTACGAAATTTATAATTTTGTCCAACACTGTGCTGTACTTACTTCATACTATGAAACTCACAATATGTATATCTTCCATTTTCATAGGACGATGATACCTCGACCGATATCTTGTAGGCAAACGATATCCAATGCAACAAGGTCAGCGGTGTGTGCAAGTTCCAATTCGTGTATAATTTATTGACAATACGCGCAAACTTTTAAATTTGTTAAAACGTGGTCTAAAGCCGGCATGGTCAGATAATCGCGAGGTACATAACATTTGCATTTTACATGCGCGTTGCAGTTTACGCTTCAAATGAAATTTTACATTGATATCGAACGATAATAAAAGCTCCATTTTCCCTTATCGACTGGCCAAAGAAACGGAGCAAAACTTTCACAATCTCGACGTTTACCTGCGACTTTCAGCCAACGTATCGGGCATACATCAGCATTACGGACATATAGCTTGCCTTATCCTGTATGTACCTTTGCCGTTGTTCGCGCGAACGGATTCGCGAGATAAATCTTTTAGAATTTGTATCGAAGTAACCTTTTCGCAGTATGAAACAAACTAGTAACAATTGTTCAATACGCGATATGAAGTCGTACAGGGTGTTTAAGGAAGGAACATTATTGCAATTTGGAGCTTCCGGACGTAAAGCGTCATATGCTTTTTAACATCAGAGCTACCAACAATTAAAATATTGAACTTGTAGCAAAGAAATCAAAGTGATAGGTATTACAAACAATCACCTAAATCTCAAAAAATGCAACTATTTTTATGAAAAATATGAATTGGTTATTTTGCCCACTCTGATAATCTTAATAATCTTTGTTGATAAATTCTTCGGTTGACCAGTTAAAAATTAATGTTCAAATTCAAGTTTTGCAACTAATTAATTAAAAATAAGATAGATATTTAGACGTTATTTCGACATCGTGCGTATTCGACTAAGTCGCGTAAATCGGAAGATTATTCAAACAACCCATAAACAAATTTGCAACTGGCTAACAAACGCTATTCTAAAGTAAGCCAAACGCTATTTTTCTGTACACTTTCCATAACTTTAAATATCAGTTTGATCGCAGTAAAATGCATCGCGCAAACGAGCATTATTGCGCAATACGTCCACCTAGATCCAATCGTGAACTGCTCTGGACAGTTTGCTTCGCTGTTGATCCTAATCAAGTCGACTGTGAACGAAGCTGAGAATTTAGATTAAGAACGTACAACGTGGTCTTCGTCAAATCGGCGATAGTTACCTTTATCCGATGTAATAGGAAATAGAAATTCTCTATTGCGGATAAATTATTTTAACAAATTTCTTTATAAAAGAAGAAAAGATAGAATAAAATTACAAATTACTTAATCCATTTGCAAAGGATGACAAAACAAAATGATACATGCATCGTTAAATAAGTATCACACGAACGACGAGTCAGACATGATGTGAACAGAGCTTTAAAGCTTTAAACTCGTAGTTGAAAAGGTTAAGAACGCCTTCGGCGATGACCAAAGTTGATGAGTAGAGGCAGTAACGACGTTTGAACCAGTTGACGACGTCTTGTTCGCTCCGCTGCTTCGTCAGTCAGGCAGCGGACTCTATTACTGTTACTCGTAAAAAGATAGGTGCATCGATCTAGCAACTATGAGGACAACCCCCGATATAATTACTCCGCGACGACCTCGGCACTTTCTCGTCGCGCTCGTTTTGATGGCATCGTTAAAATCGGCTCCATTTAATAAGACCGATCGGCGGTCATTCGATTCTCTATTTTGCTAAACGTTGACCCGATGAAACACGTCTCCAGATAAATATCCTACATCTCGTTCGATATTTTCAACACAATTGAAGAAATTGCGGTCACGAGGAATCAGCTAAACTCTTTTAGTCTTTTTTACAATCTGCTCCTTTAGTTTGAATTTTTTTTCAAAGTGGAAATGAAAGCTACATTTTTAATAAGGGTCGATAATTATAAGGTTGCGCTAAGATTATAATCGATGATGAGCGAGCATCGTGGAAGCTATCCTCTTCGATCGTTCGATTCAAGAAGTTCCTTGACGATTGGATAAATGAAGAGAATTATTAGCCTTTGAAACTCTTTTTGTATATCTCGCATGACATGACTTTCAAAGTTCCTCTTATCTTCTCGTTTGTTACATGTGGCAGAAATATAACGGGATATAAATTTAATTTTGTTGTGTAATTAATTTTAATCGTACACGATATTTACGGCAAATATTGCGTATTTAACGCGATAGTGTATTGTAGACTGCAATACAGCGATGCAAATTGCATTGTCTTATTATTTTTCGATAGATCTAATATTTGCTATTTCTGATTTTTTTCTAAACATATTATGATGTCGAAAGGGAAAAAGTCTTTCAATAACCAAGCGTCATTCGCAGGCACTAACTACGTAACCCCATTTCAACAAAATCCAGTCACCAGAAGCAAACGAAAGCTCGTATACTCGTTGCAGACAACTACGCTGACGACAGTGACTGAAGAAAACACTTTCGAATTCATCTCTCGGCGTGGAGTCTCATTTACTCTACACTCTACCTCATTTACTTTCACTTGTCACGATTCGCACTCTTCCTCTCGAAATCCGACGCGCTTTTCGCGCTCGCGTTTGCGCGAACAAATCGCGAATGTCCTAACTGCCTTTAACGCTTATTTTTCCACCATGTACACTGTTTCTGCTAATTAGTCTAACTTATATTTCAATTTACTCCTTCGATTCTCGTTCGCGCCGTCCTCTTTGAATGCGTTAGCGAATCTCGCGTAATGATACCAGCCTACTCTTTTAGACTTTTTACAACTTTCCCTCGAACAGAGTCTGCCGCGTTCGAACAACGCTCTTTGATGCGCGTACAATCGCGCTTTTCTACTCATACTCCCCCATTTTTCGTTCTTTTTCAGTCATAGTTCTGCACGATGGAAACACAAGGAAAGAATAGGCACGAGACGAAACAAGAGACAAAGAAAGAGATCACGTTTGATGAAAAATAGAAAATGTTGTTCAAAAGTAATTGAATCGAGGGAAAAAAGTGCTTGTTTCTAGTCCATCACGCAGTTCTCGATCGATCGATGTTCGGTGAACGTTATAAACAGAGCGAGAAGAAATTATCATCCTTGCATAAGGCTTCACACTAACGTGGATCGAGCCACTTCGGTGGTCCGTGTATTTTAAGCGATGCTTGTAATTGCGTTGAACGAACTTGTGCCCTCGATTTTTCGTTTCGAGAATCCTATCTTTTGAATATATCTGTGCAAGATATTAAGAAGAAGATGGTTCAGAGATTCATCGAAATAACACTTCAACCGATCTATATTTTTTAGACTCCTATTGTTAATCAAGGTTTGCAGACGATTGGCAATTCGATGCTCTAAGATTTTGCATCTTATGAGGATTTCTAGATATGTAATACGTACGATCTTTTGGGCGGGGTCACATCAATAGGTGTCACCACTTAATACCTTACTTTATAAAAAAATATTTTGATTTAAACCTTACGTTGTTTCTATCTGGTATAAGTAGATTTAATCTGCAGACGTCCAGTTAATCTGACACTAACTGTAACTATAATTTCGTTCCGATAAACGGAGCTCTGCCGCAGTTGCATAACGCCCGATTGCTTCGGTTTCGCTGCGCGCGAGTAATGGGCGATACATGTTCATGAATAAACAATAGAAGAAACGTACTTTCAGTAGCAACAACGTTGATATACGAAAATACTCATCTACTAACCTGAAAAGTTCTTCCCGTTTTTATCCCTTTCCACTTATTCGCATCAACCAGGGATCCAGATTCAGGGAACATTAATTCCTGTTCTATATTTCTTCTCCTTCTTTCTGGGAGGTCGCTTCGATGGCGCCCTCTAGACTTTGGCCCGCTGCCAGCTTCTCTTCTTTCCCTTTTTTGGTCGCCTTTTCCAACGTCGCTTGCTGCTCGTTTGTTACCCCTTTTCCTTTTTCTTCCCCTCGTTTCTTGCTTACCTACGTTCTTGTCGAAACGATTACGTAAGTTTTTCCGCCCTCGGATCGAACCAAACAACCGAACGTTTTCACGACGCTTTGAGCATCTGCGGCAGCCATTTTTGTTTCTGCCGGAAGCAGGGACAACGTGACACGGGAGGGACCCGTTGGTAGCGTGATCTCTGTGGAAAGAGGAAGAAAAGCCAGGAATTCGACCTCCGAGGCTACGGGTCGATAACCCTACGCGTTTACTGTTCGCTCTGACTGTTGGGAAGAATAGAGGCACGTTCGATCCACGGAAAAATGGGACGTTTCGTGAGTCCTTTCTGCTGATTTAAGATCTCGTTCGACGGAACCAAATATTAGGCAGGTTTTTCTGTAATATTATTCGTTTGATTGAAATAAATTCGCACGCTAGATGTTGTTCGTACACTTACAACTCTTTTTCAATATATTATCTCGATTCTCTCAAATTATTGATTGTTGAATTGTATATATGTACCGTACCAAACAAAAGTATTAGCGGAGCTGGCATTTTCGTGCAAAATTCTTTGTAAAATGTTTGTTTTTTTTTTTGTAAAATATAACCATCGACTCTAATGTTTAAGTGCATCATGGATCATGAATTTTAAAAATATCCGTAATAAAAAAAAACGGTAAAATACACATAGAAATCCGTTTTCGTCGGGACAAAAGTATTGAGACTCGAAAATTTTGTTATTACGTGTATTCTACCTAAATGTTTCCAATTTTGGCGCATTTGTTATGTCGCGGGAAGTTCCTCTATTCAAACTGATCGTCATCTTTTAGAGTTAGTTCTTTTAAAAAAGAAACAGAGATTGCCGAAATAGAGATTGTATTAAATTTATATGAGCGAGGAAAATTTAATTTATATCCTCGGGAGCTTGCTGACCGGGAAAAGAGAGAAATCATCGATATAATAAAAAAAGAAATTAAAGCTGCATCCTCGGATATATGATATGATACAGATACGGTATAAAGAATTCTGAGGCGGTCCTTTTTTTAAATTTTAATCTTTTGTGATAAATTGCGTGGAAAACTGTTACATTCGCGTGCTTTTTCGTTGTAATTATGCTAAAAGTTTGAAGAAATAGAAAGAAATACGAGTGGATGCTTTTAGAGAGTTTAAAAACTAAAAATTACGCGTAATGGCAAGTGGAATCACTTCTATCCAAGCCTTTTTAATTAGAAGACTATAAACGCGAGTGAATTTTCGTGTGCAAATAACTTTTAAACTATGCAGATGCAAAAACGCGATGCTTTAATAACTCTTGAAAATTACTTATGTAGGCATTCGTCTTGCTTACATTCCATTTCTTTAGAAAAACATACATTTGCATAAACATTCGTAGCCTACTTATAACCTATGACTTGTAAAATTGTAGTGGTAACATTAATTCAATTGTGTGGTATTTAGGTAACCAAACTTTAGACAGAAACTTTCCCAACTTTCTGTTATAATAATATGCAATATGGATACAAGGAAAGAAAATATTTAGAGTTGGAATTCATAAATAAACGCCTGCCATTTTTCACTTTTTCCTCACTCGGCTCGTGATCAATCGCTTCATAGTTCTCTCTGTGGAATTTCAGTGAACTCATTCCAGGATATTAAAAAAGATTGACTTTCGTTGCTCAGAAAAGGGTATTCCCAGCAGCTTGCTGATCTTATCGAATTCAAAGGGGTAAACGGTCGATTTACAAGAGGCAGCTGGTGCATTCGAAAGTGAAGAATATTTTTTGTATGTTGGTTGACGGCGTAATGGTTGGCATAGGAGAGAGTTTGAAATCGACGATTTCAAGTGTCATATCCTAGTGCTGGTATCCACTGATTTAACAATACTGTACTATCTCTTTTTCTCTTTTCCTCCTTTCTGATCTCTTTGTTCTTCAGGCATGCCGTATTGATCGGCGAACACTGGCAGTCGAGTCGGGATAACTCGGTGTTGGACTTACACTTATGTATACATACACAAGTATGTGTTCTGGTTCCTGTACGCCGCGATATAGTTATGCAGGCATAGAAGAATTAACTTTTGGATAAAAACAAATGTGATGTTAGGTGCAATAATGACTTTATGACTCCAACAAACTACAAATTACAGTATCAACAAATAACATTTTATTTAAGATAAATCATTTTACCTACTTACGGGACGATTACCTACTTTTTTTTAGATACCTACTTATCTTTAAGAATAATTAATATTTTATTTTTATTCTTAAGAACCAGGTCATAGTTTTATCACGTTATTTCACACATTTTACTGTACTATAGCTAACTGTAGGTGTATTTACGAGATAGTACAACTGCAGTTTCTTTTTAACGGAGTCATTTAAATCTGTTTGCAATATCGTCATTAAATTATTAATTCTATACTTACGTTTAAAACTATAATATTTATATCCAAATAAATCATGAAAGAAACAACAAGTCGCATGAGCTTAAAGGTGATCGTCCTGTGATTATCACGTGACAAGTACGTGAACTAACTGAATGCAGACAATGTGAGTGCGAGCATTTCTCACCAAACCTCGAGATTAAGCTCTGAATGGAATAAAGTTGACGGTTATCAAGTCGAAACGTGACAGGCAGCTTATTTGAATGACGCGTTCATGGACGATGATGTCGGCACGGAAGTATTCGCGTTACGCGCGCCGTTAATCTCCGGTCTCCGGCTTGATTTTCGTGCAAAGCACAAGTAAAGTGTCGGTTGTTTCGTGCTCGACCACGAGTGGCTCCGCTCGTTAGGAACGCTCTTTCGTACGTTTGTATGTACCTTGCCGCGACTGACATGAATTTCTTTGAGCGAAAAAAAGGTCGTCGTCGGTGTTTTAGGCAGACTTTAGCGAGAGATATTGATCGATGAATGGGACGAGGTTGTTCAAAATAGAATTCAAAGAGTTCTATCTTGTATCATGTGGAAAATACATCGTCAATGATGATAATGACGAGAACATCGCATTTTGTGAGAACGACATAATTTTAAGTTGGAGATAAATTAGTACGAAAACTAATTTTTTTTATATGTTTTATTCTTAATCTATCGACGTCTTTCTCTTTGTGTCTGTAATTTATTCTTCTCTCCAACAAGTAACAATAAATTTTATAGAATTTGTCGGAATCACTCTTGTCGTATATCATATTGTCCTTGTTAACGAACTTTTTTGCAAAATTCTGTTTAAACTTTTGATAAACACGCTTGATTTATATAGTAATTCTGTATGTTCCTTACAAATCATGCGTAGGTCTTTTGCTCTTGCGAAACGGAGATCATTAAACTTCAGACTAGTTAGGAATGCCGAAGGCTCCCACAAAAACACCTGCTAACGTTGGACTTCTGCTTGGACACTTTATGATTCTAGATTTCTTCTGTCAGATTCGTTTCAACATTTCTAATTACGTGTATCAGCCTGTTATAGATCGCAATGTGCTTACTTCTATAAATTCAATAATTCATTTCTAAAGTGTGTTGCGAAGCTCGAATGTTCTATTCGCTAATTAAAGGAGAAAAGGTTGCTTTGTTTGCACAACTGCGCAGTTGCATCGTTATAACGTTGTAACGATGTCCTTGTCTTATCATAAATACATATTTCAGTAATTGAAAACGCTCCGTTGTTAGTGTAGTTTACGTGTTGTGTGTATTTTACAAATTATCTACGTATCATTCAACTACCTCTCGCGTGTTATATACTGGTTGACAACTGGTTGACAACTGGTTGAGAACCACCTACCTTAGATCATTTCTTTGTAATAGCTTATATAAATATAGATATCCCCGATCAATCTAGCGATTCTCCACTATGTGAGTACTTTTTTTCACGATAATGCATTTTTTATTACTTCCAGCAGATTTTTCACCAGTGACTAAATCAGTCTTTACTTATAGAAAATTTTCTTGTCAGCTTCGACAATTTATCTCAAATCGGCATACTTTTCGTATCTCGGATGCCTAAAAAAGAAACGATAACGAGCCAGCTCGGACAAGCAGCTTCCGACTGTCTAGCATGAAAGTTCTGGCAATTCTATGAATACGTATGCTCGTCCTTCGACGATGTTGCAGAACTGCTCACCGGTCGGAAGGCGGGCCAAATTTCCGGTTTCGTTTGCGAAACGCTGCTGCGCCTAGCCAACAGCCATTTATCTCGTCTCGCGTAAGCCACAACGAAATCATGCCGCCTTTTCCGTACCTCGCTACGAATCGACTCGTATCTCTGCACCTGCACTTGCGTGCACACATCAGCCATTACACGCGGCTGCACCTGTCAGGTGAAAGGAACTCAGAGAAAGGTTCGACGGTTTGGATCACGGTTATGTGTCCTTAGTCTTACTTAGGGTATTACATTTTCATTGCGTTTCAGACATCGAACATTCAGTTTTATGTATTTCACAATTGCGATATTCTATTCTTGGGAAGATAATTCCGATTAAATAATTGACCTCGTAACCCTTCAATGAAGAAGACTTAGCTCAGCCCCAGAATATGGGACGAGAACTGGGTCGAATCTATCGGATACAGAAAGCAGTCGGTGGACGGAACGACTCGCGAGGAGAGCGACTTCGACAAAGGGACGCGCTCCTTTTGAATAGCTTTCAACGTACAGCCAGCGTGCGTCGTTATCATGCCGTGGAATTGTTCGAAAAACGGATGAAATTTCCAAGTTAACGAGTTGTTCTTGGCGCAGATCATCTAAGCAAGTTAGAAATACATACTGAAAGTCACGAGAGAGCATGATTGAGAAAGTCACAAAGGAAGATTATTTTGTACAACTTTGATCGAGTTGTCAGAAGATCTTTAAAATTTGAACAAATTATGTATAACGAAATTGCTACCAAGTTTATATATTCCTTAAAATTTACACAAGGATTTTAAGGAAAATATTGATTTCGCGCCGTTTCAACTGATTGAGACAAATCGAGATATTCCAAATTGAAACGAAGAATGATTTGGGTGGGTATTTTAATTTCTATGCTTATTTTTCAAGCCATCAACAACGTTTTCCTCCGCCTATTTTTGCGAAATTACTTTCTGTAACTTGCCGAGTACAATGCTAGCAATAAAGTGACAGGAGCTAGGTATAGTGGGCAGGACGTACACGTGAAAGTGGCAAGTGTGAATACCACGTAGGTATGTTCCTCGAAGGCCGAATGAGAATCCGTAATGTGTGGGCGCTCTTGGGCTTTCAGCCCACGTGCAACTACAACTACAGCTAGCGTTGCCACGTGCAGTGTCGCATACACTAGGGGCGCGTAACACCGCCATTGATCCCCCATTACGGTGGAATTTACGGATTTTTTCATTCCCCTTTGACTTTTATTAATGACCGTAGCTTTACGATACGGACGAAACATCTACTATTTTTGAGAACTAATATTTTAATTAACAATTTTAACTACAGACGTATAGTCATAAAATGTTTACTTTCTCAGATTACATACTTCAACTATTTCTTTGTATTTTTGCTATCTAATTTTCACTTTAAATATCTACACTTCCGTCACTCAGTGTAATTCCACATTGAACTCAACATATATATATATATATATTTATATTGTACGATTCAACCTCGAGCATTTCGAAATGAATGTTACTCACGTAGAAGATACTTGGTCGTAAAGTTGCTGCGTGCGTTAGTTGGTCGTACGATCGATACGCCTTCGATACATCCCTGGCTATATTAAATTTTTTCCTGTCGACACTTCTGCGACCTCATATGGTATCCATTGAAGCATATTGCGCAGCGATCAATCACCATAGGTATTTGCAAATAGAAAGCTGATATTTACCATAATTACTGAGCTATCGTTGTGTGATACATGCGAGTGAAATATGCGGTTAAATAAGGCTGCGTGTGACTTGCATCAGAATCGACAAAATATGCGTATAGAGTTTCTTACATCATTACAAGGTAAATACGGTACTTGAGTGATTCTGCCAAATGACTCACGCAATTAATTCCTTGGATTCAAACACAAGGAGAAACAATTTTTCCTTTAGTTTCTATCAGTCTGAAAATCTAACATCTATTTCTCTCTTTCTCTGACTTTGCTTGTACGGATCAAAGCACGAAGCTTCTTCTTATAGAATTAAATAAAATTATGAAGACGATACGTCTATACGCACTTTTGTACACATGTACAAAAGTTTTCTTCAATGATCTATAGGTAGAAAATTCCTAATCGTAACCTAATCGTTCATCTATCCGACGAACTATAATATATTCTTTCTTCTCAAGCCCGAATAAGACGCGAGTAAACGGAAAAAGTTTAAGCGGAGAAAGAAGCGTTCGTTGAACTTTCGCCGCACCGGTGCGAGCTGTAACTTCATTAGGCTGTTTACTCGTTACCATCCACTTTGCTTCTAAGAAATGATTTCGCTTCGCAAAATGAACCGCTTCGTCCCCTTTGACGTGTTGCTTCGAACTTGCTTTATTGCTACGTCGTGCCTCGAACGTGAAAGACTTTCGCATTAATGGACCGTAAAATTAGTCGCATCGACTTTGAACAAAGTTATCGCAACCTCTGAGCGACATTAGCCCTTAATTGATGCTATCAACCTAATAACAATATCGATACAGGTGCGCTCTATAATATTTTTTGCTCCACTATACCCATGGAATATATTGACAAAGTTTAGGTGGTTAAACTATGAGGCACGTTGTATATTTTCGTAACATTCACGTATCGTTACCAAAAAAAATTAACCAAACTATCCGGATACTTGTGAGCAGTCGTGTATGTGCCCAGCACCTTCGCGGACACGCTTGGAAACCAACTTTAAAGGCTTCGATAATATCAGCGTCCAATCGATTCGCCTCGATCGGATGGTGAAGCAAATTTAGAGCACAATGGCGAGCAGCATCCTCGAGACGCAATACATATCCGGCACATTATGGTCCCTGAGAAGATGGCAAAGCGGCGCAAATGCAAGACAGGCGTCGCGAAGCATCGCGGATGCACATGTACTTACTTACCGCGGCGTAGAAGCCATCAGCGAGGTCTTTGGCCGCTCTAATGGCGGATGTAGCGTCTGTCTTTAACGTGGCTTTCCCCTAATTTGCGTCAATTGCCGACACGGATGCCAACCGGGGAGCGTAAGAATAGAAAAAGACACGGCAGAGACGCGCAGCGCAAAGTACGTCGTAAAGTAATTGAAATTACTGTCTGTCACCGCGTCAGCCCCCGATATTCTGACATTCGAAACGAGCCAACGCGTATTACGTAACGCTTACTGTTGCACTTGGAAACCGTGGTTCAGCCTTACTGACCACTGCTGCTCGTTGCTCGCAGACGCGGAAATGCGGGTGTCCCGCGTTTCTTGCCAATAGCATTCCGTCAGCTTCGAGGAACGATGCGTTACCGAGAAACTGTGACATTTCATCGTGCCTCGAAATCGCTCGCTTACTTTACTAGTAAGTAAATATCGCTTTCATTTTAGCAAACAAAAGCCTTTTAATGTTTGAAGAAAAACTTTAGCATTTTTTAAATTACGTACATTTTATTATATATACGTACAAATTACAAATTTTTTCGTATTCTTCTTAAACTTACGAAATTTATTCGAACGATAGAGAAAAGAGATTGGACCAAAAGTGACCCAGAGAACGTAACAGAATTAATGCGTCCGGACATGTAGTCGCGTTGACACGTAGGCACATATAGCTATCTATACAAGTACATACGCATTAAATTTCCCTTTGAAGCGTTTCCAACTACCGTCTCGTCCTATCGCGTGCAAGAACTTTAGCTAGCACGCTGGCTTTCGTTGTAAAATATTAGGTGGGTGTGATATATTCTTTCTATCTTTCTTAACATAGCCCTCGTTATATATGGTGATCGTATGCAGTTTTTCATCGCGTTCATGCTGGGCATCCGCAATGATCACGATTGCAAATGGACGTCAATATCCACTATGGTTTATAATCGGTATTCATTTTGCAATTGAGCAACTGTCGACCGTTAATGGTTGAAGCCGTTCTCATCGGGCGTCGCGGTCACCCTTAAGAACTAGGTATACATTGGCCGAAAGAATCCCCTTCTATCTCTGTATACTGGTTTCCGTTCTCTTCCATCTTGCCTTGACCTTTTTTGAACGATGCTCCGTTCTCTCATCTTTACGTGGAATTTTCAAATTTTCTGTCTTATTTGAATTGGTAATTATTATGATCCTCGTCTTTAATTTAGTATTTTCATCTATGTAAAATACGTTGTATTAACCCTTTAATTACGGAGAAGTTTCGCTTGCATCGAAGAGACGGGAAATTTTTACTCTTTTTGAAAGATCTTCAAACAAAATTTTTCGAATTTAACAGTATGAATTTAATAGGAAACGATTGGGTCGTAAAAATATAAAGATGGTGTAAAAACGACCTAGTTGATCGTCACTGGAAAGAGTCTCAGCCAGTTAGTTTGTTCGACGAAGTTGCAGGCTGAAAATAACTTTTTGCCATTCGAGCAAGCTCTCCGTTCTCATGAGCACGCATATGGTAAACCGTTGTTGGAACGTTAATATAACCAAAGGAGTACACGACGTGCGTAGGCCTGCCACGCGTTCCTCTGTCTATCCTTTGTTTTTCAACGGCATTAGGTCCCGTTAGCGTCTTTGTATGCCATATGGAAATTTCACGCGAACACTCACAGAGCTCGTCGTTATGCATTTCACTTGTGCGTGCAGGACAATGCTATCTTGGAATGCGTGCTGCTTCGATACGACTTTGTCTCTTTCACGCTTTTCCTTATTGACATCGATATATCCTTTTTCTTCTGTACGTTGTATCGTCTCGAACAAAAATTATATTATTATTCCCTAAATAAGTTAGACGGATATTCGATATTTTTAATTAACCATAAAGTGGATCTAAAGTTAACGAAAAATAGGAAGGGTATTGTAAAAGTAAAGTGTTTGGTTGGAAGTTTCATATTCATTATAATAATATTTTGATGAATGTTAATATTTCTTATATTAAAAATATATTGAATATACCACAATAATAGATTAAATCAAGAAGGAGATTGGAAATTTTGGAATAGTAGAGTTTGGTGGTCTTTACTTCTGCAACATCCTATGCCCTATACAAATCTCTACAATGGGCGCGTTAAGATCACCTTTCAATCCCTCGGAACGAATTCATTGAAATACGACGAGACATTGGCAATGCTAATGGCCGAGTTAACATACAACCGTGTTCACGTGTCATATCGATCGTACGAACGTCGTTGTATGACTGGAGAGAGCTTCAGCCGAGTTAAGGTTAAAGACCGTGATCGATTTTGAAAGGATTGTTAGCTTGTTTGACACGTTAACAACTGAAGAAATGTTAAAAGATTACATCGAAGAATCAGCATTACAGGTCTGTACGTATCTAATTTTATTGACTGTAAATCATATATATTTATTTATTTATTTGTTCATTTATTTATACCACAGCATAGTGAGAGATAGTTTTATGTTGTCTGTACGATTTAGATATGTATCTTGCTTTTTTGGAAGGAAATGTTAACTTTTAACCTCTACAGATTTGATACAGACTGCTTCATGCAACTGGGCGAAGCTATATTTCAAGTATCTAAAGTCTTTAAGTATCTCTACAAAAGACACAAATGATCAACAAGTTCGATTTAAATGTTATCTTGTATTAATCAGATATTTGTTCATTAATTATATGTAGATATTCGAGTTCCTATATGCGAACAAAGTATTTTAAAAATTGCGAGGAAACAATCATGCCAACATACATAGTCACATACAGAAAACATTATTTTATTGTTCAGTTTCGCTCCAGGGTTTATATAAAAACATAAACCACAAAGAACCATCTGACCTTATTTAAAATCGCTTGACTTCCATGCGCTTCCCACACGGGAATCACAATCGACGATTTCATTCTACCTTTCATTTGGCCTTCAACGCAGGTATCCTATGAGGTTGCCTCATTCTACCGAAGCTACGCCCCCGCATTTCCAGCAGGAAAATTGATCGATCATTTTCCGCGCGCTCATCCGCCCTAGCACGCAAGCTCCGTGACATTGGAAAACGCTTTTAAACGGTTATTCTCCCGAGTAGTGCTTTCCAATGAGTGCGTATTGGATATTTCAGTCGGCCTTGATTACTTCCCTGGCGTCGTTTGACCATGATGTGTTGGGCCATCGATTCGTGTCTTTAATTCTGTATAATTTCTAACGTTGTATACGCTTAGAAACTACGTGTTTCATATATTTATATTTATTTAATATTAAATATATATATATATATTTGACTATTCTAAATGTAATATTCAATCTAATATTATGAAATGTATTTCAACATTTATTTACTTCTCTTGTACTAAAATCTAAAAGAGAGCAAAAGTTCTATCGAAATTATTGTACTATAAGAATATTATATAAGTAGGTAACTTTATTCATAGCAGAAATGTTACATATTTATTCGTAGTACTTTACACCTACACTTTATGTAATTTCAAAGAGTTTTGTAAGGTCTTACGTAATATCTGTAATATTCTGTAGTATTCTTCTGTTATTAAATTACGACATAAAGTATTGTAGCAAAAGATATTACTGGAGAGCTTGAATATAATTTACAAAATTGCGTAGAAGATGGAGCAATGCTCCACGGAATTTAAAATGATTTTTGTGCTTCGAAACAACGTGCACCTTTTCTTTAATATATTAATAGAATTACAAAATATTTAACGGGCAAGAAATTCAAGCATGTAATAGAGACAGATTATATATACATGTTGCTTTCGTTCATTATAGTCAATTGTGAGAAAAAAGACCTCATCGAAAAACAACGATTACGTTACTCGAACGTGAATTACGTATCATGAAAGTCATAAACAGGATCGCGAGGTTCTCACGTTTAATATATGGGATATGTTTAATAGGGTATTTTGCTAAGAATAATTGAATAAATTAGAGCGAATAATTTCAACGTTGTATGTAAATTTTCAGCTGGTATGTTTACACGGTATATCTACGTAAAATTCACAGTATATTTTTAAAAATTTATAGTAATTTTTTGTTGCCACATCTGTAACCAGTGCAAATTTTAAATTGTCTCAAATCGTCCCTCTGCTTATGATGAAAAGAAATTGTAAATTCTCCAGATTATAAAGCAGGAATAATTGCACGAATTTACTGATGAAAAAAAATTGTTACTTTACAGCCGCCGGAGAACGAGTTGCAGAAAGTTGGCGAACGCGTGCCCAGCGAGCACGAACTCAGAGTGCAGAGGTCTCTGCAACGACTGAACGTCCCGGATTGGTACAAGAATTCTCCCGCGGCTCGCGATGGTTTCCGCTTAAAGAGGCACTCCGACGCGTCGCAACACGGAGGATGGCGTGCATTGGGCTCGAAAACCACTTCCCTCTCGTCCCTTTCATCGTCTTCCAATAGACAGCCGACTACAGGTAAGCATCCCCTTAATGATCTTTTTATATTAATCTTTCTTGTTCGTGAGTTTGTTCGTTTTTATTTAAGATATTTCTGAGGATTATTGAAAAATAAATGAACAAACACTCGAGTACGAGTCCTCAAATGCCGTGAACAAACATTAAAGCACAAAGCTTTAAGATTATATATCACAGAGCTCAATATTACTTTGTGCAACATCTTTTGAATATTTATTCACGATTATTCAGAAGTGAATGCAGACTTCTAAAGATATTACTCCGTAAAAGCTCTTTTTTGCGAGAGAGTTTAATGGCTCTTGCTTTGAAATTATATAACATTGACTGGTATAAGGATCTCCTAAAGAAGATTCTCTTAACGCTTCAGACATAACAAATATAATTTCTCACAATCTTCCTTGAGATATACAATTTCTTTTGCTGTAAAAAGAAACCAAAGAATATTAAACGTAGTATTTATTATATCTGGAATACCACAAATTTTAATGCAGTTCTTTACGATGCTTTATGTTAGTATAAAGGAATTCGTGAATACGTGCTTACCAAACATTACATATCGTTTTTTCTTAATTTCCTTTCCTATCTTTAATTTAATTCTTTCTGCTTTCTCGCTTCACACTTTATTTGCCCCCAAGACCAAAACTTCTCCCCGATCTCCTCACTGCAGTTGGAAAACAGTTTAATATGAACGGAAAGTAGCCAAAAGTTGATATCAAGTTCTTCGAAATGTTATGAGCGAAAGAAAAAGAGGGCACAATAGCTGCCCATTGGGAACGATTCGCAATGAAACGGCGCAATACCGAGCAAATCGAACTCTTCTTCGAATGAAAAGGCGAGCAACGTCCGAAATAGCACGTAACGAGAGCCGAGTATCGGCCAATTTCATTTATCCTCGTGTCTGCATCTGTCTCGCTTCTCAAGCGACATAGTCTCGCGGATATTCTCTGGCTACGGTGAGTAACTGCTAATAGGAAGTGGCTAATAAATTTAGCAGGGTAGGTTAACTCGATTAATTCGGCCTTGCCGGGTAGTCGTCTGCTAACGACAAAGTCGAGGTCTATCCCGCCACGTTGTTGGCTGACTGCAATAGCAGCGCAGATCCCTTCTTTCGCAGGGTGGCTGGGAAACGTTCAAGGACGTTTCTAACGAGAGAATGCGATTTGTTAAGGGAGGGCTCTAATTACCAGATTTAAAGGGCTGGTGCCAACATGAGCTGCTGGCGCGGATCTGATACTCGGTTGGTAGTCTGAAAAGGGCAAAGTTCGTTGAGACACTTTTTTTAAATGACATCTGACCACGATTCACCATGCTCTCGGCAGTTTTGATTTTAACAGATTTATGGAAGATTATCTTTTGTAGTTTTTTAAAAGATTATAAATTTTATTAATCTTCCCCTCTTCTTCCCTTCTTCTTTCGATTGTTATTGCATCTTTCGTATTGATTTTCGTTGTTCCTTCTGATCTTAAGAAAACTCGTAATTGACAAACGAAATTCTTTTTTTATTATGTTTTTTTTTTTTAATACAGACCTGATGATATAAATCTTTCTAAATAATTTGAGATAAATTTTTTTAATTCTCGCATAACTTGTTCATTGTGAAAGTTAAAGTTTAGATTTTAAAAAGAGTTTAGTTTTTACAGAATTAGTTTGATGTTTCTAGAAGCTTAAAAATAGAATTGCCATATCTTAACGTTATTCTTAATCCTATTTTTGCGATATGAGAGGCTACATTCATTCGAAGAAACAAATTTGCAATATTATTTTTACCCAGTAATATTTACCGACTACTTCAAGTTTTTTCTAAAGTCTCTCTACTAATTGACACCAAGAACAAAGGAATGGAATTGCTACGCCTATCCCTGGGAGCATACACAAAACGTGTTTCACTCCCAGTAACATCGAGCTCAAATACCTTCGTAGCAGCTCGCTGGTAACGTCAATGTAAGACAGCTGTCAAGCTTTTATTCTGTCGCTGAAAAGTTCCCGGGCAACGTATTATTCAACGTGCAAAACCATCGATCAAAGTCTTCCAACATAATCCATTTCAAATCCGGATCAAGTAACAAACTCGCTTGTAAAACGAGTCAAGACGCCAACACCGTATCGGGGTATTACCATAATAATTACGTCTATATTTATTTGTATTTGTTGACAACTGTTCAGTTCTAAGAATCGAATATACGAATTGTTTTACAGGATCTGATCAGGAAGTTTGGGAACGTTGCGCAAGGTGTCTCAAATTTTATCAGCCATATTTTGACAAAAAAGTAGAATAAGGAAATCTATGCAAGATGTTGCGACTACGTGTTAATACGTTCCGATAAATTTGTTTAGGTGCCCTTCTTAGTCCAAGTCCCACGCCACCTGTATTCTCAAGATGGAGTACCAGCCTGCTAAACAGTGCCGGAAGTTCGCCAGCGAGTTCAACAAGGTCGTCTTTCAATCATCGACAGCCGTACTTGGGCTGGCGTTCTCAAGAACGGCTAACGAACCCGCGAACACCGGCAGAACGTCTTGCTCAGGGTATTCTTCCCCAGTTGCAAGCAGCAAACAAGGTTCGTATTAAAAAACCTTGAAAGTCTCATGTTACACCATTGTCGGCCATGTTTCTTTAACATTGCAACTTTAACGTTTCATAGCAGCTTTCCAGCTTTACTTTTAAAAAATTACAATTACTATTCGATACATTTAAAATATATCTTATTTAGGTAATATTTTCTAATAAAAATGTTGTTCGTTTTTCATTACCACATATGTAATAGATCAAACTATTCTCTTTCTACTTTAAAAATATGATAGTAACTATTTGCGAATATTTGACGTTAATGTTATCGTATTTATCATTTTCTGAAATTGTTGTCAGATCCAAAATAATCATACTACTGATATTTTCATCATTTATAACAGAAGTAAATCTGCATTTACGATGTAAATATGTCGGAGATGATTAGTCGAATTTCCTCGTTCGAATAATCGTTCCCAAATCCGCGACATTTAGCCTCGAACCGTGAGCGACCCCTACCTCGCCTACGTCCATCTCGCTTTTCCTTTGTCCAATTTATTTTTAATTTGTGCAGACAGCGCGCAAATGCAATGATTTCTCTATAATTAGAAATTTTGGCAGAAATCCACATTCTGACGTCTCGTGACCTTTACAACTCGAGTACAAATTGACTGTTATCCGAATCACAGACAACCCCTCCGCCCCAAGGTCGAACCACGCCGCGAACATTGTCCTACTTTTCAAACTTTTAATCAGCTTTTCGTTACCAAAAAATAGTTTTTCCGCGAAAATGTTTTTTCTCACGAACGTTAAAATCTGTTGAAAATAATCTTGGAAATTTATTGGAAATTAGAACAATGTGCGCGTTTAGAGTTTTATTAAATTTGTTCTTCCAAGCTATTTGCATTTATTGACAAAGATATATCGATATGCGACATTCTTTATTTTTAGCAACGCTTTGTACAAGGTATTTTGTGTCTCTATTTTCTAGCATTGACAATTCGGTGAGATTAAAAAACTCTAAATGAAAATTTCGCTAATATGAAGTTGAGTTTTACAACGAAAAGCGAACACAGCATTGCTGTATTATTGTGAATAATGCTATCGAAAGATAATTGCTAATATAAAGGTTTCGGTCGAGGAAACTTTGTAATTCGTGAATAACAGATTATTAGTTCATAACACTCGACACTGCGTTATTTTCTAGTTGTTATATCAATAATAAATGTTTAAACAATGATTAATTGTCTGCGTAAAATCGTGTATAGCTCTATATACGATAATTAATATCGAATTACATTTTTTGATATCGAGACTTCTGTTATAGCTCTTCAAATATATCGAGTTATTATCGTAGTTACTTAATTGATGATAACATGATTCGATAATTCAATATTAACTGGTTATTAAGTGATATATTTCGATTAAACTTCAGAATGGAAAAACATAAGAAAAAGGTATAGAGTAATAAAAGCGAAATTTTTGTTGGCAGCAGCAACAACAACAGCAACAACAACAGCAGCAGACAACGAATCAGCAGCTAGAGGTAAGGAACTCGATAAAGGAGGTAACCTCGGCCATTGTGCACTACGTGCAAAGCGGTCAGGAGGTTGGTGGAGGTGGCAGGCTGTCGCCTCGACCTCGACCTGAAGACTGGGACGACAGGGGCGGAGCAAGGTCGACCAGCCCCAGAGGTGAGCACTAAACAACCCCTGCCAAAAAAAACCATCCTACCACCACCACCACTACACCATTACTACTTTTACTCTCTACGACAAAGGTAATTTTGAGTTTTCCTGATCTGTTGATGTGAATTTCTTCTCTTTGTCTCTGCATCTTTACTCTGTGACCTAGACGCCTCTCTTCTTTCGTCTGTCTCTGGGTTTCTCTTGTTACTGTTCTTACACGTCTTGTCACTGTATTGTTACCTAACTCCCGATCGGAATGTCGTGAAATAAATTTTGCTCTTTCGCTCGTTGTTACTGCTCACATACACACACACACACATATATATATATAATATATAATATATATGTATAATATTCGACGTGTCTCTTATATGCTAGTTCAAAGCACTACCAGCAACTCTCTTGGCTGTCTCTTCTGTCTTTGTTCGTTCTCTTGGTTGTTTCGTGTTTACTAACGAAAATTGCTTTCAAAAACGCGGTCATTCAACAAAAACTTTGATGGTTAAAAACTGTAACGTACCCTCTTCACACGCGCGCAGACTCATTCATTCTGCGAATGCTGCGTTGATTCGCGTGCCCGCAACATCATCCGGATATTTTCAAGGTGTCGCGACGCGGTGTTCCTACTAACGTTAACATACGAGAATCCACTCGTTCTTGTCCTGTTGAAGAAAAACCTCCTTCTTTCTTCCTCTAATGACTCCAACTCTGTAGATACATGTATATAAACGCTTTCCTCGTGTTGCACAGCGTAGATTTCTCTTCGACCAAGCGGTCCACTGTATCTCACAGACTTTTCGAGCAGTCGTGAAAATTAATCACAATCGAACAAGAAATTCGGTCTTACGATTTTACAAATGTACGAGGTGTGACAGTAATATTTCGAAAATGACACGTATATAAATTTTATGCGAATATCAGGTCATCGCCTTCAAAGTATGTAGTTCCTTTGAGATTTAAGTAATGTAAAGATGGCAGCTAATCTTTATTTTCGAAGGACGGTTCCCGTGAATTTACGTCCACTTTAGGAGTAGTCTTGGATGAGACTAAATGATCCGGTAAACGTCATACGAATGACTCATGTAGTGTCGAGAAGTGAACTGATGCTGTTTTGGAATTCTTGGCTTCGATGTACAATCTTTGTATTTCGCATGCTGGTGAGGGGAAGATCGAGCTATACTGTCTTGTTCTTGCAACTTTGAGGAAAACAGAGTTAGCCTTGGAACTTTGTCACATCTCGTATTCCAAGACATCCCACTCATCTCGTACGACTACTTTTGTCTTCGTAGTTACAACACTGACTCTGAGTTGTAAAAGGGGAGAGAAAGAGAGAAAGGGAGAGAGAGAAAACACAAAATCAATTTTAGTAACGGAATTATTCTTCATGGTATTCGCGAGATGATACCGTAGATACATACGAGATACGACATAAAGAATTCTTCTCAGTGGAAGATCTGCCGTATGATCGACATCAGCGAACCAACGAAGCAGCAAGACGATTGCCACGAAAATTCCCGTAATGGTGTTCACCGACAGCCTTGACACCGAATTGTATTTCTAGCGCGCGAATTCGTGAAGCAAGGTCGAATCGTGGCGAGGGAGGAAAAAAACGATGGTACAATCGGGGGGGGGGGCGGGAATGGAACGTCTGCTCGGTTATTTCTCGACTTCCATCCGACGACCACCGCGTGTGTCATCCGTTCCCTCGGTCTGCCCTCATCTTTAATCGCGACAGTCTCGACGAAAGTATGCATACACATAGGCGACCGACCGTCGGTTGCTATTTCGACAGCTTTGTACCGACGTGGCCGTCCTGCTACGAAAATAGATCACCCTGAAGTTTAAGTCACACCCCTCTGTCTCCATATACGCTTGTCGGTGCTAGCGAACTTAGCCGCTACTCTGTCTGACCTTAGGACAAAATTAAAACAAACATCGTGAACAGGGAACGAAGTGCGAAGATAACGCGCACGTGGTCAGCTGTTACTACTTCGTATACTTTTATAATGCACACGATATCTTGGTCGTGTTACGTTCACGTTACTCATCCTGTTGCGTATAACTCGGTGTATAAAGTCCAATGCGTGACACGCCTCGAAAAGCATCAGCGACGTCCAATTCTCAGAGCGACATCCTCGAAAACCTTCACGTCTTACCACGATGTTACACTAACTACATACTATCATAACATGGTTTGTCGATCACGTATATGTGTGTGCCGATCCGCTCAGCTTGATTTGCGTTGTGATTAATACTTCCGTGTTAGAGCTTGACTAACACGATCTAATCAGAGATTTGTGTCGTGTTTAAGAACAATACTCGAACTGCCGAACTGCTAACTTCGTGTGTTATTAGTATATAACCAGTTTATACAAAAATAAAATAAGTCGGAAATACACAATTCTCTTTTAAACCGAACAAAGTCATAATGTTACGATTGCAGAAGATAACTACGAATTGCTACGAATTGTTACGAATTGCTACGTCCGTAGAGTTCTATGCCGTTACTATGTTTTGCTGTGTTATCCGTAGTCGTTTTCCCAGAAAGGAATCGCGGATCGATCGTAAAAGAAGCTACCCAAAAGAACACACACCGCGCTCGCCCCGTTGGCTTCTTCATGCCGCATCTAATGAAATGAAACTTCTCCTCGAAGGGAGCGTGAAGCTGTGTTGGATGGAGAGCTCGTTCGTTGGCATGAGACCCGCGGAATCGCCGGAGACACCGATGAGTTTGGCCACGGAAACCGACTGCTGTCCCGGATGCAACGTCACAGCCACCGAGTCATGCAGCTGCGTCGATTCCGCGATTTCCGGCCTTTTCTGGGATTTGACACCAACACACGACGATGGTCAATACCAGCAGCATCAACAATATGAACAACAGCTAGGTGGCGGCGATAGTCTTGGTCCATCACCGTCCTCCACACTCAATTATCACCATCACCATCATCAACATCATCGTCAGCTTCACCATCAACAACAACCACAGCAACAGCAACGTCATCACCGCGGTGAGTTGCTGCTCGCCTAGCGGAAAATCAAAAGCAAACGACATCAGACAAGAGAACACGTACAATTGCGAACATTCGTCAACAAAGAACACGTTCGGTCGCGTTCCCATCATACCAGACGATCCCTCGACGCGTCCCTCACGATCCGTCTATCTAAGCTGACGAAGACGATTCACGTCGCGCGTTTGTACGACTATTTGTATTTCCGAATTCGATGTGTCGACGAATTGACAACGTTGTTTGGAAAGTCGGTTCGTTTCTTCGATGGTTCTTTCGTTTCCTGTTTCATAGGAAATCTTGACGAAATTCAAGTATGTATCTAGTGGTTGGTAGGTTGGCTAACTACTTGATGACTATTAGATGGAACGCTCGTCAGCGTTAATTTGTTCTTTAAAAGGCAAAGGGAGAAAGTTAGCGGTCTTTGTAACGGATATTTTGGCATACTAGTAAAGAATATAGATAAATTTTTTGGAATGCTGGTTTGGATGAAAGGAGTATGATATTTACGTAATTGCAATACGTATTGACATTTTACTTCGAGCCTTCTTAGTCGCGATATAATATTAATACGAATTTAACGAAATAAATTCGTAATTTTTTACTTATCTTCAACTTAAAAGTTTCTCAAACTAGCAGAGTTCAAGGTTCTGAAATATCTAATTGGAAAGAGAATTTTACGATACTCGATGTAAAACACTTTAGTATCGCTGCGTAGAAAATTCTTGAAGAACATCGATCGTTAAAAAGTCGCTTTTTTTCGACGTATTTCCGACATATCAAAAGTTATACGTGATATTGTATATTAAAATCTGTTTTGACGCGTTCGCGTCCTCTTGTTGACGATTTCCTCTCACGACTGATGCGTGTACATAGTCCGTGAGATTCTTCGGCGGAACTTTGCAGGGAGCAGTGAACGATCTTTGGAAAAAGGCTCCTCTGACGTGTTTCTAAGACCGTGGGGTGCCTACAATCACGTCGATTACGTTTGTGACGCACGCCATTGACTCGGGCTGCTCTCCAATTGTCAGCTATTCTATTCGTTTCCGTCACAAGCTTGTCACGATCTCACGATCTCCTCCGCGTGACCGTATAGTATTTCTTCATGCTTCGAAGAGTTTTGGAAAAACCAAAGCCGACGTATACGTCGAAACGACAAGGTATCGTATCGATTTCGATCACGGAACGAATTTATTTCTCTACCTTGTTGATCGTAATTAGACACATGCCAGCGTAAACGATTGATTACGAAGTTTCGAGCAAAACTTCGGCAAAATGTGTGCACTTTTCTTCGGTTTCACGCACACTTCCGCTTCTTTCTGTATATAATTCTTATGACGAGGGATTCTGTAGAAAGCGCGAGAATTTTTATTTTTCTACGAACCATGCAAAACACCATTCGTGTACATTATATAAGATACCCATCAAACGTTTAAAGATCGCAGACTTTATCGTGTCCTTGTTACGCAGCTTTTGCACTATATTTTGTATCTTCTCGCGGTATGCCATTTCTTCACGCGTTTGTTTCTCTTGCGTAGAATAACGAGCAACTTCGAGAAGTATTACAAGACATAAGGATGGTGTCGCAACTGTGTTTGTTATGCAAATTATTCTTCTGCAAACGTTGTTAAAGAAACGGGTTATTGATAGAAGATCGATGAAAAAATTGTTGAGAAGATTGTTGCATGATGTTAAGAAAATATTCGCGTTGCTATGTTTCTAGGGATAGCTTTTAGTCTCTTAATTACGTGAATGTAATTATTCTTGTATTCGTAACGCAGAAAGCACGTACTCAATTTGCATTTTCGACGCTCAAACATTCGACACAGTGGAACTTTGTTTATTTTCAATCATGCACCATATACACAGAAGAAAGTTGCCATGTATTTCGAAAATTGTATAGTACGGTAAACGGAAGCAACGAAATATAAATATATATAAAAATAAACCATTCAGTATAAACAATATACGTTTAATCTTACGGTGCAATGCAGATTAAGTTTTCAAGATTGCATCCAAAAGGAGCAGCGTTTCACACAAATTTTGTCAGACTTTGTTTTTTGTTTTTTTTTTGTTTTTTTTTCTTAAAATCAGCGTCGAAAGCTACTTCGTTTGGGTCTAATCTTGTTTAATATAATAAATAAGTAGCCTGTAATTTTGTATCGCTTATACAGCAATAATTAAACTCCTTTTGGTGGGAATTTCACTAGCAGTGCTTTCATTATCAATATAGGTAAAAAAACTCACGACTTAGTAAAGAGCAATGCCTCTAACGTTAGGCGTCTGACTCGGTCGATTTACTATCTGGTCCGCACATTAAGTTTTTATTTAAAAACAATGTCGAGATTAAAGTTTTACGCCCACGTCGATTATCGCAATCTGTCTTCTTTTTTTCCACCCCGTTTATCGTTTTCGTCAGCTTGCTATACTCGTCAACGTCCAACTATAAGTTACTACTGCTCGAGGGTCTGGATTAATTCCCAAACACAAACACGCACACGCACACGCGCACACACAGAGCACGTATTTTCGTAATAAAACTGAAGCACATAAAACACAACAGTAATTCGAAGCTTTCGATATCGACACACTCTCTTTTAGATATTTTATGATTTCTTGTTTAAAATTCACCGATTAACGTCGATTTTGAATCCAAAAGCAACTATTCGAATATTTATGAAAATTATCGACGTCAAAATTGATTTTCAAGATTTTCTTAGAAGCTTGACACGCGAGATGTTATTTTAAGAAAAAAAAATATATATATCCCGCGTATCAAAGATTCTTGCTTTATATCTACAAAGATCTATCTAGAGATTATATCTAGAAGAATCTTCTCATCGACGTTCCGTTCGTAAATGTGTTTTCGTCATTCCACAACGTGGTCTCTCGACTCCGCGTGTCGACAGACCTCCTGGTAGACTTTCTACAAGCCTCGTTCGTTTATACAATACGATTACTTCTTCTTTTTTTTATTTATCGTCACTAAACAGAGAACTGTCTTGTAAATTTTGTTACTTTGTTACAACCGCCCCTCGTCGTTGGAAGACTCCATGAAGAAAAAATCCTCCCTGTTTGATCCACGAGTATCTCTCCACCTGTCTTTCTTTTTCATTTTTTTCTCCGTATTTTTCTTCTTTTTCTCTTTCGTTTGTTTCTCGTCCCTTTCGCTTCTCATATACAGAGACGGACATACAAATCTCTCACCATTGTATACACCTCTATGTAATTTTTGTGCGGAACCTACCGTCTCAGATATAGATATATATATATATATACATATATATAGTATGCTAGTAGATCCTCCTCCTTTATTATTTCTACTAGTAGTAATTATTTTTTTTTTTTGCGTTTCATGTATGTTTATGCTGTAAAATTGTCGACGTATACATGTTACCTATAGCTACAGAGCTCAGTATATGACACGTATAAAAACTTATATATGTATACATACAAGAAAAGTAGTTTACGTATCATTCGTATACACCGTTCATTATTACCTGCAAACGCGTTGATATTATTATTACTACTACTACTACTACTACTATTATTATTATTATTATTATTATTATTATTATCATTATTATTATTATTATTATTATTATTAATTATTATTATTATTATTAATTATTATTATTATTATTATTATTATTGTTACTTCTTTAATAACGAGTGCAGTGTTCGCAGAACCGACGGTAAAAATATGCCGCATATATATATATACATATACATGTATTTACTTTTGATCGTTTCTGCGTCTATTTCCTTTTCGTCTTTTCTTTTTTTTTTTTTTTTTTGTTACTTTTGTCGCGACTGCACGTTTTGTGCATTATTGTTAACTAGAAAATATGAAAGCTGTATCAGCTAGATCGTTCGCGTTCATCGATCGATCGATCAGTCGATCAGACGAGGAATCGCTCGTTTGCTTCTGATAGCGCGCCGATCAGCGAGTTCATACGCGTGTCTCTCTTTCTGTATACTTTATACTGAACGGTTCTGCGTGCCGGTGCTTTTTGCCTTTCTTAAGTACATAATTTCGTACTTATTGCTCGGACACACCAACGATTTATCATTTCTTTGTAGAACGTAATTACCCTTGACAGCAATAAATTATTGTCATTTACCTTTTGTGTTATTTGCGTTGTTGTTGTTTCCGCCTCCTTTATATTATATACCCTATATACGCTCTTCGATATTGTAATGCATATTCTTCTTTAATCTTTTTCTCTCTCTCTCTTTTTCTCCAACCTCTTCCACCTGTATCTCTTTTTCTCTTCTTACCAATTTCTTTTAGTTTCGAGAGTTTTAGCCGAGGACATCGCGTTCCTCTTCTCAAAATATACTGTACGTCTCTAGTCGAGTATGTCTGCCATATGCGCATACATGCAGGATAATTGAAAGAGATTCAAGAGTTTCGAGGTTTATAGTACTCATAGTAAAGGATAAAAAATACTTAACCCACAACTATAGTTACCCCGTGACCTACGTTGATTAATCATTTTTTTTTCTCTCGGTGAGAGCTATGAGCCACTAAAGTCTCAGTCTTTTTTATCACCCTGTATACATGTATCGATTAATTTGGCTGACGCACTCCGCTTGTGTCGTCACGGTAAGTGCTATTGTTCGTTTCGCCGTCGTTGCTTTTGCCTTTCGTTCGTTTCGTTTCTCTCTTTCTCGTTTCTTTTTTTTTTCTTCTTTTTTTTCGTCACATAGAGATACGTAGTTTTATTCGCCACAGCTTGTTCTTGCATACGTCGCATCGCTGAGAACGTTTCGCGTTCGCGCGCACGTACACACATATACACACACATACATACAGTGTGTACACTCATACGTTCGCGTCGGCCTGATATATTTTCAGCCGGAAATAGAGCGTGTAACAATAAAACCGTTCCGTTATTGTTCCGGCGGGGAAATAAGAATCGAGGCTCGTGTGTACGTGCACCCGCGCTATCTACATGTAAAATCGTTGAAAACATTCGAAACAGAGAAGAACACCAAACACTTTTCGGCTTCGTTTTTGCCTTCTGCGCTTTTGCGAGGGAAAGTGGTCGCAAACGCAGCAATTAGGCTAGTGTACGAGTATCCGGTAGCTGTGTAGAAGCGTGCAAGTAGAGTACACGTAGAAACGTAGAGAAGTAGATGAGAGGTGAAGAAAAATCGAGGGCGTCCGTTATGTATTTCCCCATTTCCTCTCCTTTCTTTCCTTTTGCTCCTCTTTTTTCTCATTTTCCTCCTCTTTTTTCTGTTAATAATTAACTTCGTTCTGTTCCTCTTCGCACACACCAAAGATGAGCCCACGTATATGTATGCACGAGGAAGTTCGGAAGATACTGGCCATCTTCAAGCCGGGTATCCACCAGATGCGTATTTTTAACAAACGCGCAAAATCATCAGCATCATTTAGTAGTAGCATCGATGCTACAAAATCGCTAGCGAATTTATTTCTTTACGTTCGCAATTATTTGCCATTTATGCGTGCTTTGCATTCTTCACGAGATAAATCCACATCAGCGTTCGCGAATAGTCATTGGATATCCGGCTTTACAGATCATCTGGGAACGTTGAGAGTTTGAGAGTACGAAAGAACGTCTCATCGAACGATTCGATTCGCAGATTTTCCTATTTTCTTTTGTCTATTTTTACGAGCGACGCGAGCTCGAGTTTAAGATCGAGCCAACGATACCGCTGGAAACTTTCGCTGAGACGAAAGGAAATTCTGGGTGCCCGTTACGAGAGAAACTCCTGAAAGGATGTTCGTAGCAATTGCCGATGTTCTAAAAACACTTGAAACGAGTCTCTCTTTCGCTTGATCGAGGTAAGAACGCTCACGTATACGCGAATGGCGTCGTCGAAATTGACGTAGGTTCGTGCGTGTTTGTTAAGAAACCAGCAACGTTGTCGAATTAAACTGTTCGTTCGACTTGACGAACATAATGGACGGCACGTGTAAAATGACAAAGTGAGAATTTGTCGTGGCTCTCAATGTGGTTGTATCATAAGGGAGAAAAAGTGACGCGTGAAAGGAACCTTAACAAACATCCCCAACGAGAAACACGTGACGAGCACCCTAGAATCTTGATGGTCGGTCGAGAGGATCTTCGACCTTTTCGCGTACACGCTTTTGGTAAAGGACGCTTCAAGTGGCGATCGACGATGCTCGTTATAGCGCGATCATAAATTTCGGATAAGAAGTACTCTACGAGTCGCGGATATTTGCCCATACCCCTTTGAAAGCTTGTATCGTTTATTCTTGCGATGTATCGATACGAAACAGAAATATCTTACTTGAAAAACCAGATTCATTTGTTTAAATTGGAAAGAATTACTTAAGTATAATGTAGTATGTGACTATTGTAGAAAGTTTGGAAAAGTTTGTTTCATTTTTAAATAAGATTGAAAGAGTCTAGGTGAGTCTAAAAGGATGAAACAAGAACGTAAGAGGGTGTAGTTTGTGCAACAAAGTCTACAGCTGGTCTACAACTGGTCGCTTGTTAACTTGCCTAATATATCAATTAATAAATTAATGCGCAAGAGATGGTGTCCGTTGCGAATTTCCAACAAGCCACGCGATACGGAATTCCAATTAAACTGCGCTCGATCATATCGTAAGAAGATATTGAAATAATAGAACTTTAAGTTCAGAAGTTTCCGAACTCCGCCCAGTCGGTTCGAGTACGGTTCGAGGATTTCTCCGACTATATTAACTCCTCCATCATCGATAGCTACTTGAAGGCTCCTTTGTAGCGTTGATTGAACCAAATATACAAAACGAGAAATACGAAATCGATCGTAAGACAGGACCGAGCATAAGATAAGACGACTGAATAATTCGACTAGAGACTGGACTGGTGTTTCCCAACCTCTTCAAAGTCGTGATCCCCTTTTGTAATAATCGAATAACTTGTGGTTACTTTTCGCGTTGTCATCGAGAAGCAAGATGAAGACAACGCGAAATGAAAGCTAGCTATTCGTAATATCGATACAGCTTTAAAAAAGACTACGTTAAAAGAACTCGGCTAAGGTAGAAATTTAAACCAGAAATTTTTCAAGGATAAAAAATATAAGTAAAACAACAACAATGATATAAGTAAAAATATTTTGCAATCTCGTCGGGGATCGCGACTTATACGCCGGGAATTAAACGGACAAACGATTGGACTCGACGAATAAATAATTCAACTGGACGAAAGAATAATTCGATCGGACGAACAATAAAAATTTCAACGACGTATACGTATAAGACGGACGGACAAACGTTTCGAGGCCAAAAGGATGACGCGGACGTCTCAGTCTCTTTCTTGACCCCATGCATGAAACCGATTAGGATCGGGCCAGAGCGATACGGACGAGGCGATGGCGACGGCAGCTCTTCTGCGGAACAAACCGAGCCCGGGTTCCACGACCCTGGAGGACGTCCTTGACTCCCTCCTTGGCCTGCCATCCGCGTCGCGTACCCCGAGTCCTGGGCCAGGGCCCGTCGTAACCGGTACATCCGCCACCATGCGCCATCGAACTAACATCGGCCAGGCTAATGCGAAAGCCGGGAAGAGCTGCAGCGACCTACGCCAAGACCTCCAAGGTAGGAGGACTATGTAAGTTTTCGTTCTGAAGCGGTTCCTCTCTCGAGAGAGAGAGGACTTGAGAGAGGCTCAAAGAAATTTTAATCTACCATTTTCCCTTATGCGAATCTCTCTGTTATATGTATGTATACCTACGTATGCGTATCCGTGTTGTACAGGCACAGCGTGGTTTAAGAACAAAACGTTAACATAGATGTTTGAAATAAATTAACATCTCGATATACTATTCTACGTACGATAAAAGATTCGGCGGAAAGTTAATTATACGCGAAACATCGTAGAGGAAATTAGTAATTCGTCAAAAGAAGCTAGAATCAATGTTTGCTTAATATTCCTCGCGTGACCTTTTCATAAATATTAAGCTCGTAGGGTAGAGAGCTCACGATATCTCCGTTAAAATTTAGTATGGGAATTAGTTAAAATTTAGTTTGAAAATATCGCGGAAATGTAACAAGTGATTTTCAAAAACTGGAGAGAAAATTTAAAAGAAACATTTCCTTCGTTACTTTTGTTTTTGCGTTATCGTCTTAATTGAGAACCATGAAATTTATATGTTAACAGTTGAATCGCAAAACTACACTGTGCGTAAATGTCGTCCTCAATTTATGCGCTCGGCTTGCGTTTCTCTTCGCCTCGTCACCATTCACCCCTCACACACACTACCTTTTATCTTGCTCTCTTTTCTGTACATATGATTTTTCATGATCTTTCATTTTTTCATACAAGAAAAGTAGTACTTCATGCATATTTTTATCAGAACGTGGAAAATTATTATCTTTATTCTACGATTTTGAAAAATCAAATTGCGTCTTTGTCAAATCTTTTGACTCAAAAGTGAACATGACAATGTTTTACAGTTAGCATAATTCAGCACGAAAGTATTGCGTAGTTTATATTTATATAGGTATAGCTTGTGTTTTGTAGTATATTTTTTATCGTTTCAAATCATTCAGATATCCAAAACGTAGATTTAAGTCATACTTTGCTTAACTTGAATTTCCTTAAATTTCTACCTAATCAACTTTTCAAGCATTTTCGAAACACTCGATACGAAATTTCTAATTCTTTTATACGAGAGAAACATTTTAACTATCTGGAGCAGAAATGCTCTAAGACGCCGCTACAAGATACGATGCAGCAGCTGAACTTGCTGATCGAGATTGTCTTTGCGTTGCATTATTCTCTCGCTGTGTTTCCTTTGCCTCGAGATCGCTAGTCTCCTTGTCAACCACGATCGATGACGAAGGGAGAAAAACGAAAAATAAAAAACGGCAGAAAGAGAAGCAAATCGTCGGGCAACGAGGAGAACGCGAAACGGAACATCAATCCCCTGTTTATTTTTTTCTTTTCTGTTATACTTACGTTGATTTTACACCTTTGCAGAGAAAAAGCAGCGTCTAAAGTTCAGGGAGGCGGAATCGTAGCATCTCGCCTCCCCTGAATTCAGACGTCTTGATACGAGGCTTATCGATCAGAGACGAATTTATCGGTGCTGAAACTAACCAATCTGGGACTCGGAGAGCTAATCGCATTTATGACGACAACCACCAAAAACGCAGAAGACGCGAATCTTTAAAATATATATGAAATTAGTAAGGCCTTTTTCAAGATTTTTGTCTTCGTTGACTTTTACTGACTAATTTTCTTTTCTTTTCTTTTTCTTTTCTTTTTGGTTACTTTACATTTGATTTCTATTCCTTTTTATCTTCTTTAATCTCGCGTTAACAGTCTTATTTTCGTTATTCGCACTACGGGAGCTTGTTTATTAAAGGCACTCGGGAGGATAAGCTTATTTTTTATAAACGACCACCGTATAATATTAATTATCTTGCGATCATGCGACTGACACAAACGCCTGATCAAGCGGTTGATCTTTGACGTCTGTCAGGGATACAATCGATGCTAACACTCTGCGATCGCAAACATTATGGTAACGATATTCGTTCATTTCATGTATACGTAACATGGCTTTACATTATCACGTTCCATTCTGCTTCGAATACGTTCGATCATGCCGTTATCGTTTGTGGTTGAGAGCATAAGGGGAACGATTGTGGGTAATTTATAGTTACAGAAAAGATTTTGGATGAAATATCGATTAAACGTGCAAGGTATTCGTTGCAACGATATCCAAAACTTAGTAATCATTTGTAATCTCAGAGAGAAAATGCTGACCTTGTGGACCGGGTGTGGGTAAGATTAAATTTGAATAGAAAAATTCGTACGTGTAATTTAAAAGGGATTGGAATTCGTAACAAAATTATATGTTTCAACGAAAGAAAGAGGAATGCCCAAACGATAAACCTAGCACGATTGTCGTAGATACAAGTTCGAACGCTAGAATTTAGTCAAAGTTTTTGACGATCGAAACGATTGGCGAATGTCACAGAGTCCGCTAAGAGCGTGATGGACGTGCAGCTGCAAGGAGCCTCCGAGGAGCGTGCCTCGTATTACGTGGGTGAGCTCGTGCGACGAAAGAGCGAGGGTAGCGACACGATGCCCTCGAAAACGGCTGCGGCACAGTCGAGAGGCGTACCCTTGAGTCACCGAAGAGTTTCCTTTGACAACAATCAGGAGGCGAATGGCCTGGTGGCTGGCAACGCTGCGGAGAAAATCATTCGTTGCCGAAATAACAAGTGCAGTAACTCGGCCACCTTGGCCGAGGCGAGGAAGACCTACAAAAGCTGTCACAATTGTACCTGCCTGTATTGCTCGAGGGAGTGTAGAAGAGCGCACTGGCAGCGTCATCGGAGAACCTGCTTGCACTCCCGAGCCGGAAGCCTCTGCAAACAGGTGTTATCCTCCGCCAAGGAGGATCCCATCACGCTGAAACACATCTCGGCGTTGGCCAAGCGTGGCTACGCGTTCCACGGCCGTGGAGCCGTCAGGTGTTTCTTCTCGAGTCCGGAAGCGGCGGAGAAATTCATCGCAAACGGTTTCGTCGACTTAGGTGAACCCACGTACGTGCGATGGTCGGATTTGCTGGCCAGAGAGATGGGAGCGGAACTGTACGCCGAGGTGATCAGACTCTGCAAATCGTACAATCCGGATACGAGGCTGGTGTTGTATGTGGCCGTTTGCGTGGTCAGCGAGGTGCCAACCAGTGGAGCGGTAAAATGGGAACGACAGTTGGTATCCAGATGCGCGAAAATCCACTTAGACTCGGCAAACAGGCATCACACGTCTTCGTCATCCGCCTCGCCGCAGGGTAGACAACAGTCCACGTCTCCCTGCAACATCACCCGAGAGATGGAGTCCCCGGAGATGCTGGTGCTTACCTCGCTGCCAGGCAATAACGGCCAGAACACACCCAGGAAAATCCGAGAAATCAGTTTCACCAACATCCAGAGACAACTGAAACTAAGGGGCGTGTCACTCAGGAGGCACTTTCCGCAGGTTTACAGGAAGCTCCGTGCCTACGTGGATGGTACCGTGGATAAGTTCGCTCCGGTTACCATCTATCCGAGAGACCAGGCATCTGGCAAAAGTTTCATGTGCATCATCATGCTCGGTGTAGAACCTGAGCGCCTTCAGCTGCTTCCCACAGATTCCTCTAGAGTTAGAACCGTTGACATTAGCGTCGAGGAGGAATGAACGCCGAATAGAAGCTCTTAAGTACTCGCTTGTGCGATTTTTTTTTTTTACTAAATTAGTAGGAATGATCTTTTGCAGGCTACGATAGACGTGCGTGCAAGACGCGAGGAATATTTCGAGCTTCGTCTTCGAGATTATACCCTTCGATGAAAGGAAAATACACGTAGCAGTCGCGAAACTGTGAGAGAAATAGCTGAAGGAAGCTCGTGGAATTCGATAGGAAATTGAATGAAAGTAAATCGTCTTTCGTGAAAAGATGCCGATTAGGATGGTCTTTCGGGAGAAGATGATTTACCAAATCGAGGACACGTCGAGGTGCTTGATATTCCACGACATTTCGTGTGAAGCAACGAACAAAATAACGTAGAAAAAATTAGACTATACGTTGCCAAACACTCTCGCCTTGATTCAGTTTTTCAGATAGATCTAATTGTGTATTTATAGTTTCTGATTAAAGCTCGTCGGGTACGCGTTACAATCGTTGGAGATGTTAGTTTACGCGTCATTTCGAAGATCAGGGACTATATATCGTAATTTCCATACGATGTCTGCTCGATTACTTATCGTAGATCGACGAACATTCATTTCCGTGGACACTTAACGAGCGTGTTGTAATCAACATGTATCAGTTTCATTCGCGAATCTTATTCGTGGATCTTAGAGTACCTATCTCTGATTGCTTCGATATATCAAAAAATAAAAATCTCCTCGATTTGGTTGTTATTCTGTCAAATGTTTATTAGCAACTATATCGATTGTCGAACGAATCAACGAGCGATCTTGATAGAACAACGGTTCCTATCGATATTTCGATATCAAACTACAGTGGGATATACTGGAACGAACGTTATTGATTCCGAAATTGGTTTCTCATAGCTTTTATTCGTTCTAGCATCCATGCATAATACATCGTTGAAATATGTATGTACACGTATCTAGGAACGGTCCATTCCAAACTCACAGTCTCAAGCATAATTACCATTTAATACAACGATATAAACAGGAGAGATATAATACAAAAGCATTAAAGCGTAAAAATAGCATAAAATTAATTTATTCAACTTTTATGTACATATGTGCATTTGAATTTGAAAGGGATTAACAGCAATATCTCCTTAGCTTAAGTTTAAGGTATGAAAATTCCTTGATAAAAGCACGCATTTCGTTGTGATATCGACGATTTTTAGCGATAAACACTTTTCGTTGTAGCATAACCCACTGTATTCTTCGGAAAACTTTAAATTTGTTTCTTTTTCCATCCAGGTTTCACAAAAAAATGTGAAATTAACGTAAAATTAACGTATAAATCTTGCTGCATTATAATTAGAGAATTCTAATTATTCGTCTAATCTGTAAAAAGGATGCTATTCAAACGCTCTACGTTCGACACGTCGTTTTCGAAAGTAATGACGAGAAGTATCTTGTTGTCCTTTCGTTCGATTTAATGTAGTTACAGTTGTATTTTTTGAATTTTATCATATATATTATATATAAAGATTAAATCTCTCTCCGCGGTGCAGTCAGACTGTCTCGATTGTGATTCAAGAAGATGCTCTTCGAATTGATGGATCTCGAGTCAAGCTGAACGCATCGACGATATAAAAAAGGCAAATGTAGATTGTGGAAGAGATTTTCGCAGTTTAATAGCTCCTTGTGGAGGATCCTCTAAAAATCCCAAGTTTCAAAAGTCTGTAAAACCTAACTAGCGACCGATGTCCCTGAAAATAGAGAATTTCTACCGAGTAATCGTCTCGAGCTCAAATCCAATTACTATACCGTTTCCACAGACGCGATCTTTGTGCCAAAGCGTAGACCGTAATAAATTAATAATCTTTCGAATTAAGAAAGTAACCTGCGCGGATCACGATGGCAACAGGAATGAACGTCTGCAGGAAAGAAACATTCTAAGAATCTTGATCTCATGGACTAACTTCGTGGCATCGACGAACTCTCCGTTTAATACTAAACTCGCGTTTTTATCTTTTCGACGAGATAAGATCGGGATACCAGTTTTACTTTTACGAAATTTCCTACATATTTTCTACATTTTCACGTAACGTCGGTGAAATTCTTTTTGCAACAAATAAACTTAACAAAGTAGCAAAATCGGACTGTCAAGGGAAACGATAATAGTGCCAACGTTAAAGTCACGAATACACGATGGTCGAATGTATCTTGATTAGAGATGAAATTTTAATTTCATCGGTGAAACTATTAATTTACACGAAACCCTTGAAAATTACTCTGGTGATTAATTCCAACAGATATGCCAACGATAATAATTAGAGATGGCTGGATCAATGTTTGTTCTGCTGGCCATAATCTCAAATTAAAAGGATCCTAAACGTAATTTGTAGTGCCAATGATAGAATCTCTTGCAATATCATCGTGAGAGGAATTTCCAAATGCGCGTGATAAAATCTCAGAGATATTACTCGTCTAGCTATACCGCATTTTAACAAAGATAAATTGTAAAAATCATGTTTACAATTTGATGTAGTATCTATTACATTCGGAGAATATCATCATGAAATATCACATATTTTGCTTTGTTTTGGATTATGATTACCTGTGTTAAGGACATCGCTTTATTTTACTTTTCAGATATGCGTAATTAACAACCAGAGTATGTTTTAAGAAACGTATTTCATTCAAGTTGCCAGAAAATGATCAAACGAATATTAAGTACATGATATTTGATTAGAAGTGAAATGTCTAATTATCTCTTTAATGAAATGATACTATTCTTGTAAGAAACTAAAGTTGAACTGTTTCGTATAACAATGTAAGTTTTTTCAAAGCTACTTTTCTCTTGAAACAATCGGTGAAATTAATATCTTTTCAAATTATATGCATCGATAACGTCATAGATACGTATACGTATAAATATGTATATCCAGTTGTTTATCTAGTTAGAATTTCTTACTTGCAAAATTTATTTATTATGTCTTCTGATAAGCAGTTATCATTTAAATTGTATTGTTAGTGCTGCAAAATATAGTAGCTATATAATTTAACAATCAAATACATGTGTGATGTACAATAATTGCAAATTCTATTTTATAACGTTTGAACCTTATTGCTTAAAAAATTTCCTATCGAGAAAATCGTGATTTCACTTAAGTAGATATTAGTAATTCCGATTGTATTGAAAATAAATAGTATTTGGAAAAAGTTATATTTGATATATGTATACTGTAAAATTATTGAACTCTTGCCTTATATATTTTCACGTATCCCTTATGGCAAAAGAGACAACTAGGTACTCTACTTTTGATAAATCGCTGCTAATATTTAGCACACGAGATATCTATCTCAAACTTACATTACTCTCGTCGAAATAATATAGATGCTACGTATTTATAATATAATATATCAGTTTATATATATATATATATATATTCATTCATTTTAACATTAATATAAATCATTAATCACATGACACGTTAATTAAATCAAAAGACACACCTCAATAGTAATAATAATAATTGCAAATAAAAATCTTCTTTAACAAAGATATAAAGAGTCAACTATTCACATTTTTATAAGATATAATTCTTTCTCGGGTACTTGTATAAAGTATAATATAGTAACTACATATTGTGCAATAACAGCTACTCATAGAAATATATGCTCACCGTGTACATGTAACAAATTCAATATATATTTATGAAATTACTAAATATACATACATATATATTTATATATATAACTAACAGCAACATTTGAAAAATAGCAATAAAAGGAACGAGTAATGTTTTTTAAGAATCAGGTTTAGAAGAAAGATATTGATAGGTAAAGAAAGATTTATTCACATATTGTACGCTGTATAAAATGTTTTTTTATGAGATAAATAGGAACTAGAATTAGTAACTTCCCTCGAAGAGTGACTGAAAGTATTGTACTTTCTAATTTATTGTTTATAGTATAACATTATGACCTTGATGTTGACTGATGAGTGTTAATTTTTACTCTATATTTCAATACAAAAAGAAGTTCAATTTGAATAATTTTCACAGACCAATATTTCGTTTAAATAGCAGCAACTTGTATGACGTAAATTTCTTAAAGTGATATTTCATAATAACAGATGCGGAGAATTGTTAAAGTGCTTAGATTGAAGAAGGGTATAAACAGGGAGGAATGCTGCCCTGAATACCTAAGTATCTATGTACTTGGTATTCCCTTAATTGTGCTAAATTGTTCGAAAATAAAAGTTCACTGATAGTAACTAAATGAAACTGTGACAGTGAGCAATCTCCTATCTGAGAACTGCCTCGGCGAACAACAAATCTAGCCATTTCGATTCGAATTAAAATGCCTAAAAATTTCATCTTAACTAATAAGTCGACTAAATTATTCATATAGAATAGATTGTTTAAAACAGATCGCTCTAATTATCGTTTATAGCTTAATTTGTTTAAACTCTATAAGTTTCACAATATAAATAGATATTTTTATATATTAATGAACTCTTAACTTAGTCCTAATTTTAGTTATAAAAGAAATTGGATGTAATTATTATTTTATCCTATTAGACAAGTCGTATTTATCATACATGTTTTTAACACACACGGTAGCGCTTTGTACGTACAATAAAACATTTAAATTATGAAAAGAAAATTGATGATGAAAGTTGACATAATCTCTGAACAGACTGAATACTGTTAGCATAGATGACAGAAATAAAGTAGTACAAAATTAATCGTTATGATTAAAATTTAATCAAACATAAAATAATAATTTGATAATCGATAGTTTGTACTTTGTTCTCTTATCGTCATAAACAACTATATGAATTATGACACTTATATGTTATTTTACGATACTTCGAACAATTCGGTGAAACTATTTTAGCTAGCACCGAGAGAGGAGAAAAAAGTTTCAAATAATCGATGAATCGATCGATTTGTAGTATAATTAATAAAAAATGAAGATAGTGTATTAATGCCACGAAAGTTAGTCCGCTGAGTTTTCGATAGTTCCTTTTACCTGTCTGTATTACGACATGCCACGAATGCGATTATTTCGATCGTACATTTAGTATATTTCTAAACTTATTGTTTATCACTTATCGTAGAAGACGCACATTTGTCTTATTCATCGCGTTCTGTGCGCAACGATCTTCTGATATTATGTAACAAAGGGATGATCTAATTTATACGACAAGAGAGAAGGAAGAGAGAGACGGTGATCGCATCTGTACGATCGATAATTTTATGAAAAATCTTTAGAAGTTTTGACTCGCTGATCGATATCCATATTTATATGTAACCTTACCGATTTATATATATTGTCGTAATGATTGACAGGGGCAAGGAAGCGCTCTTGTTCATTCAATTCCTTGCCTTTTATAACAAAAGAAAGAAAAGAAAAAAAAAAAGAAAATGTAACGAGTGTGACAAAAAGTGCTTCAAACTATATTTATCGAAAAGCTGGTGCGGTCAAGTATGTAATAACGTGGGAGAAATTGGAGAAATTTCTTTTTATCCGAATCGATGATACGTTTTTCTTGTCGTTGGCAACTGACTGCTCAATGATTGAACGAGCAATTACGTATGTAGCTCGGGTGTAGTCACTCTAAACGTAACGTTATCGTTTCAACATCTATTTATCGGTGCTACTAATGCCTACCACTGTTTTCGCATCTGCGTATGTCTCAATTTTCCAAATAAAATGTTAATTTTATTATACCTGCCCGTCACTTCATATTTTACGAGATTTTTGTGATAATGACTGTTACATTTATATAATTGATAAAAGCAAATACTTTAAAACATAGAGGATCAATAAAATTACATATTCTTACGGTGGTAACTTTTGAATATACCCAAATAGCAATTCAAGTTTTTTTAATAATTGTTTATAGATACGAGATTTTTATTATATTTGACTATTCGTATGATTTTACTTATCGATAAAGTGTCGTAAGGTCTAATTGATTGCAAATATGTACATGTTTTCAGGTGTATCTTTTATGTCATAATTTTAAGCAATAAGTTCGTCTTTTAACAATTGTTGTTTTTGGTGTTGTAAAAATAAAGATTTAATTTATAAATAAAACCATGTTTCTCCCTCTCTTTCTCTTTCCCCCTCTCTTATTATTAGTTGAGAAAAATAAATTTTCATTTTTTAACAAACAATAAAATCGACGTGAAATGCAGTTCTTCGAATCCAGCGACAAGCAGGGAACAAAAGTAACAGTCATTTCTAAAGTTTGTATAGGAGAGATCATTGTTAAAAAGCTAACTACTGTTTAATTGTGGATAACGAGCAACAGAATAAACGATCCTCCGATGATTTATCAAAGTTTTTGATTTATTTGGCTCTGTACAGATTTGCTACAAATTTATTATTATTAATAATACCATCGTACAATTTTAATCGTCATAAAGTTATTGTGGTTGAGTTTCTGTTTCACATACTGTTTATCATACATGATGAATGAAATCACTCTTATTGCAATGGGTCTGGAATACGCAAAACTAACGTTTCTATTTATCGTTACTGGAAATTTGTTATTTATTATTTCATCGATAACCAAGAAGGGGAGATAAAGAGTTTAACATTTTACTTTGCACCTTTGCAAACAAATTTCAAAGAGTGATGAGCGATTACGAGATTTGTAAGTAGAAACAACAGAAAAGAGGTACACAGAGTACGATTTCAATGTCTCCTTTCAGACAAAGACAAAGATAATTCTCTTATTTAAGCTTTGGAATAACCATCTTATTTAGGTACAACAGCTTCGCAATAGTGTAGTACGCGACATCATCGCGGAAAGCACGATCGACGACATAATAATATACATTCATACAAAGTTGCACGATATTTAAGCTTACAACTGAAACGCTTTCTCATCGTTTCGTCGTGTTACAAAACAATTCTCCATAAATACTGTGTCGTAGTTGGCGAAGTAGCTAAAAGTATATACCTACGGCTAATAGTCTTACGCTTAATAAATTTATATTGCGAATTATATTATCTTTGTGTGTGTGTGTGTGTGTTTGTGTGTGTGCGCGTGCGTGTATGTGAGTGTGAGAAGTGTATAAACATAGCACAGACTGATCGACTGTTCATTACATTATTAATACTATTATTATTATTATTATTATTATTATTATCATTTTTGTTATTATTATTTCTATTATATAATGGCGTTTTGACTATATTTTAAAATCATTTGAATGTACACGTATCGTTGCCGGTGAATTGTATGCTACATTATTGTGGAGCCATCCAACTTTAGCTCCTAAACCTCGCACACTTTATACAAGATAAAACGCTGCTTCTTTTAAAGCTAGCGAAAATTATTGGTAAATATAAATTACTTTTCACGCGGTTCGAGTCAATCGAACATCTTTCGTACATAATAAAAGAAAAAGTGCTAATTCAACCAACTAACCAACTAACAAGAGGCGTCTCCTGACTTCAGTCTTTCTTAGACAACGAAGACTTCCTCTTATCTCTTTAAACATTTAGGTAACGTTCGGAAACTAGAAGAATAAAGACAAATTTCCTGAACACTTCTTATCGTTCGAGCGTATAAGATTATACAATAATCTTAACGATCTCTCTATACATATGTGTGTGTGTGTGTGTGTGTGTGTGTATGTGTGTGTGTAATGTTTATGTATACATATATATCATATCTTACCAATAGTCATCATATTTCGCCAACATCGATGCAAAATAAATCACAATAATTTTTTCCCTTTTACGCTTAAAATTGGCAACTGTAATCCTCATTGCAACATTAGTATATTATATTCTTCCGCTAAATGCTAAAAAATATGAATCCTCTCACTCATTCGGTAATTACATTGTCCTTACATATTACAAGTAAATAGAGTATTTTGGTTTTCGACCCCTCGCTGATAAAAAGGACATTTCATACCTCGCGATATCGCTTTTATTGTGGGCGCGACATGGAAGATCATTTGAAAACGTAGAAAAAATTGGGAAACTTCTGTTTATTACTCTCGTTGTGATAGAGCGCGCATACATATACCTATCTAATAGACAAGCATACAAAAACATTTAAGATACAGGTATTTTACAGGCTTAAACACGAAAAGGAGAACAAAAGTATTAGCTTTGAATTTGGTTTAGTTTACGTACAATACACATCTTCAGGAGCAATGCATTATAACACATATAGAACAGTTGCTTGTCTTAGGTAAGGGCTTACACATATAGTCGTAGCAACATGGACGATCGGGTCTCTGAAATGAAAACTCAAATTTATTCCGTTATATGGTATTGATATTATCATGGAATGTGTCCGAAAGAAATCACTTCCTCTATGATCGACATCGAGCAATGATAGGAAATCGTTTCATGTGCGTATCTTCTTCCTACTCACTGTCCTTTATACTACTCGAGATAATCTGCTGTACGTTCGTTGAATTCTGCTTAAAAATCGGAGAATCGAAAAAAACATGCATTTATATATATTTCGTAAACTTTCATACTTTTATTTGTAACAGTAAAACAAAGTGGAAGCGTCTGTATGTAAAGGAAAAGTGTATTTTATATAGCTCCTCAAAAATAGTCTAAATTTACACGAACTCTTAAACTCTTGTTACATGCACTTTGTAGACTCTCCTTCAATAAATAAAAGATCTCTGGCTGACGATTCCTAGAATCGTCTGAGAAAAGCTAAATGTTTCTTTCTATCATAGTCTTCAGATAGATACATGCTATAAAGTGAGCTTGTAATTAACGTGAAAACAAATTTCTTTTTATTTAGTTTATACAAAAAAAATTATTAAATATTTGTTCGTGACAAAAAAGAAAATATTTTTGTTAAAGGTGCTAAAATGATATATAATAAAAATAACCACTGTTATAGTGCTACACAGTTATACTTTTAATGATATTACTTATAATAATTCGCGTTTGTATGCTCTCTTGAGCAACGAAATTCGCTGATTTTGTTTCTACTTTCAAATTCAGTGCCTCTTCGTTATACACCAATTACATCAATCGTCGGATCATGTTATTTCTATTCGACATCTATGCGCAAACAAAGCGTGTTGCTTGTGCGACGAGCAACAGAATTGGAACTTTCGTTGAAAACGAACGAAACGAAAGAATCGTCAGCCATTTTTCTAGGAGGCAGTTGCGGTAGATGGAAGTGAGCTGGGTCACGCGAGATTCGTTTCCTGCTCGCCCCATCCCTCGCTATCGCATTCGCTCTCCGATGCTGAGTCACTGTCGCTGAACTCGACAGCAACGCGTCGTGCCAATATGGATGCGACATCGTTCAATGCGTTCACACGTTCCACTTCCTTCTGTTCAATCTTCTCTACTTTACGTAATTTTATTCCTGGAAAAATAAATAGATTTTTAATCGTGGTATGTTCAGAGAAACTGTATTGACTTTAATCCTTTTAAATTCAAAGTGTAACGTTGTATCGTAAAAGTTTTACTGAAAGATTGTAAGTAAACTAAAATAAAGTTAAATAAATTTAGCATTTAGAACAAATTATATCTATTACAAATCTATCATATAGAACAAGTAATAATGAGTTAATATCGATTATCCGAATGATAATAAGGTAATTACCATCTCTAATTGCTTTAAGTAGATCATTCCGCGGATCGACAAGGGGGATGTTCGGATTAACAGGCTTCCTCAATTGTCCATCCACGATGTTCTTCAAAGGTTTCAGGGGTTTCAACTTGGGTGGGTTAGTTGCTATCATTTTAGCAATATCGCCATTGGTCAATGGCACAGGGGGCGATGGTCCGTTAACAACAGGCGGTGGCGGAGGTGGTGGAGGTGGAGGTGGAATATTACACGGTGGAGAAATAGGTCTAGGTGGTGTGGGATCAGGAGTCGGAGGTGGAGGTGGCAAGTCTTGCGGAGCAGGGTCGGTCTCATCTGTTCCTATTTGTGTCGAATGATTTGGAGGAGTAGGCGTAGAGTGATGACTGGGTAGCGGACTATTCGAGCGACTTCCGTTCCTATTCAGTAGATGTGACGGTATTGAACCTGAAATAAATAATTAATAAAATAATTAGTTATCCAATCTAAAATTTAATTTCAACCTCAAACCGATTAAATGAAACTTGAAGATACTCTTCCAAAATTTTGACTCTTTTTCGAAGTGACGGTATACTCGTTGAGTATAAATATTAACGTAATTACCATTCATAGGAGGAGAGGACATGGTTTCACCAGGAGGCGGAGGTGGTGGTGGTAGGGTATCTCTACCAGTACTCATCGATCTTCCTCGTGTTGGAGTATTGTTAGCAGAGGCTACAGTAGGTGTCGAATTGCTAGAAGTATTGCTTGGCGGAGCTGGTGGTGGTTGCGATGGTCGTGATCTACCACTTCTGCTTGGAGTACTTTGACCACCAGGACTCTGGTACGTTTCGCTACCCGCTTGCCCTTGACCTGTGCCATAATGTGAGCCGTACAAGTTGTCTTCATAGCCCTGAGCCACGTAATTTGCCACCCTGTTTTCAAAAAGAGAAGAAAAGATCAATTTTCAGAAATATAGAAATCCCACTTTTCAATAATGCTGTAATATTTCAGTATTGTATGATCTACACAGCAAAATCATAAGTAGCAAGAGAAAGCATTCGGTAAAGATTTTCATGTGTGGAGACAAACAAACTGTTGCATCGATCAAACGCTTTTCACGATCATTGTAGAAAATTACGAACCTATAATGATCGGAAGAAGGAGGACTGTACAGATGTTGCTCCTCCGGTGGATAACTTCGTCTAAGTTCAATGCTGTTTGGCCTAGGTGGCCGTGGTTCGGTCATCACCATTCCCAGTAACGATTCATCAGGTATATTGTGAGGTGCTCTGTATTGAACACCTTGCGTTGGCATAATGTACTCGCCATGACCAACGGCTAACTGTCTTTGCCTTTCTCTCGTATTATGCGGTTGCCTTATACGCTTCTTATGCCTGCCACCGCCACCACCACCACCCTCGTTCCGAGGCCTATGAGGCTGTACGGTAAAAATTCTATATTAAATGGCTGCCTTATTGCAGAGTAACAGCAAAAGTGCAAGACAAGCTTAATTTATCAATCAAATATGACTCAATGCTTGATCCAGTATTTGTTTTATTGTACGCTTAAGTTACGGAAGATATTTTATAATCTACTAGCATACTTTCAAGTTTGTTTCGAATTTTTAGAAAAAGCAGGATCAACCACTGGACATGAGAAGATTTGTAGGAAATAAAACTAGTGATTTTTTTTACGAAGCTTCGTTACCTATCCAAGAAAATATGATCGATTAAAGCGAAGGCAGATAAAAGAAAGTTTACTGTATATTGTATTAAACATTTCAGATTGAATGTTTTTATACATTTCGATTGAAGGTTTCAGAAGCTACTTCTAACGTGTCCACGATTTTATTTCCTACAACGTGAAATATGACAAATCAAAAATAAAAATAATCCTGAAATGATCAGAGATCGTGAGACATCGTATCGATATTACAAGATGGCTGGATGAATGATAATGACAGACTTCTATTGAGTACATCCAAAAGTTGCATGACTGGCACAAAATGACATTACAAAGTGATCGACAAAGTGACATGGTTGTGAAACGAACTATTCGACTTTGACAAACAATTTGTCTTACAAAAACAGGGGTGCCAGACAAGGATTCTTCTGCGTAGATTGAACGTCGTTTTTAAACCAATAAACTTGCATGTAAAAGAAAGTTATGGAAATGAAAACTTAGAACGAAAATTCATATTGGAATTTAAAGAAAAGAGAAATAAGAGAGAAAGTCACATAAGAAACAAACGTATCATTCGGTCTACGCAATAAAAAATTCTTTGCCAAGGACGAACATTACAGAACGTGTTTGGTTTAATGTCATTGGCTAATCCTAGCAATGTAAACTACAAACTTTCAAAGCGAGCATCTATCAGCGCAATCTCTATCAGCGCAAAAAGGTCGGTTAATGAAAATCCACAAAGAAGTGAGCTTTATTATGTATGAGTGAGTGGTTGGCGATCGATAATTCATTAGAACTGGATAAGGGTAATAAAAAACTACAAAGATCCAAACCATCGACTTGCCTCTCTGAACGGTTCGGCATATTCAGACTCGGTCTATAACGAAGGGGACATTTTCAATCGTTAGAATCGCATGTATGTTAGCATATAAAAGTAGAAAAATAACTATTGTATCGTGTTACAGCGCACCTCGAAAAGTGTTAGTTAATCACATGTACATAATATATCTTGCTTATATTTTCCATAAGTACTAAAAGAATAACATAATTCAAGAACAATCTCATCTTGTGTCTAAGAACAAAAAAAAAAAAGAAAAATAAAGGAGAAGATCGAGGTGCACGTGTAGATAACAAAGTGGAAAGGAGACAAAAATTTTCTTACCTTTTTCCCTCGATCGTGTAACTTCTTTTCCGTATCCTTCAGCATTTCCTGACTCCAGAGATCGAAGAAATAATTCGGATCTGTGTAAAATTTCAGTCCATCCTTACCGTCCTCCCTAAAATCGACAAAGAATTTTATTCGTTTGTATTTTATCTTTTATCTACTGTACAAATTACTTTTGCGTTATTTGACAAACTAATATTTTACACAAGAATCTGAAGCTGTAATATCGTAATAGGTAAATTTTTTGCGCACATTTCAAAGTGTTCTGTATTTTTTCTACTTACACGGTACCTGCTAGATAAGATAACCAATTAGTTTTGTTTCCCTAAATAAACAAGATAATCAGATATCTTTCTTAGCAATAACAATACATTTTTCTTCCTATAAGGAGATAATAGGAGTTTTTAATATTTTTTGGGAGCTTTTATATTTTAATACTTTCTAATATTTTTAATTAAACTTAATAAACTTCAAATTGGATCTCAAATAATTCTGGAAATTGTGTTTAATAAAAATTACTTCAAATTCTAATTGTATATTAATATAGTTAAAAAGACTAAAGTACCTATAAACATTAAGTTTATCAAGAGGTGGTGGTGTGTCACATTGATGATAAGTTTCTAACATCGCCGTTGGCATGGTGTCCCTGGAAACAACTTGTTGGTCGAACACCACTGAACTCTTAAACGCTTTCCTCATGTGTATATCTTGTAACGAGACTGGAAGGAAAAAATATAACGATAATGCATTTTGCAAATTTACAACAAATACGCAATAATAAATTTCTTACACTGTTTTTTTTTTTAAACAACATGTCAATACACCGCGTTTTTTAAAGAAAAAAGATATATCTATGTAAATGTATCTTAGTCTATGCTTGGATCACGTCGTTCCTAATACGGTGTTAAAGGATTAATCATAGACTGCCTAATTAATTAGATAATTAACGAACCTTCCTCGACGTTACTGTCAAGCTGAGTAACTTTCACAGCTAATCGATCTATCCTGGCTTGCAAGGAGTTGGCCCTATCGCTCAATCCATGAGCTTCCCTCGCGAGCTCACCGAACAGATCCTCGGCGTGCCTGGACAGACTAGACAATTGCCTGATCGTGTTGGCCAGCGTGCCATTCGTTACAGCCTCTAACTCCGAGGGCAGAGGAAAATTCTCGGGAATAGTACCGCGTGCGACGAGCACCGGCTCCACTAGTCGCTTTGGAAGTGGCATTTTCTTTCCACTTGCCTTTTACCTTCCCTTCAAAGATCACTCACCGCTTTCTAGAGACCTGCAACAATCACACATTTCAATAACTATGTATATTTGTTAATTAACTTGAGATTATTTATAGTTGACGCAAACAAAGATATTCCTCCTTTCATGTTTCCTATCCAAAATCGTAGTATTCAATTTAGAACTAGTAAAGATATAACAACGTAGTCGATAGATTCTTCGATTCATTGAAGGAGCACAAATGTTTGTATCGCGTCAGGAAGAAACGCGCGGATGATCGTGGTTTCGATTCGTGGAACAGATGGAACGAGCCGGGAAGTAATTTGCAACGGAGTAGGCTCGAGTGCAAAGACGACACTCGACGCTCTTTGCGCGCGAACACATCCTCTCTACAGGTATCGAAAGTCGTTAGCGGAATGAATATTCGATCTTTCTGGGGTTGCACATTAGTGCAACCCATCTAACGTGCTCGCCCAACTTGGTCTTTTCATTTTGCAAACCCGGACACACCGATCGAACGACGCCGATATCGGCCACGGAACGTGCTTCGATTAATTGAAACACGAGTTAATTGAAATGCTAATGATTCTGAAATCTTGTCGGAAAGTTCGTAATTAAGCATACTGTGCGCACCGGTGATATTTTCGTGTAAACGTTACGGTCAAAGTCGTTAATTTCGCGTCAAATTACCCTTGACCGAGACGACGCGGAAATATCGAGTGAACGGTGTACGAAAATTCCGTTTCCTTTTTCCTTCTTTTGCTTTTTCTTCGTTTCTTCTTCTTCTTCTTCTTCTTCTTCTCCTTTTTGGGAGGAAGACGACGTACGAGCAGATCGTTACAAACGATCGAAAGAGACATTTATCATGAGTTGGATGAGTAATGGAATTGTTATTGCAGGAAGTCGTTCCCGTTCCCAGCTGACCACGAGATGTGTTTACTTCGCTATCGTGAACCATGTTTTGTTTGTTGTGTATACAATTAATAAACTGTGGGTACAAAAATTATAGTTGTACACGTGGATTTTTGCCGAATATGTGGCAGGCACTCTTTTAAGAAATTTGTAAACATTTTATACGTCAATCTTGCGAATCAACGTATCGTCGCATTTTTCGAATCATGTCCAAATCATCCAATTGAAGTGTACCAATCTCTCGACGTAGTAGTCTCGTGACCGGTATATGTACCTTCCAATCGACTGAACAAATTCTAACGAGTGCAACGACTGCAGCCTCGCCTTGACTCCTTTCCTTTCCTCGCGTGTTCCCCTCTTCGCTATCCCATTGGCCCCGATTAACTTGCCCCGGTTGTTGCCTCTTATCGTTCGCTGCAACTCTCTCAGGGTCAACACGCGACGATAATTAGCAGCTACGGACTGGTCGTGCGTAAGGGGTATTAGCCCTCCGCGCGAACTGTACCAGAAACGATGAGAAACTCACTGCGTAAATAACGTATTAGACAACACGTTAGCGTACAACAGACATCTCAGAGATAGAACGCCCGCTTCCTTTTTTCTTTCGCTATAACATGTGATTAAGAGATTAATAGAAAACACGAGGCTGTTATCGAAAGCAAAAATGTTCCATCGTACGCGCTGTTTCCGATATGACGCGGCGGGCAAGAAATTTGCTTCGAACAAATGATGTTTTAACACTTTTAGCATTTTGTAGTGTTTGTTCCTCTTATTTCTTAAAATTCAAATTCTGTCTAAATCAGCTTTGAAATATCTGGCAGGGTCAATGATACGATCATGGCCAAACGAGGACGGCGATGGATGTACCGCTATTTTTCCATTGATTCCTAATTAGCAATTTAGTAAGCATAAGCCAAACACGTTTAACACCTAGGTTCGCAGGATGTTGGTTTAGCTGTGGAAAAGATATGACCGTTGTTTCTCAAATCAAACCGACTTCCAACTTTGAAGGATACTTCTGCTTGTGGTACATTCTATATTTCTGACAAGTGAAATCATTAATTTTTGCAATGGTACTTTTACGAAGTACCTACTTCTAATTAAGAGGGACACGGGAAAACTCGGTTTTATTCACCCCTCGTTAAAAGTCCCTGTACTAACTCTTTGTATCACTTATGAATGTGTAACTGAATAAAAGCCTCGGGTGGCGCATGTAGGGTTGGCCAAGCCCTTCTTTTGCTTTCTGATCCCTTTGTTTTTAGAGATCGTTGCTCGGATACGTTAGACGGAATACCATAACGTCGAGGTTGCTTTAACGATATCCCTTTATCCCTGCGGATTTTCGCTTATCCACGTTCATCTAAGTTTTAATCTAAAGCGGTTAAATACGCGCCTTTTTTTGTAGCTCGTGATAGAGAGAGAAGGTCTAATTATAAAATAAATAAGACACGGTACCTACATGAGTATTTTGTAAAACATTACATTTTTTTTTAACGCACCCTGCATGTAGTATATTATCCTCGTTTCCACTTGACGTGGAAAGTGTAAGCGTTCGTGCGAACGGATCAACCGAAGTATCGTTACTAAGGTTTATGAAACCTTTCGAAAGAAGTCGTGTCGACATGTGGGCCGACATTTACGCCGTACAATTGTATATTATCTCCTGTGAAGAAATAGAAAGTCGCTTGCAATGATTTCTTCTGCTCGAGGTTTCTGTTACGTTCATTTGACTTCATGTGTTGGATAAAGGTTAGACGCGATACAGGCAGAAATTTCACAGATGACTCCTTTAGCTTTATTACATCCATCGAATTATTTATAAGCTCGTCGTATCGAAAGAGAAAGCTACTTAAATTTGGGTAAGTTTTAAAAAAATTGATATCTGCAAATTTAAAATAAAAAAGAACTCGTGTACTCTTTGTCTATAGTAAATAGATATCTCGTACAGCTGAGTAAACTTCGTGGTGTGAGGTTTTAAATTAATAGACGTTTAATGAAAAAAACCATTCCTTTCATCTAGATTATCTAAATCGCGATTAAAAAAAGCATACAAAATGCTAATTAAATATTATGCGATATTAAATGTTGCAATTGCATGAACAGGTTGAAACAAAGAATATATCTATGCGTTATCGCGAATACGTTATAATTACATCGCAAAGAAACCAGTTCTTACTCCGCCTTATCCGTTTTTCACTAGTCCGCAGATTAATCTCGAGATTTTAACGTTCATCGATCCACCCACCCATACGAGCCTGCTCGCTTGCAACGTACATATTAAATCATACGTTTCCCCGATTTCCATCTAAGAAAAGTCTCATCCAATGCTGTTGTACCAGCAAAGTAAATAAATTCCCTGCAATGGTAACCATGGTTTCCTTCGCTCGGCAATGAGCTTGTATGAGTTGAAATATTCGCCGTATTACCACCATTTATCGTTTCAATCTACCGTTGAAAACCAACAATTTACCTGTTTCGCGTTTTGTGTTTTGTATCGCGGTAAGAATTTCTGTCCTGGCAAATCAACTTTTAAACTTCTTCTGACCATGCTCTGTTTATCGACCTCGTTATTCTATGAAGCAATAACATAGTATCATAATCTTCATTGTGTATATTACCAATCCATTAATCCTATAAACGTGTTCTTCTTTCTAGTCAGATCGTCGAACATTACACTAAAATCCGGAACACAATGGAACAACGATTCCAACGGAATAGACTATGCTAGATTATACGAGCATAACATGAGTCACCATGTACACCTAAACCCCATTCAACCTTCCAGCCCTGTAGATCTACACTTTATACACGCTCCTACGCATTCGATGCCAAGTAGTGATTTACTGATTCAGCACGAGCTTAGGCGAGAGCGGGACGACACCAGCACCGTTACCAGCAACGACCGACACATCGTACGGCGACGTTTTCCGTCGAAAACGAATCACGTTCTCATCGATCCACATATAACGAGTATACCACTGCGGGAAACGCGCCATTAAAGATTCCACGGGTAATTGCCTAACGACTCTGTCACGGCTGATTCTGTAGAATTTCCCGCTTCAAAACACTGAAACATTAGTGCGTTTCGTGGTAGCACAGTGGTCGAAGAAAGTGAATTATTTGCATAAAGTTTGTGGTAAATTACTGTAATACGATAAGCGAAGTCAACATTATGTTACTTGGCTTTTTTACTTTTTCCTGTTTGAAATTTATTAAGGGATTTCAATAATATATACATGACGATAGTATCTGCGATAGTATCTATTATACGCAAATTTACGAAATTTGTTAACCATAGGAAAACAGAATTGAATTGAAAATGACTTAAAGAACGTAATCTGAAGTTAATTTCTATTATACTTTACAAATTTAAATTATAGTCTCAATTTTTAGCAGACATGAAGTCACATTTTCAGAAATTTTGTTCTACATTTTTGACTTGTCCATTTCATGAAACATTGTTCCCTTTCTATCCTATCTCCCTATCTCGTGTAAATAAAACATTGTTAAGTTAGGGGATCTTTTTATTCGTCATAGTATGAAGATCTGTTCATTCAACGACCGCTGAATGAAGCTTTGAACCAGTACTCGTGATCGTCTTGCGTAAATCGAGCAACTTTTAAAGGTCGCTATTACGCTCGTCTAAGCTACTACACTCCTCTTTAGTCAGAGTACTGGGTACAGAGAATTCATCTTTTTCCCCCGGTTACTTTGCGAAGCACGTTAATCAGCATTGATATGGCGAATAAAGTATCGAAGGATTATGTTTCTAAATGATTTAAGAGGACGAGAATATCGAAAATTTTCCATCAAGTTGCATAGTCACACTTTTACGTTTGCATCATTGTGTACGCAACTTATCTCTGACATTAACAGTCATGATAAGTACAGACCTCTTCAATCTAAAAATAAATTCCAAACTTATCGCTGATTTTGTCTTTATAATCTTTAGTATACGAATAATATCATTAAATCGATCGGTTCTGTTCGAAGAATTAATATTACGAAAAATGATTGCACGTGGTCTATTCGAAAAGTTAATGAGATTACTTGCTTTATCGTATTAGATACACGAATAAAACTTAAAATACACACGATGCTACTTTACATTCTAAAAATACCATGCGTAAATAGTATTGCGACGTAAAGCCAACTCGTTGCGTACAGCAGGGTAACATTTCACAGAACGTCGAACGAGCAACATCCCATTAACCCGTCAACATCGACGAGGCAACCGCAAGCAATAACTGCGAACTTCATTCTAATTTACTTAACGCGCATTAGCAAGTGGTGACGACTCGTTCGTCGAATAATCGCGTCCACGCTTGGTCCGATCCATTCTGGCTCGCACGTGTGTTCGTACGAAAAGCAAACCTGCACATGCTGTCCATATGCTTGAACAGACACGCGTGCAAAAGAGTACATACGTTTTGTAAATGCGCTCGTTTTCGACACAACGGCGATGTAATGCTCTTGCGAGCGCACTCTCGCTTCTGCAGTTCGCATTCGTCTATGCACATTGTACATCCGCTCATATCGATCGGCAATGGATTTACCGTCCTGGATATACCGTTACGATTATTGACGATCAGTATGGGTGTGTACTTGAACAGTGTCTGATACACTAGGTATTCATGATGAGTCGATAAATATTGTTATCTAAAATAATTCACCTTCCCTGTTGACTGTAGCAAAGAATATTTTAGATCAAATATCATATTATTTAATGTATCTTATCTTCCGGCTAATTCCAAACTTCAAAAAAGCAACGAATTATACATATACACAAACCAACTCGTATTTCCCCGATATCTCAACCTTCTTCTCATTTACGAAATTCGCGAAGCTAGTCCACATATCGAACATATCGAACATATCGAGAAAGCAAAATTTCATAGTGAAGATAAGTAACGGGGCGACGTATTGGGACGCCTCGAATCCGTTTGTGAGAGGGTTTCACAAGGTGTTTGCTCGCTCGGCGACGGTTGGGTATACGACAAATAGCAGCGCGACTCAATTATTCGAGGAAGAAGGTGACACGACAGAAGCTTGAGGAATGCCAGTCGAAGCGGGGAAGCGAGGAACTTCAAACGTGTGTGCGCATATGCACCAACGATATCCTCGTGAATTCGATTCGAGGCACGCGTGTTGGCTGACTGATATTGCAAAATCGCTGCACGTTACTTATTAGCATAAACTCTTTGTTGCCTATGACGCCGATTTACCGGACGCATCTTCTCGTCCCTCGTTACGCATCGATTACATTATGTTATCGTTCGATTTTCCCAGGAAGATTTAACGACTATTCGTGCTCGATTATTCGATGTAACAGTACACTAAAAATTTCAATTCATGATCAGAAACATTCGAAGACAATGGGATTAACTAGCGGAACATTGCATCCTGGAGAGTAGCAATGGTCAAGTAGTTCGTTCGCAAGTTGATGCAGTTGTACGACCTAAATTTCCCGTTCGTTAAATATTTCACGTTGCAGTGGTGACCGTGTATATACGAAAGGCGATAGTCGACGAAAAGCAGATCCGCTTTTCTTGGCGTTAACGTGCCGACGATCCACCTTGTTTGTCGATAGCGTTGCTCTACCGTGATCAGGGTAAGATAACACATTTCTGACGTTTACAGAAGTCCCTCGCGCGTGACTACTATCTACTAACATTTCGTCAGACATATTTACGAGCTGTATACCGTACTAGTGACTTCAGAAATTATATACATTTTCGTGATAATATCTGAAATATTTCATTCCTTGAAACGAAATAACTAGAATAATTCTGCGACAAATAACTTGATGTTGATCTTCTAAACAGATTTACGCTTAAAAAGAATACGTTTATAGACAATGTGTTTCTCATTTGCTTGATATTTTTATTAATGTTTGAATAAATTCGTGAAGTAATTTCATGTAGTGCGTTCTATATTTCATTTGTTTTCCTCTTTTTTTCTACTTTTCCTGTATTACAGTGGTCCCAGTCGCGATATCTGTACGATGCTTCGAACAATATTACAAGCAGTGACCTTTTCGCAAGATGTAAGAAGTGTGAAAAAAGCTTTATTATGACGTGCGCCAGGCCTGTTCCCAATTCCTAGCACTGACAGCTCTACGTGCTGATGCTATTTGCGCTTGTTCGAAATAATGTTCTCCGGTGGTAACTGGTCACGCGACCAGGCAACGAAAGGTTTCTTCTTACCATGGAAGACATGGATCTGCAGAATATTAATAGGTGCTGTTTACAATACTTCGTAATGCAAAATATATTGTAAATTATATGAAAAAAAACTACCTATTATTAAGAACTGAAATTATTTTATATTTGTATTCTAACGATAACGAGTAAATAATGACTACGTTCTTAAGAAAGAAAGCTATTTGCTTTTCTTCGAGCATGAAAACTACACTAATTGAAAAGATCCGTAATGCCAACTGTACACGAACCAATTTCAAAATTCTATTCATCAATAGCATCCAAGAAATGTTATATAAGGGAAAGTAGGTTACACCAAATTATCCAGTAAAGTAATCCACCTTGATCAAAACTGCCGCACTGAGTATATATTGTACGCTTGCTATGTTTAATTGCAAAATAGGAATTAAACAGAATCGTATCGTTAAATTTATTAAGTTTATGATCTAATAAATGTACTAACAATGGATAATCACATATTTAAGAATACTTATGTTTAAAACTTGTGAACAAGGTATTTGTCCACTTTACATAAAAATAAATTTTATGCAACGAAAGAAAATCTATCCAATAAAAAGCAACCATTCCCATGTTATATAGAAATATAGTATAGATAATATTAGCGCCATCGTATTATTATTGTGCATGTCGATGAACTACATGAAGGTAGCTTCTCGTTATATTCGGGTCACCAATAAAGGAAGGATATGAGTCGTTGAGGTTACCAACGACAGGTTGAATAAATTATACTGATCATTATGCGTCAGAAGAGCGACGTGCAGATCGTTCAATGAAGTATTCACACATTGCACTTGTATGTATATTCCCGCGAAGATGAAAGGATCGTCAAAACTTCCTGTTTCTTCTTATATAAAGCAAGACTTACTTTTTAATCATCCGTAACAAAATTTTTATTTTCCTGTAAAAACTGAAACTACAATTTATCGCAATTTTTCCTTCTTCGAAAATAAAGATGAAAAGAGAAATGCAACGGTATTTAGTTATAGTTCATTTCTATTATAATTTATCTTTGGTTTTTATATTTTCTGAATCAACTTTTCCCTTCTCTACCTACTTAAATGTTTTCTGTTGCCAGAGAACATTTTTTAGCAGCAAATAATTTCGAAGGGAGAGCTATTTATTGCACAGATCTTGAACTGAAAGTCAAATATTTGAATTTTGAAAAACTATGAGGACCACGCTAACAAACAATTCCGTTATACCGATGATCTTTCACTCTTCACGTTGCAAGTTCATTATCTTGGACTCCTATGCTTACGCTAAGTGAAAGTCACCTCGCAGAAACATCTGTACTCGGGTTAGTGCACCAAGAAGATGTTTGAAGTGCATGGCTGCCCTTGAGAACAGCAGGTTCTCATTAGCGGTATTTACTCCATTACCAAACGAAAACTTAATTGAATTGAACGCTCAAGCAGCACGTGACTTCTCGACGAACACGAAATTACATTTACTTTTTTAAAATTCCTTCTTTTTAATTTAATTAATAAGTACGTGAAACAGATGTTTGTATCTTACTAAACGTAAGTTGCTTATATAGTTCCTCTGTAAGGAAAAATGAGCTCCAATATATTTAAAAATAGGATAATTCAATGATAAGTAAATAAAATAAAATTAAAAAGAGTAAAGACACATGGATACCTGACTCCCATGGCACATGGTGTTATATAGGATAACGTCACACTAATGTCAGGTGAACTTTGCTGCTACTAAATATTCGTTCCTAAGCATTAATTACTGTATACGTGAGTATAGGTCACTCGTTGAAATTTTTTCCTGCTGCAACAGCTCTTTAATTATAATCCGTCGTGAAATGACCTTTTAAAAATGTCGTACGTATACCATTGATGTTTAATTACTTTCGTGTGGAGTTTTCGAGTAATGTTGTTCGAAGTAAGCAGCTAATGAATTAGAGTTTATGAACTAAAAGATAGGAGAGTTTCCTAATAAAAAATTTATTACTAGATAGTTTTTGAAAAACTGCAAAAATTGAAGAGTCGCTGTTATACGCGATCAATTACATAAAACGTGTATAAACAAGAGAATGAACCAATTTTGTTACAAAATATTATCCTAATAAAAGAAATTCAATTTTAATAGCACACTTCTTTATTCATAGTTTTAAAGCTAACATCGACTACAACCATTTCACCGATAATTCAAGAACGATACAATTTTTCAGTCGATTAATGTCCAGCTTTCACGGGCAGGAAATAGGACTAAAGATATTTTCGTCCACCCTCGGCATACGTTAAATTGGTAGAAACGGGTATTGGGGTGTAATGCGTTCGTTCTCTCGATAACGGGACTAGCTACCCCTCTTGCAATAAAAGGGGAGCGAATGACGTCATACGCGCATTCAGGGCTCCCACTAGGGCTAGTAATTGTTCGTCTGTGTTTGCTGTACTTGCTCACGCCCACAATGGACATACACAGAAATCATTCGATTATGTTACACGTGCGTTTATGCCTCCGTTTTATAAATAGCAACATATACAGAGGAACGGTATGACGAGTCGAATAAGAAACTCGAGTAACGCAGAAATAAAAGAACATAATGTTCCTGCAGCACTCTTCGTTGTTCATGTAGAAACACCACTTTTCCAATTCGTGAAAAGAAAATTTCGAATGGCTTACAAAGTATTTCACGCAAGCTAATTTTTATGTATTGGTTAACGTTATGTGCTATTCAAATAATCGAAGTTTCTTTAAATGGTGTTCCTTTAAACCTCCCGTAGACTTCAAAACACGTATAAAAAAGACATCACGACCATAGAGTATCGAAGGAGGCAAGTGTTTCTTTACCGTTTGAGGTGTGCCGTTTGTCGGCTACAATATTGGTAAAACTGGTTGGTAAATTGGATCGAGAACCGGGTGGTCGAATAAGCGTGAAACGGTTTCCCGTCTGATCGTGAGTCACTGTATGTGCCAACCCAAACCGTGCTTTACTGCTCGACAGAATCGAGTCAGCCTATTTCGTGTGCCTTACATTTCGCCTACTCTGCTAACACCCTTATCGATCGAATCTACAGTCAACGAAAACAAGTTTTTCTTGTACGCTCATATTTCAATTTTCATAAAGCTTGCTTCTTGATTGTTACAAAGGAGTGACTAATGACTATCGATAAATTGACTTCAGTTCTTGTTTTCCCTGAAAGCTGCTGTGTGTACTTTTCATTTAAACACTGAAAAATCCCACATGATCACGAATGTATTGGAAGACACTCAATTTCTTCCGTAAATGTCACGCTACATCAAACTCTCAATCTATTCTATGGAGTCTAATTCATTATTTGGGTTAACATACATTTTACGCATTAAGAAATAATGAATTTCTATAATTTTTACAAAAACATTATCAAAACGTTGAACTCCGCCCTTATAATGATTCCTATCCAAAAAATTAACCACGGCAAGACAGGCATTCGAGTGCTCGAAGCCCCAACATGACCCTGCGATTGTACTTCGTCTACCTTCACTAATCCCTTGGTTAAGCGAGCCTGACTCGTGCGTGAACGTTTCCGGTTTGCCTCGGATAACGTATACCAAACGTGCACGCAAAACCCACGTTTCTAGAAAATCCAATGCGGAGGTGGTTACCTGTATCCTATCCAAATCGACGCGGTTAATCGAGAGGATCAAATGTCACCAACCGGTTATCGTTTGGTTAACCTTGCTATCACCTCGGAAAAACGTATCTATCTCGTTCACCGAGCTGATGTGGTTTTGGATCTCTACAGTTGGTCGTTATGTGCTCCGAGTAACGTTATACGGGAAAATAAATCACGTTTTCTTTTTTTTCCTTGTCAATGGTCTTTGACGCGTACTCGATGGTTTTGAGTGATGGGATAGTTTTCTATTGGAAGCGTACAAAGTGCCGTGGAAATGAAATATTTAAGGTTTCTAAAATATCCGTGGAATCATAATATTTTAAGTAACTAAAATATCACATAAAAAGCATGCACTGATTATAATTTGCGGTAATACATCGTATTGCGGTATAGCACACTTCCGTTGTTCCGTCCTATATATCTGTATATGATAGGAGTCTAACTATTCGTAGTTTAATTTTTATCAAAATTTTTTACTTAAACGAGATACAAGAGTCAAACTAAACTCATACGTTTCTTTCTTTTACAAAATATTTTGAATTGAATTTACTTTCAGACTGGTGGCAATATCTAAATTTATCGTACGTTAAATTCATTTAATAAATGCCGCATATAGGTCATGGTATGTTATAATACACGATATTTCTAAAAGGACTTGAATAAGGCCTATGTATAAACATACATGCCTACATGTTTTGACGTCAGATAATCAATACAATAACGATCGCATAAAAGCACTCACTCATATTGGTATTGACATAATATCGCGGGCAAAGCAATATACCGATAGAAAACTCTCACTACAGCGTATCAGGTACAGATAGTTGTTTCCGCTTTCGGTATTTTAATAACAGAAAATTTGCTTTAGCCTCGAGAAGCGATAACATAAAATTCACTGATCTAATCCTGCTCGAGGAAAGCGTAATTTTTTATCGTTGAAAGATTTTTCAAATCTAGCAAAAACATGGAGGAAGAAACGTTAATACGTAGGTATCGTTTTCGTTTATTGAAACGAAAATTAAATTATTGAAAAACTGAAATAAGAATTGGAAGACGGTAGTAGAATTAGAAATAATCACTAATATTCAAATATCTTTTACCGTAATAAAACAAAAATGATAGCGTTAACGTTATTGTCAACGGAGGTTTTAATGCAAAATTCAATTCGGTTCAAATAAGCAGAGCTAATAAACAGTTATTCGTATACGCACGACCTGCTTTCTTACAAAATAACGCAAAAGTGCAAACGACCTATGAGTATATTTAACTTTGTTGAGTAAATACTCTGTCCCCTTTTCAGTGTTGTCAGGTAAGCCGTGATCATCAACGTATTACGGGCATGCTGTCCAGACAGAACACCAGCTCTATTAAAAAGGATTGATAAATGTCTTCATAAGTATTGTACTACGATATCGTTAAACAGTAGGGCATTGGCAACTTTTTCATCAATACATGTGTATTATTGATTTCTATTTCTTAACGTTGTAGTCACAGAAATTCCATATTTTTTTTCATCGCTATTTCTTTTATATACAATAGATTGTATGGTTTTGTAAAATTCAAAGAAATTAACGTATCTGTAATATCGTTGTAAACCATTGCTTGGTCTTTAGTAGATTAAGCACCTAATGATGCCTAACTTTTCGCAAGTGTGCATGGCCTCTCGACCGATCCTACCCAACCCTTGTCCGATATTTATAAAACCAAAACTGCACTCAACCATCGACCCAAGCGCTCATTCTTTTCCAGTGAACCGTGAACAGAATCACTTACAGGAGAGGCAAAGAAGCCAAAAGCGAAACGGTGGACGAAAAAGTGCGAGCGCCGGGAAAGGAAAAGCGAGCATACGTGCGGAGTAACGTCAAAGGCGTGAGAAGGGGAGTGACGAGTGGCGAGCAGCATGATGGGATGAAAAAGCCGAAAGGCAGGAACGAAACGGGGAAGGATCCCGGCGGACAGTGGTGCGAGCTATCGGGTAACATTCGTCATGGTGAGTGCGGAGACGTCGACCTCGCAGATACGCCGATCAGACTAGTCCGCAGTCCTTCTCTCGTATAACGACAGAAACCAGCAACCAGCAACCGTCAACCGTCAACCGTCAACCGTCAACTAACCAGCAACGCGTCAACACACTGGAACATGTAAGTGCACGACAAATTTAATCTTCTCGCGAGCCGATCCCCGCTCGGTTCCGCGGCGGAACGCTTCGAGACCTCGTTTCCGCCGAGAGATTCGTGGCCGGTCGTTGGCCGATGAAAAACATCGTCGACGAGAGAGGCCTGCCACGAACCGAGCGTAATGAAAAAAAAAAAAAAAACGGAGAGGGACCATGGAACGGCTCGTAATATCGGCCACTCGCTCTCCAGTCGTTTCATGGCACCGACTACTGCGATTATTGCGTCATCGATACGGTGGATGCGGTGAATTTGCAATTGCCGACTCATAATCGCTGAATATTATTTATCTTAAGTCTCGAGTAGAAATTTAAATATTTGGCAGCATGGACATGAGAGTATACAATATCATTGAACGCTCCAGTTGAAGTACTAACTTTTTCTAAATCTACGTAATAACAGTTCGTTTGTTATTTTAATTTAGCTCGACAAACCAACGACATATCGTCGATTGCGTTTTCGACGCAGCTAAGTACAAGATCGTGAAATATAAAGCGATAAAGTAGAATCATAGAACCGACAAACCCAATAAATCCATAATACTTTTACGAACAAAAGAGCAAAAAGATGATACACATATCATACTTCCCAAAGAGTACACAGGAACTTCCCCTAAACCGCAGAAAGATACTCTTGTTCTGTGCAAAACCACGCCAGGTCAACGACTCTTTAACTGGTACGAAATTAACCCTTTGCAAGAGACTTCTACCTCCACTCAGGAGTCCTCATAATCGCTTGTTTCTAAACCTCAATTTCGTCTCACGGCAAATTATATCAAAGTGAGAGATAACGTGAGAAATAGAGGAAGAGACAGGTCCGTTGATTCGTGCAGCAGAACCGTTTCCACGTATATAACTCGATCTACGTTAAGGTGTCCACCCACGATAGCGTGTCTACGACCAACCTGACCGCTTATCGACATCTGTAAGTGCACCTTGAACGAGCACAGCGACGACTTTATCCATCGTACTGATTCAGCACGGCTGGTTATCAATAAATTAACGTGGCGTAAACTTGACGCGTTATCGCCGTCACGCCTCTCTCTTTCTCAGTCGAAATCGGCGAATCGTGGGATGGACGTATTGCAACAGTACGATAACGATAAACGCATCGCAATCACGACTAGAATGCCAATTCAAAGAACGGCTACCCACGAATCGCTAATTTATTCAAAAAACTTGTTTATTTAATCAAAAATATTTATTTTTCTTAATTTTCTTTAATTTAACTTCCTAATTTTTCGCATTTCATCGTAACAAGAAATTCAATCTCTCATAACGCAGAAATAACGTTATAGATTCAATCATCGTATGTTTCCTGCAAAGATTCCCAAAGGGTAAGCGTGAGCCATTTTCATTGCAACCTGCGCAACCTCTACATAGGAAGATGTGAACCAGCAAAACCATTCAAAGAAAAGAGAAAAATTCCTTTAATCGCACGTACTCTGCAAGTACAAATTTCTCCGATAGCATATCGATATTACGTCGATTCATCGCTTTAACAGCTGAGCAATCTTCCGGGCTAGTACGTAAGTAATACGTTGCAAATTTAGGTGTAGCGTATCGTGTACACACATGCGTATGCACCTGCGATTTGGTTTAACTCACACGACACCGTTCATTCCTGTCGCGTTGTAATCGAACGTAAACGTTTTCAGTTCCCGTTTACGCAAAACCATACAAACAACACGCACACGAATCGTTTCAGCATAAACCACCAACCTGAATGTTCGGTACGTTCTCGGCGAAAGATGTCCACGTATACATTAATAAAAAGTCGTCAGCAGGAACACACGGCTCGAGCGGCGCATCTTGCACGCGATATCAAACTTTCCTATAAAGCTTAATCGCGGTTGAAGACCTTCGGCATAATCCAGACGTGGATTAAGGTGCAACCGTACAAGCATATTCTTCACAAAGTACCAGCCATCGGCCTTGATTAAAAGCCTTTATTAATGTCAGGTTGTTTGAAAACTCAGTTTCATGGTCTGACTGGATAAAATCCCTAACAAAGGTGCATTATCTCTATAACTGAGGCTTTAGAAGCTACAAATTACTATATATCTCAGGAGCACGTGCGCTTCCAACATCCCACTAATTTCCCTATTGGAATATCAGGAACCTGAAGTTCTATCACGGTAATTAATTTTCTGTAACCAGAATTTTGTCTGTTAACAGCTTCTTAACCCTTGGAAACGACTTTTTCGAAGGATTAACATTCTCCTGACCATTCCGGTATGGAGCAAGATTTCCCAGAAGCATAGTTCACCGACAATTTCGCCAACAGCTCAACTAGGTTTATTGGTGTACGAAGTAAAGATATGGGAAATTCTGGAGGGACATGGAGTGGTTATGAAAGGGAACATCTGAATTATGCTACGTAACCGTGCTACATTGTCTCGTACGTAGGACAGAATGGATCATATTATCAACAAAGGGAAAGTGTTATTAGTCGATTATTACATGGAAGCATTGAGTGAAGATGGTAGTCGAGCAGAGGACGTGAAAATGGCTGTTTAACCTATTCGAATGCTCGTGTCGCATTTTACGAACAAAATGCTCGTATAATATTTAATTGCTGCGTTGAAATAAAAAAATATTAACTTTTCGGTGTAGTTTTGAGATAATCGAATAAAAAATTTAAATTTCAATTTAGAGATTATATTTATAAGGCTTGATTAATTGTATATTGCTCAAACACTTGGTGTTTAAAATGAAATTATGACAATGTTTAATAACAATCTAAGTTATCTCCTATAATTGTAACCCTATACTGTATTACTATAATTGTAAAAGTAATATGCATGTTATACAATGTATAGGACGATGAAAACAGGTTACGTTACAGGCTGATAAACTACGCACTATTGGAAATCTATAATGCAACGTCCTGTACGCGCGAAAGCATGCCGAGGCATTGTTGTAGCAAAAATAATATGAATTACGATCAGTACTTCTTGCAAACAATTTGTACACGGTTAAATATGAAATAAAGGTTCAATAAAACAATATATCAAGTAAGAACGTGTAGACAGAAGGCGAGAAAAGAATCTATCGTTATCTCTTATCATCTGATTATACACTGTATAATGTGTTCTACCTAACATGTAAATAAAAGTTTTTCAAAGTTTTATTAAAAAACTATTCTTAATATAATACAAAACAAAAATAGATAAATAATATTTGGATTATGACTCAATATAGTCCTTTCCAGGCTGAACTTCTTTGGACAATGAGTAAAATGTTGTTGTTACCAGTTATTAAAAATAGATACCGATATTTACGTTGGCTATAAAAAAGCATTAAAACTTTTTTGCTCTTTCTTTGCTTCGCAAAGGCCACGATTTTTCCAACAACTCAAGTCTTTAGAATACTTTCGTGAACAGAAGTGATGTAAGTATACTTCAACAATGCGACCACGAGAATCGTTGAATACATAAATGCACGTGCAGTATTTCCGTATCGCGCGTGCTGATCGTAGATAAGCAGTAACGATCAAAAGAAAGATACACCCGCACACCAAGCACGTATACTGTGTACCATGTAGACGCTTCAAGATTATAAAAAAATTGTTTCCATCTACATAAAACGCGTTCGTCCTATTCACGCGACTCAATTAGTTACGTTCTCTTAAATGTCGTCAGATATAAAAACCTGTTTCTCTCGCAATTATCAGCATCGTCTGCCTAGCCAGAATTCTCCCATTCAACGGTGTTTCAACTATTACGAGACACACTCTGCCTCCGCTCGACTGTTTGAATGAACCGCTTCCATTTACCGATCCTCGACACGAAATCTGCTTCTCACGCGTAATCGCGGCGATTCGCAGCTCGACTCGCGCAGAGCATTAGTCAAATTAATGGAAAAAATCCAGCCAGTTCCCCAGCTAAACTGATACTCCAAGCGGCGTGCAAAGCGACGCGAAAGAAAACCGTGTTTTCACATCGAATGTTTCATTCCGCGCAGCGACATTCGCGGGTGCAAGGTAAAAGACAAGAGAAATGGAAGGGATAACGAGAAGAAGGAAAGGATGGTTTAAGGATGTTCCAAAAAAGATTTTTCACTGTTCAGAGATTTACGATCTGCGTTGTTTTGTTGCTTCGACCCGGATTTTGTATGCTGAGTAGGGTATTGTATAGGGTGTGTGCTTCTTCTTCCTGTATACTAAAAATATACCTGTTTCTATTGATAACATAAAAATTAAAGAGTTGGAGAAATAAATATTTTAAGGTAAAAACAAATTTTCCCTAAAACTCCATCTACTTGGCAACTATTTTTAAAAAACTTACATCTTTGGCTCTAAGCGGTGTAAAATGGAAAAATCGAATACTTATCGTGTTCTTCTCTTATAATCTTCAAATACGTTCATTTGTTCGTCACACGAATCTCACGGTTCTATTCCATCAACGTCTCATACAAGGACAGCGGAAAAGTGAGTAAATTCATCCGACATAAAAATCCTTGAACGGAAGAAAAAAGGAACAGAGAACAAGGATAAAGAAGAATGTTAGCCAAGATGTTGGAAATTCTATGGTAAGATGTGATTATCAGCAAAAGAGAAACATAAAGAACGGTAAAACGCTGGCTTCCAGCCAGGTCAATGCGAAAGTACCACGCAACGTATACGATAGACGGTTGCCTTCGATTGAATCTCGCTATTATATCTGCATCACTGAACTGCTGATCATACGAACGTGGATTACAGGAGCTGATGTCAGTGCTACGATTGCAGTAACATGTTAGCTACGTAGCCAACATGTACGAACGGGAATCGATGAATACAATTCAGGTCATTGGCAATACCACGTTAAAGCGCCTGTCGGGCAGGTAACTGCGGACTTTCGATCGAGGAGAAAGCCACAAAATTCTCAGGTATTTCTTCGAACTTACGTGTATCGATACTCCGTGAGATTTTTAATCTTACGAGCTCGTTAACCAGTTTGTCGGTGACTCACGACACTGTTTTCAGTGACGCAATAATTACGGTACTATTTTATCAATTGGTAAGTCGTTATTGTAGTGTTATTTTGATATTTTTCATTTAAGAAACTCGTTAACGAGTTTGTTCGCATACTTTCAGAAGGATTTGTTAGATTCTTGATTTTTACCCGGATCTTTGAACAATGTTGCGAATTACATCGTCTATAGATGTGAAAAAGTTAATTAAAAGGCATCGTTAACGGCAGTGCTTTGAGTTAGCGAGTTCGCGCAGCTTTTATCGTCACTACACCGTCGACGTTCACTGTACAGAGTATCGTGTACTCTGGCCAATCATTTACGCCACTTTACAGCTTAAGCTTGAATCAGCAGCCAGCAACGGCAGACAGCAATGACACGATGCCATCTAAATTAATCCTTCTTGCGTATAATTAATGTGGAACACTTATACTCTCGAGTATAACACGAGGTCGAGTACCAATAAAATTGAAGGCGCAAATAAGGCAATGGAACGATACGTCACGAATCGTTTGCATCTTTTTCTTATAAACGGATACTTTTCATCGACGCATGTTCGACCGCAGCTGCGTTTATGCGAGTTGCTGATTACATAGGTGCAGATTAACAAAACGTCAAAGGCCGAGCATGCAATATGCACGTGGATAAGCAGATCTTTGTAACGAGACGTCTTAAGAAAGATAGATCGCGTCCAAAGCTCCATTTAAGAATCCACGATGCGAAGACCTAGTTGAATTGGCTTGACCGATAAACTAGCTTCTATTCATTGCGTGATCTCAAAAATTTGATCTTAGTACGCGGCTATACAATTAAATCGAATAATTAAGCTGATTTCAACATTTTAAGTTGATATTACACGCGTATCGCAAAATTACGTGTAGACTCGAATCTGAGACATACAGAATAATATGTTAATGATTGTAAATTAAACAATTAAATTATTACGTATAGATAAAACGAATGAGATATCAAAGCGCCACCTTGCTTCCTCTAAGGTAACGAAATTGGGCGGTTGCAAGGAAAATTTATGCCTATTATCCAAGATCTTGATGAACTATTTAGGTATGATGATTAACGACGAGTAATCGTGTGATATCGGCTCGTAAAGAGAAATCGAAGAAGGGAGGAGGGTTTTTTCCATGCCGAGAGGCATTTGCCTTGATATCAAAATTGGTTTCAATACCTTCAATGCCACCCGGACAAGGCTTGCCAATGGAGCAAAGTGACGGGCAATTTACTGCCACTTTTCACTTTCGAGAAATGACGCCGAGTAAACGGATCACTTCACTCTGTTGATTCATGCTTAATGACTTTCAAACTTAATATGCAATTCTCTATTGAACATTACCGTTAAGTGCCATATAATATGTAGAACTGATAAAAGCACTATTAAAAAGAACCAATTTCACTCTTAAACTTACCTCTTCCACTAGTTAAACACGCGATTAAAAACAGATTAAATAGTCATAAACACTATCATCATTAGCCGAGTGCAAATTGAATATTTCATGTACACCACAGTCGTTCGATCGTCATCGTTCTGAACTCGAACAAAGTCGATAACTGCTTGCCAGGGAGCATTTCCGCTGCTTTACTCAGCGTGGAACATACGTAATATTTTTGTACATCGTCCAATATAGGTAGGTCTAGAACCGCGACCCAATTTCTCGGATACCATGTGTCTGAAAACGCGGTCAGGTATTATTCTGCGTAGGAATACATATTATGCAACACAAACGTAACAGCATGTACTGCTCGATTAATACAGAGTAAAGACGCGGCAAAGGCGGATCCACTTGTTCCATGCGTATAAGTACTACACGTTCGTTGCTCCAATTTGATTAGTCAGAAACCGACCGTTCTCGATGCGAAGATTATTATTGTCATACATTAAAATTATTATCTCACATATCAGGTGTGTAAATTGATTTTCCAACGAATTTAATCCTTCGATAATAATAATAATAAAATTCTGAATGCTTGCTTAAGAAATAAATCTCTTTATTCTCAAGATTTCCTGCATTTCTGATGTCATATACAGAAATATGTACACGTTTTCAACTTTTTGTAGAAAGTAAATATTGTCACGAGTATTTGACAGCTATAGGTATAGAATAACAAATTTAATAGAAAGAACAGCCAGACGTTTCTGGACTCTCAGAGAGTAGTTTTTAGTATATGTAATTTTTTAGTTTTTTTTTTTTTTTTTTAGTATAAGCAACTTCCTTGCGAAAAGTGAAGGTGGTATTGTATTCTTCATTACCTGGAACTTGTCTATTATCTGATTTCTACTTAGAAGACTGAAATTGAGGCTCCTAGTCTCAATATCATAGAATGACCACAATACCGTCAGTCTAAATTTTCCTATGTAGAAAAAAATTTACGACACAGCGAAAACATTTCAAGGAAGTATGACACAAAGATACAAATTTTTAACCAGAGATTGCCTTCAAGTAGATAATTTTATCTTTCTCTACCAGAACCGGTCAAGTAGTCATTCTAGATTCTACTCTGAGCAATTCTTTTCCTTTTACGATCCTGCTAAGGACACAGATGCATACGTGTATATATATATATTACATGGTGCTTGTAACATGTTAATGATTGTCTATAATATTTTTGACAAATTCTATTTAAAAGTATGAAAAAATTATGTGTTATTTTTGTCATCATTTTGTCATACCTACATTGCAAATTTGATTAATTTGCATTCGATTAAGAGAGAACGGATCTTTTTTAGCGTACCAAAATTATTTAATCACTTACGAATACTTAGTGTAATAAAAATAAGATATCGAAAATAAAAGAGGAGCAAACGCGTAAAGGGAAAAGAAAATTGTACAGAAGTAAAGGAACAATTAAGACTGACAAGTCAAATTTCCAATTAATAAATACATATGATATTGCTTGAATCTTGTCTTTATGAACGTGATGCGCTGGGACAGATGCCGAAAGCAGAAGAGGACACGGTGCAGAACTCGAAAATCGTTATGCGAGACAGAAAAAGTTGTCGGGCTGGTGTGACACTGGATCGTGCCGGAGAAATTTAAGCGCGCGTATTGAACATGAAAGAAGAGCATAACGAACAGTCGAGAGAGACGAGTAAAAGAAATAAAAAGAAGGAGGCGACGTGAATCGGCGAGGCATGAATAACTCGTTATTTGAACATTGTATGGGAAAAAATTATTACGACGGAAAAATACGTATTGAGAGCGACAAAACGATGTTTCCTTTTTATCTAGTTAAATATAACATACAGCTGACCCTCAAATAACATGGGTTTGTACAACGCGGATTTCTTTTGTCGGTCAATATTGTATGTGTTTCCACGAAAAGATACATACTATGTACATATGTAAACCGTTTAGTAAATCGTGACTTTGTAACAAACTAGACGGCTAACGAAGAGCGTTTAAAAGAACGCGAATCGCCGTTGCTAAAAGACAATCGGGCACATAATGCCAATAACATTGCCGTTGTCATGAGATCAGTCATGCTTCAATCATCGGATCATCACAGCAAATGTAATATGCATCTAAATAACATAAGCGCGCGTGTGTGTATATGCGTATTTTCTCTTCCTTATACTAGGTAATTTTCTTAATAACATTTCCTTTTCTCTAACTTATTTTAATACAAGAATACAATAATAGCATGTGTATGTACATATGTAGTATACAGAATAAAGCAAAATAAAGCTTTTTGGAGATTCCAAAATTATACGCGCACATTGTTCGATGGTCAGCTGTAGTAGAAGTTAAAATATCAAAACAACAATTAACGGAAAAATCGATTAGCCAAACAATTAATGGAAAATTTAAAGATGATCTCTTGTAAAAAAGATTGAGCTAATACCCGAGGGCTAATATCGCGTAAGCAATATTTTGGAAAATAACGAACGCGTCAGTTACTGATCCATGCCATTCATATTTCAATGTTACGTATAATTATCAGAAATATGCGTATCTCTCGCGGAACTTATTGGCAATGCAATTACTACTTTGAAACGCTATAAACGACAGAAACATGTCGAAATTATCGCATTATTACGGCATAATGTCGAAAATCGTTGCATCGAATTCGTCGATATTAAACCAAGTGTTTCAAAGATTTTCTTGCACCGTACACAACACGAAAGTGTGGACAAACGAGCCGCGATGCAAAACGCGTTGGATTGTGCAACGACGCTCGATTATGGAAGCCTGCAGGTAAGCTGTCCCCGTTTCTTCTGCCATATGCCACATTCCACCGTTTGGCAAAAGCACAGAGGAGCTCTCCGCAATCACCACGGATGTGGAAACAATGCGCCGCGTAACGATGCGCTTTTTCTCGAAAAAAAGAAAGAAGAAAAAAATAGAAAGTGGAAAGCCATGGTGATATTACGGCGGATTCCGAACCGATGATCGCTCGACCGTGCTTCGGCAACTACTCTACCATTCTTCTACCATTTACCCGTGCACCGTTATGCTGTAAACAGCCCACGAAGGGTCAACATTCGCGTCGTGCAGTGCACCTGTTTCGTTTCTCGTATTGCATTGTATGAATTTCTGACCGAAGAACGGACATAAATACGTTCGAAAGCGTTTCATTGTTGGTAAGATAGCTAAGTAAACGAAACGTTTGGTGCGATCGTGCAATGCTTAAATATATACAGTACTATTGTAGTCATACTGTTAGACAACTGTGGTTTAGTTCAATTAGTTGTCGTACCGTAAAGCACATGTTACGAGTAAAACGTGTTAACTAAATTTATCACTTGTCTGTTATTCAATTTCGCACGAAGACTTGCCGTATTTGAATAATTTTGAAAAATTGCTCGCGTTAAAGGGGCATGATTAAGAATTTCATCGTCACCATCACGACCAGTATTCACAGGATGATATAACTGTTACTTTCTACCAGCTGAGAAGATGATACGTCGCGATGTAATTCTGCATGCTTAGAATGTACAGTTACAAAACAAATAACCTTTTGCTTCGAGTCATCCGAACGTGTCGCAAATCCAATTGATCGTTTTAATATCTATATGAATTTTAACAATCCGAAACAGTCAGTTACACTTTTAAAACCAAATCTTGTTTACACGTGAAATTGGAAACTCATCGGTGAAATACGATATTTTAGAAGAACTTGTTTAGCGACGCGTTGATAATGGATTTGAGAATAAAACGTTGAAATCTAGATTCTGCATCGTACACGGAATTTAATCATTTTTTTTGTCCGCTGACAGTCGCGTTACTTCATCTGCGGTTTTGCGTCTGAATCACCGTAAGACGGAATAACCTTTATTGTTTGTATGAAATGCAGTGAGCCTTGTAAACCACCGACTAATATGAATTTATGACGCATACAGCTAATACGTTCTGCGTAAATCGATATGAATGGATCTTCGAGCGGGCAAAAGCGGTCGAGATGCAAATCAATCATGGATGCTGTTGAGAAGAAAAAGATATTTGGTTCGAAACGTTTTACGAAGTTAGAAAATTATGATGTTAGAACTAAGATCGTATGTAAATGTGAATCTGGTCATTTTAGCTGATCTCGCGTTTTTCTTTCGGATCAATTTAGCGTTACTATGTACTAATTTGGCAACTTTGATAGTGAATAAACGTTTGACATCTTCCACTAGAAATTTTTTATTTGACTGATTCTTACGATTCTTACGATTAAGGGGAGGAGGGGTAAGGTTAATTCGTACAAAATAAGGCATGTTTTTGTGAATTATTTGTGACGACACAGTTAAAATCTCTTTATTAAAACCAATAGTAGATTAAAGTATGACATTCGAAGAATATTGTATAAAATTTTCACGGAGAAATATTAAAAAATGCGGCAATTGCAGCAATTATTCGGACGTGTCTCGGAAAAAAGGTAGAATTGCGGTGCCCCTGATAACTTGGTGCTGGATCATCTGAAATAAAAAAATCAAAGTTCGTTCGTTAGGTAATAGTTTTCCCCAGGTAACGCTGGGAGGGTCTTTCGAAATTTCAATTTTTCACTTTTTTGGAACACTTTGAAGGGATAAATTAACCCATTTTGCGAAAATTTGCGGCTAATTTTCCCTTCAAAGTGTTCCAAAAAAGTGAAAAATTGAAATTTCGAAAAACCCTCCCAACGTTACCTGGGGAAAACTGTTACCTAACGAATGAACTTTAATTTTTTGATTTCAGATGATCCAGCACCAAGTTATGAGCAATTCTACTTTTTTCCGAGACAAGTCCGAATAATTACTGCCATTGCCGTATTTTTTAATACTTCTCCGTGAAAATTTTATATAATATTCTTCGAATGTCATACTTTAATCTACTATTGGTTTTAATAAAGAGATTTTAACTGTGTCGTCACAAATAATTCACACAAACATGCCTTATTTTTGTACGAATTAACCTTACCCCCTCCTTAAGCATTAATTTTATGATAGAAAGAATTTTAATAATAAATCATTAATCCAACTGGCTTCAAGCATTCTAATATATCTTGAAAAATGAAAGAAATGCTACTAGGATATTTTAACTAAAGATGATAAATTAGTTGGGCAAGAAACCCAATACGTAGGAAGCAAAAACCTAAAAAAAAAGAGAAAATTTAGTAAAAAATACTCTTTACATAAAGGAGCAACTGCCTAATTATGTATTTAAAGCACCAAACGCGCATCTTCTATGGTAATAACGTGTCATCAACCATCGATGCCTTCCATCTTTGGCAAATGCACAAGTCCGCGAAGCAACTCGCTACTTGTGTTTACCCGATGTATAAATTTGTCATTCTGTTTTCCGCGTAAAACGTTTCAATGCACACGAGCGTTAAAAACACACTCGTCGGCTTGGTGGGCTTTGGTGGTGCGACCATTTCAAAGGATTAATGCACACCGTGCCGCTTCGTCGTTTACACTCATGAATAAAGAAATATCTCGACGGTACTCCACCCATAAAACACACGGTTATTTTGAATTCGGTCTCCCGCACACGTCGCGTGTCCCAACACGTGTTGGTATATATGCGCGTTTCGCTTTATACATAATACAGCGATTTACAATATTATTCATGTAACATTGGTGAAAAATCGTTCGATTCCCAAGTCAAGACGATGAACCGCCCAACTATGATAAATATATCATTGACATATTTGCCGATGAACTGCAAATGTTTATGTAAATCCATATCTTTATAAACTTGAGAAAGGAATAGAACTGAATATTTGATACGATACTGTTAAAGTCACTTTCCTCAAAAATAAAGCTGCATTAACGATAATTTTATAGCGATCTCTTTCGTTCCTAGTTATATTGCCACTGTCTTTTATACAGGGTGGTTGGTAACTGGTGGTACAAGCGGAAAGGGGGTGATTCTACGCGAAAATAGAAGTCGAAAATATAGAAGAAAAATTTTTCGTTTGAGGTTTTGTTTTCGAGAAAATCGACTTTGAATTTTCGCTCGGTACGCGTGCGGTACGTTATAACGGATCTCGCTGTAGATCGTTGTCTCGATGGAAAAATAAAAAAAAAAAAATTTTTTTATTGTATATTTTCGACTTCTTTTTTCGCGTAGAATCACCCCCTTTTCGCTTGTACCACCAGTTACCAACCACCCTGTATATAGTCTTCATTAGTTGATGTTAATTCGAAATGTAGATTAAATAAATCTTTGGCGCATGTAATTTTCCCTTGCATAATCTATTTACGATATTCATATTTAATAACTTATCATAATTTATTAAACAAGTGAATAAGATTAATTACATTGTTTAGTTGACGATGAGACCAAGGTACATATTTCTCATTAAAAAGATCAAACGTAAAATATAAAACCGGATACAAACGTGCAAACCTATGGAAGATCGCGCAAAAATATTCATCCGTTTTCACAAATGTTCCATCCTGTTCAAGATGAAGATATTACGTACATAGTATGTATCCGAATTAAACAAGCGCAAATACACAATCTGCTTTGCAGCGTACCGAAATTCACCGAGTGCACACGATTCGATACAAATTAGCGCGTGTTACTGTTAAAACTAACAACTAATGATTACATACGTATATACATCGCTCAACGCCACACACTTCTTATTGTTCAATGAAAAAAAGCATGATAGTTTAATTGAATTAAATCGTACCTGGAAAATTTTCTATTGTATGATGAAACAAGTACATATTTATTATATTTTTTCTACGTTGAATTCGATAAAAATTTTTGTGTTAACTATACGTATATTATTATTAAAATCAAGTAATAAAATCATCCAAGACATTTGAGATATCAAAAGAAATAGCAGTAAATGTTCGTCTGTAAAATCACAGACGAACGAAATTTTATAGATAAACATATTCAGTTTAATCATTTCCCCCAAATTAACCAATTGGTCTCGATTTAACGGGGTTGCCTGGTCTCAATTAAACCGGTTAATCGGGTACTCACGGCGTAATATTATAAAACCTGTGTATGTATCATAAACTTATCGCATCACTGTTCAGTAAAATACAGATACTACCAAATGATAAATCAGCGAAAAAATTCAAACAACCAACAATTATCTCTAAAAATATGCAACGCGTAAATTACATCTATTAACTACGTTAATTACACTATTCCATAGTTCCCTAACGTTAGTCGCCAAGAAAACAAAGAATAATCCAGACAATAAACTATTTTTGTGAAAACAATGCAACCATCCTTAATTTCATCTTATTGATAACATATTGCGCCAGCTAATTTCGTTCTGCAAATTTGAAAACCAACAAATTGTGAACGCGGCTATGTATGCACCTATAGCGGAGGGGAATTTGTAGAATGACAGAAGTGATACGCACGGGAAGACCTATTGGAAAAAGATGATCTAAGATTAGCGAGGTAACCGTTGAAAGTACGTATGAAGTTAGCTATCGGATTTCTTGGGAGGGCAGGAAACGTTTAAAATGTCAACAAGGTCGAAAGGCCGGGCGAGCTAATTGGCGCATGAATGTCACGGTGAATTTTAATCACCAAGCGCCATGTATTATAGGATCGCAATAGACATCTGTAACGATGTAAGAGATACGATAAAACTGCGGCAAAATTCGTCTTCGTTGAAGCAGCTATACTATCGGTAACGTTTAACATTTCACAAGAAAAGTACCTTTTACTAAACTCGTTTACGCGAGATATATTGGTCACATAAATATAAGGAAAATTAAGAAATAACCTCTGAAATCTCTGGACGTTACGCCTATGAAAATGAATCAAATTAGATGGAAAAGTGTATTGTACCACGCTTTCGCAGGAAAAAAAAAGGAACGAATCTCGAGTATGTCAACAAGCATCGATCGATAATGCTGACGCATACACATTCCGTACGATCTAACGGTCCATTGATAAATCATCGTGGAAGGTCAAATTAAGCGGTTCACACAGTGTTACAATTCACAGAAGTATATGTGAAGGAGAAGAGCTTACGTTGCCCGTTGTAGTTGGTTCGCAGCAACACAAAGATAGCCAAATATTTCTCTTCGAAGAGAATCGTCCGTGATCACTGCTGGTTCCTTTGTCCGAGCTTTACGTGAAGAAAATGCAGAACAGCACACGAGAGACGCGCGTAATCCGCGAAAGGCTGAAGCCTCCAGTTGCTTCTTCTCTTCGGTAAGAAAATCGAGACATATAACGGAGTACTTCTCTTTCCACTGTCACTATGAACTTGTTATCCGAACCGTGACCGGCCGCAATTACACGCGATCTCGATTAAAAGATACATACGCACACAGTACAGTGACTGACAAGAACGGTAAATTTTCGTCAGTTCGAACTAGCGTCGGGAAAACCACCCCCTGCACAGCCGGCGCCCCAACAGCCATGTGCCGCCCTAAACCTCCGCCCATTGGCTCGAACCATACATTCTACGGACTCCTGATTCCTTCAAGACTCTTTTTATTACACGTAAAATCGTAGCTGACAAGAATTTCGAACGAACGCTCCGTTAACCGTTTAGTCTGTGTTACGTTATCATAAGCGACAACTCTGCACGACCCATCCCTGCGGGAGCTCACCGAGAAGGGGGAATGGGAAAAGGCCGACTGACAAGACGTCACGTCTCCCGGGAGCGCTTCGATCTCTCTGAACTCACCATATCTACCGTACAGCTGGCCGCGTGTCTATACATAACACTGATAAATGCACCAGAGCCGTTGGACAGCTCGTAATTTCGACGTCGTTAAGCAGAAACGTGAAAAAACTTTGCCAAATGATTCACACACTGCACGCAGTCTTCACCCGCGAATCGAGAAAATGGCGTTGCTTGCTCCCTCGCGCTTGTTCGCTCTAGCAATACCTCAAGCTACGCTGATTCCTATCGTTGACTACTAGCGCCTATTCCTCGATGCGTGTAACCTAATAACTAGCACGCGGGAAAATCAAAACACCTTTTCTGCCAACAAATAATAATTTATAAAAAGAACATTTCACGAAATAGATCTAAATTGCCCCGTTGTCGTTAGAAATAATACGACAAATGCATACAACAAATTAAATTTTGACAAATAAAAAGCAAAATTATGTACATTTAAGTAAAGAAAATATATTTCAAGGAATATGTGGCGCCACTTACCGGGTGATTGTATGATATGATGAAATGATAGTATTGCCGGTTTATCCGAATTCCGAATGATGCCGCGCGATAGTTGGGTGAGCGTATAAAGAGTTTTAACCAAGCATTTATAGTTGTATAAACATAAAACTCAATCTGGTTTTAGCAGCAAATTAAAAATAATTTAATGACATTATGGCTGACGAGACAGAGCAGGTAAAAACACTTGATTTAAAGTTTTGAATATGAACCTAACCTACTCTATTCTCATATATATACGTATATATATGTATATATACATTTTCAGGTACCAGCAATAAATGTTAAAGAACCCCTAGATCTTATAAGATTGAGTCTGGATGAGAGAATATATGTTAAAATGAGAAATGAGAGAGAATTACGAGGACGGTTACATGTAAATATCATTTTTACAAGTATATTGTACCTGTTATTTACTATATTATATCTATGTATATATCTCTTAACCTGTTTTATATTTAATTATTATACAAAAACTTTTCATTGCAGGCTTATGATCAGCATTTAAATATGGTATTGGGTGAAGCAGAAGAGACTGTAACTACGGTAGAAATTGATGAGGAAACTTACGAAGAAGTATATCGTACAACTAAAAGAAATATCTCTATGCTTTTTGTTCGTGGGGATGGAGTAATTTTGGTTTCACCACCAAGCATGAGAGCACCGATATAAAATTTCTATTTATATATAATTTATCTAAACATAAGAGATAGATAATATTGAGTTAAATTCCATGTTGATACGATTTTATCAATCTTTTGTACTAGCATTTGACAGTTGTAAGAAATTTGTGAAAGTAACGGATTTAATTCGAATAAAGCTAAATATAACATAAATATAGAATTTATAATTTAAACGTGACAAAAGAAACTAAATTGTGGTACACTATATTAAAACAGTACATTACATTAAATGTTTATAAATAATATAAATGTTGGAGTACAATTTTATTTAAAATATTCTTAAAGGATTATTTTTTAAATTTTGGCGAGTTATATTTTCGTTCGAAGTTTTGAAATTGTACTAGCTGCAAAAGTTCTTGGTGTAATACTTTGTTCTATAGGTTTTATAATTTGTGACGTAAGATCTGTAATTCTTTGATCTTTCAGTTTTATCAGAGATTCTAGGTGAGACACTTTTTGATGAAGAATATTTATCAGTTCATTCTTTTCTTCTAATTCTTGTTTTAGTCGAACGAAGACATGACGCGGAACAGTTTTATTTGCTATTTCTTCTGGGTTAAGCACTGACTTAACAACTTCTTTTCAAGGAATGAAATTGTGCTTAAATAATTTCTTATACAAATTTTTACACGAGATTTTATATTTATTGTAATCATTCACTTACCTTTCTTTTCGTCTTCTTCATATTCGGCATATAAAGAATTTCTATCCGCATTACAATCTTTTAAAATTTTAGCTCGCAGTTCGATTAAAATTTTTTCAATAACACCAGGTTGCGAATTTGCTAGTTGATTGATCACGTCTTTTCCTAATTTTACATCAAGTTTTGAAAGTACTTTGCGATTTAAAGTGCACCAGTTGTCTATTTTTTTTGCAATACTATTTCCAGGAATATAATTATGTATATCGACGTATCTGGGATAGTATCGTTTTAACAATTCAGCCATAAAAACTAAAAGTTATTGAAATATATTTTAAATATCACACAAAGAATTGCAAAATTATTTTCTAAAATATGAACTTTGTTTTATACCACCGTCAGAAAAATCTCGAGCAAGATTTTTTTTTGGTTTGGAAAATGGTATTTGCTCCATCCAAGTATATATTTCTTCGAGGTTCGCATTAGATTCTAATTCTACACTCATATTTCTCTATCATTTACAACAGTAAAATCAGAAAATGACTTTTTCATACATTGAAATTTACGAATGTATCGCTATATCTTTGTTACATTCTGTCAGCCTGCAAATTTTTATTAGGTCGACATAATATGTATACTGCATGCTCTTTACGAATGCAACTTCATTTTGCATCGGTTTGATTAATTTTAGTTTGTTTTACCACGTCTTAATTTCAGAACTATGCTCATGGCAAACGTCACGTGTACCACATTGCGTCAGATTAAATAACGGTAAGCGGAATGACAACTAAACTTCGAACATTGCATAAGATGCAACTAAAAAATTAGATTCAATTACATAAAAAACTAACTTTTATTTGTCTTATATAAATTTTCAAATAATTACAAATCAATCAAATTCATAGTTTTCTAGTCTATAGTTTTCTTCAATTCAACTTTTCAATTTAACTAGCAACGAATATCTAAATAACTTATTCGTTGTGAATGTATTAGATAATTTAATACAGTCAAAATTTCTCGAGTAATATATTTAAAAAAAAGCAAGTTAAGATTTGAATGAATGATATTCGGAAACGTGATATTTGCTTGGTATTTTAATTCAGATATTCATAACGGAAAGTAAATGTTGCACGTATTAGCAGTCAAATAGGGATGAAGTATTTCGATAGCGTTTGTACTTCTTGTATTTCACTAAAATCGAAGAGAGACATTCTTGGAATCAATGGACAGGTTCAGCGTAAATATGATCACGTCACAGCGACGGAGGTGTTTGAGGACGATGCGTTCGAGCCTGCGTTCACGCGGGGTATGGCATTTATAGAAGAGGCGCACGCCCGTACTCCTCGGAAAGGTTTGAGGAAACAGAAGCATCACATTCGACCTCAGTGGCACGTTGCACGCACTAGGCATCGAATCAGAAGAAATGATAATTTTGAATTTAAATATTCGATAACCGGTTAAAATTCGATATTCTTCAAATAAATTATATTCTCCAAATTTAAGTTTCTTGTCGAATTTGGATGATCGTGAGATTGAAAATAACAAGTGGTCGATAATTATTAATTTTAAACATATTATAAAGTTAGATTTTTAGTCATACTACGTTAAAAAATTTTATCGTCTTACAAAAAGTATATTTCGAAGTGGTGAAAGAGATTGTTAGTCGTTGACTCAAGAAAAAACATGACTGAAGAACACAAGGGTGAGTAATTACAGTTTTTTACTTTTAATATGCTCTAAACTAGAGATTGGATATTAATAACTTTCTTTCGAAAAAGTGGAAACGATGAGTAAATTCCAGCTCTTACAATTTACATCACACTTTTCTCATAGAAGCTCCATACCTATGACCTTCAAATGTCCTCTGATCTATATTTCAAATTTTTTATTGGAATATTTCAATATCAAATACTTCAGTATCAAACAACTATATAAGTTTAGAATAAAGCTAAAAAATTTATTACATATATATTCTAATTTTTAGATAATTCGGGAATAAGACGTAAATTGAAGCGATATGTAATCAAGTTGTAAACCGTGTTGTTATTTCTTATATGGTTGATGCAATTCTTTGGTTTTATCGTTAACATACGTAGGTGATAATTTTTCCTGTAAAGTTTTATCTCTTCATAGTTAATATATTTTCCATTTATGTTTACATAGACAAATGTAATTGACAATCTATGACAATCCAAAATATAAAACATTAATTTACTATTTGTATTATTATTTGATCTTCATTGAAGTAAATATTGTTGTGTTAAATATATTTGTTTAGCAGTTCTTTGACAAGTGATATTCTGGAACTTCGTTTTACGTGCTCGTTGACCTATATCTGGATCGAAAATAAATGCTTGCGATAAAAAGAAAGTTTTAAAAATTTATAAAAGATATTCGCTTTAGTACACTGAACGCATCTGCCTACGGCTATCATTTTTATTAAAAAGTGATTGAATATAGAGTTATCAAATAAACCATGATAAAATATTATTTATCAACACGAAAATACTACATATGATAGGAATGTGTAATTACAACATTCTTTCATATCTGTCAGTATATCTGTCGGTATATCTGTCAGTATTTTCCTAATATTTCTTATAATTCATAATTCTGTCCTGGATGAAAGAATATCTCGAGACAAATAATATACCTACACAATACTTTTAAAATAAAAGTCTAATTAAATATAACTAAATTACAAGAGAAAGATCATATAAGTTATATCTTTATCTTTTGACTTTCTTGTTTAATAAACCCTTATTTATATTAAAGAATTGAATTCTTTATTTAAAGATAGCTCTAGAAATTATAGAACAGAAATATAATTAGGATATTTGAATCTATTTTCGAAAAAAAATGTATTATTTTCATGTGCACAATACGTATACAAAATCGTATAACCGCACAAACAGATGAAGAAGTCGAATACCTGATGACTCCTTCACCTGTACTTCGTGCCAAACGGCACGTCCTCTGTTCGTATCTTGCGGTATGATTTTCCCCGCGGTATCATATTACCGAGTCAATCATATCTGAAAATTCGTTTTTGCTTATTTATAAGTAATCAACACGTCGACTTTAAATGTATTTGTAGGACACATTATATTCCCTATACGGTACCTGATGGCAATCATGGGTTCTATCGGGCTCGCCATCATCTACGGGTTCAAGGTAAACGTAAGTGTGGCTATCGTAGCTATGGTGAACCACACTGCTGTAAAGTTATCCGCGTTGCATCAATTGGAATCTGAGAATACAACTGTAATTACTATGGACGAATGTCACCACGATAGTGTTCTTTCCAACGAGACGAAAACAATCACCGAGGTACATATATGTATAAATGTATTACTGATAACTTTATAACAATTAGTAATATCAATTTTTTAAATAGTAATTTTGCATTAAGATATATTAACAATTTTCGTACATGGGAACTTCATACTTAGATACAATGCAAAAAAAAAATAAAATATAATCGTATTTACCTTTCAATGATTCCATTTTAATATAGTTGCATCAGTATAATATGGACGACAATAATTCGATCCGTAATAAAATAAAGATTACATTATATAAAATTTTATCCTGCTATATATTTTCTTACTTTCGTATAGAAAAATAAATGTATTACTTTATGTTTATTTCTCACGATTTCTCTAATCGTGCTGTATATCAAGCTCCACAAGATAAATAGAAATTTTTGTTGAAAAGAGATGTGATATTGATATTTATTTATATAGGATGGCCCATTCGTGTGGAATGAACCTTTGCAAGGTCTTATTTTATCATCATACTTTTGGGGCTATATGATATCCTTACTTCCGGGCGGCAGAATGGCTGAACTCTTATCTGCCAAATGGGTGATGAACGGATCGGTATTTCTAAACCTCGTAGCATCTATATTATCACCTGTTGCTGCTGAAATGCATTACTCTCTCTTCATCCTGATGAGATTTATTCAAGGAATCGGTGGTGTTAGTAAAAAAAAACTATTAAATATTCCGAATAGGTGTTGAAATTAAATATGTAATATTATAATAAAATTATAAAACTACAGGGTGTAACATTTCCGGCAATGCACATTATGATTGCTAAGTGGGCTCCACCAAACGAGAGAAGCGTCCTTGCCTCGATTGTTTATGCAGGTAAAATAAAATTTTTGCTAATTGAAATTAAATAATTTGGAATTTTTATTATCTAAAGATATAATCTTTTTATTTCATTTAAATAAAAAATCGGGAAAGGTTGAAACTACAACTTCGGTTACACTACTTTACGGGTTACATTAATCTATACATAATACAATAACATGAAACTGCCTTTATCGATTAATGATTACAGCTTGAAGCATTTAATAATATATTGAAAATTTATGCACGAAAATAAAAATTTCTCAAATTTTTAATTTTCGCTTCCACAGTCAATCATTTATCTCTGAAACTATACATAACTTTTATTTTCTGTAGGAACTGCTCTAGGTACTGTGATTTCTATACTCTTAACGGGAATGCTGGCTGCAAATTTCGAATGGATATGGATATTTTATATCGAAGGTGCACTTTGTCTAATTTGGTGTACAGCATGGTGGATTATGATTGAAGATAGCCCAGAGGAACAAACGAGGTTTATTAGTCAAGAGGAAAAGGATTATATTATGGAATCTTTAGGTCAGAATAAAAATAACAGCGGACATAAAGAGGTTTGTTAAATTTTACAAAAATCATATTTAAGACTTTTATATATGTATAATTAGTATCTTTATTTGTTATATTCGTAATATTGTTCAGAAATTATCAGTTCCCTGGGGCGAGGTATTACGATCTAAACCATTTATGGCAATCTTAATCGCTCATTTCTGCAGTAATTTTGGTTGGTACATGTTGCTTATCGAGCTGCCTACTTTTATGAATCAAATACTGAAGTTCGATATGAGTTCTGTAAGTATTGAGCAAGAACTTAAAATTTTTTTAATTAATATCGCTAATAACTCTCTTTTTCTATAGAATGCTGGTCTTTCTTCGATGCCATTTTTATGTATGTGGATTTTTACTATGGTGCTTAGTAAGATACTAGCCATTATGCAAGACAAAAAATTAATTACGGTAACGGTATCGAGAAAAATTGGAACACTGTTTTGTAAGTTTACTATTTGTATATACTGTATATGTATAATTTAAAAGCATACAATTGGGTTAGGTAATAACAGTCAAAAATATATTTCTTTTTAGCATCCGTTATTCCCATGATATGTTTAATGGGAGTATCACATGTTGGTTGTAATCGAACATTAGCGGTTACATTAATGACTATTGGAGTAACATGTATCGGTGGAATGTATAGCGGGTTCTTATCAAATCATATTGATATTGCACCAAATTTTGCTGGTACTCTTGTCGCCATTACAAACTGTGTTGCTACCATACCTGGGTTTGTTGTACCAATATTTGTCGGAAAATTGACATACGGAAATGTAAGTATCTATATACAGTAAAATATCATTAACACCTCTCAAGCAACAAGCTTCTAGGCATGAAAACATGAAACAAATTTATACATTTATTAGATTTAAAAAAAACTCGAAACATTAAGGGATTGATTTTACGTTATGGTATAGTGATTATTTATGAATAAAGTGCAAAATTCGATTTATTTTACATTTTTTCTATCGAATACTTTATCTCAGTAACTATAATGTTATCATTAATATTATTATCATCAAATGTTTTATAGCAAACTATAGGAGCATGGTGGATTATATTTTATACAACTGTTTCATTATACATAATCGAGATATTAGTCTACACTATTTTTGGAAGTGGAGAAGAACAACCTTGGAACAAAATTAAACCAGCTGATGAAGAAGCAAGCGATCAAACATTACCATTAAAAGAAAAGTCTATGAAGTGAATGTAATTTTTGAGTGTATGATGTGAATTGATTTTTGAACTTCATATTGAACAATTAGGTTTAGTAATCATCTTGTGCGAAAGAAATTACTTAAATATTTAATATCACTAATGAACTGTTTCATTTTTCACATTATTTATCACAATAAATAATAAAATATAATTATAACCTCTTACATTACAACTGTACATGTACATATTTATTAAATATTACTCTTTTTTATAGCAACATGTTACATACTTACAATTGTCTGCATAGAAATATAAATTATTTCATTATTTAATTATTTAATTTTAATTATCCAATGGGCTCTCAGTCATTCACACCTATTGCACTTTCACCATTTTACAAAAATACATTGGTCCCCAATTATTTTTCAGATTAGGTACAACAATATGACCATATTTTAAGTCAATGTTACCAAAGTTATATAGACATCGTAAGGGTAACAGTGCTTCTGTCATATCTCTATGAGAATTATATAATATATCAGAAGTCAATATCAACAATAAAAATAATAGTATTATTTATTTAGAGAAATATATAAATATGTACTTTACGACCATAACAGAATTGTTTTCTTCCCACGCTTTTTTTAATGCTACATGTACAACACCATCATTTTGTACAGGACTAAGTGAACATGTCGAATAAACAACTGTACCTCCTACTGAAACCAATTTCAATGCAGTCCTATAGAAAGGAAATACAATTATTTATGACAAACTTAAAAAATATAAAATAAGATATCTTATCTACTGACGTTAAAATCTCAGACTGAACTTCTGGCATTTTTAATCTTTCCTTAACTCTACTTGGTTTGAAAATATTGTTGTCATCAGAATGTAAAATGTGCCTATCCGTTGTACATGGTACATCAACTAAGATCTAAAAAAGTTAAGAGGAGTAAAATATTGAATAAGATATTGTTCCATTCACAAAGTAAGTAAACAATAGAAAACATTGTATCGAACTGGACACCTTGTTATATCTACCATTCTCATCAATTGCTCTAGCATCTTGTTGTGTTATAATTAACATATTTTCTTTTTCGCACATGTTTGAAACATATTGATTCATAACGTTTTTGAGTCTTTTTATTCTAGATTCTGTAACATCATTAGCAACCAGTATACGAGGCATAAGAGTTTGGAGGATGGTCAAAGCTTTCCCTCCAGGTGCAGCACACATATCAAGGACCATATCATTAAACTGTATATCTAGAGCCAACACAGGAAGTATAGATCCACCATCAAACAAGTAATAATCTAAAAAATATAGGATATGTTAGTAATAAAATAATTCATAAAATATTCTAAAATACATAAACATTTAATTTATTATTATTATTAAAATCCATAGAAAATGATACAAACCTGAAACACCAGTAGATCCTTTCTTAGGATTTGGAAATCTATTGTTATTTTCTCTTTCAAAAGCATATATATGCAAATGTTCTGGAAATGGCAGAACAAATTCTTTCTCAACATTTATTTCAAAATCACTAGCTTTATCATAAAACCTATAATAGTCAGATTCCAAAACCCAATCATCCAAGCCTATAAAACATATTTATAAATACATATTTCAATTTTGATTAAAGAAACATTAGAATTAAACAAACCTTTTATTTTGGTAGCAGGTATATATTCCTGAAGTATAGCTGAGTCTACGGATGAATTGACGATACGATTGGTATCTAATTCCACTTCATTTAAATTTTCATCTATAGATTTTAGTTCTGTAGGTATTCGTTGATCTTCCTTAACAAATTCAGTAGTTTCAGCATTTAATGTTTCTAATAAATTTGGATAATTAGTAGAATAAGTTGTTTGAAGTTCTGCTAATTGATCTTTAGATGTTGTAATGTCCTCTGAATTTTGTTTATCTGGAAAATTACCATATCTTGCTGCTCTTTTAGCTTTAAAGAATTCTACATTTTCTTTTTGTACATTATATAAACTCCTCAAATTTATTGCACCAAGTAACTGTAACAATTTTATCGATACAACTCTTCAACATTTTTAATACTTTCAGTTTACGATTATTATCTGCAATATTATTGGTATTACAATAATGTACCTCCAACTCAGGTTGGATTCTTTCTGGATCACTGAAATTATTAACCACAGCCATATATTTAGATTCTTCTGATAACAATGCAGCTCGTATATCTGGCCACTTATCTCCATAAACGCCTGCGTAAAACTCATTAAAATGTTCAAGTGCTTTATCTTTTGCCGCTTTCTTTTTCTTCAGTTTAGCCTATGATAATAATTATATATTCTTTCAAATGTATTCAAAGAGAATGTTTGAGTTCTAATCATAGGGTTATAAAGATACAAACCCAGTGAATCTTTTCATGTGCATATCGAGCAGATACTTGTACAATCTGTTTTAGTTTTAACTTATTAAGTAGCACTATCATTCTTTTGAAATATCCAATTAGTCGATTGGAACCGAATATGTCATGAGCTCTCTAACTTACGTTCCCAAGTATATATGTGTCTGATATACTGGAAAATAAAGAAACCGAAGAGGCGGCAAAATTCGTTACTCGATATCGCTACTCGATGGCGCTAGCTGTGTATTCAATTTTCTTTCGAACGCAAGAAGTAGTTGACGACGATTAACCGTTAGTGAGAGCGGTGTAAAGAAGAAGGGCGTGATCCGGCGTGAACTGCAGGTACAGGTGAAACAGGACAACCGACAAATCCACGAGTTACGGTACTACCGGTGCTACGTGTCTCTAACACTGGACGTCACATCTTTTTTATCAATTCAGCGTTTACTTCTGCGTGACCCTTTCTTTTCCTACTTTGCCGACTTTCTTTACTGCAAACTCCACGTCGTAGGATACAAACAAAAACTGAAAAGTTATATGCATGCACGCGTAAGTATATGCAATACCTAATCGACCTATGTATTATATTAGATGCAGACGACAAGGAAGCGACGTATTTGTCGTGACATCGAGATGAGAAACGTGCCGAGCAAGATGGAGTGAATGGGGGTGGTGGGGATGAGGACGAACACATCTTTGTGCTCCCCTCTTGCGAAGGCGCCCGTGCGCCATGAAACGTGGCTGTTTCGAAAGTTCCTACTCGAAGAACCTATTTTAGATGCTATAAACCATCTCAGCTTGTAAATTGTTTTCGGAGGTATACAAGCCTCGGTACCTGAAGAATGAAGTTGCAACGTATTCTAGGAAACTTTGAAATTTTTCCCATAATTTACAACGCTTTAATGCACGATTTTTCGTATTTACGGAATTTACGCGTTTATGATATTTACGCGTTTCATAGACCTGGTCGTAAAATCTTCCTTGAACATATAACATGTCCTCTGACATTCGCGCGATGTGATTTCGAAAAATTCCACCGTATCTATAGAGTGAGAAATGTAAATTGAGAATCGAGTGAGGCCGACACGATAATCTTGTTACCCTCGAAACGCGTACAACATACTCTGGTGAAAGTCTCCACTATAGACAGTAGACGCGAGTTCAGTGTTCTCGAGGGGAACGAAAAGAGAACGTCGCGTCGTCGCGCAGGAGATCAGCTCTTTTGCTTCCAAGTGAAGATCACAACTCTAGTCCATGGGGTGCGGTATACCCTGTGTATGCCCAGAGACACATACCTCGTCAATACTTTTGTGTTCATTGTCACGCATACAGAAACTCTTCCTCTCGATGAATCTCGACGACCCGAATCGCTCGACGGCGAAGCTGGTTTCGTGGATCTCTTCATGAGAGGCACGTCGTACGCGATTTGTCGGGGCACGGGGTGTGACGGGGACTCGAGGGATCGTAAAGGCAATGCACTGTAAGGAGCTCACGACGACTATACCCTCCTCCCGCCCCTCGCGCGATCGCGCTCGCGCGCGCGCCGTCCTCCCTCTCGTTCTCTCGCCACCGTCCCTTTCTCTCCCTTCTTTCTTCGCTCCCTCCCTCCCCCTCCCTCTCTCCCGCCATCTCTCTTCCTTTCCCTCGTTCCCTCTCGTTCTTATCAGAGAGCCTCGACAGTACGACCACATTCATACTCTCGTTCTATTGCTCGCTCGGCTGATCTCTCGAGGAGGGCGCGTTAGGGCGCTCGCCAGCCACTCGTGTATCTTTCAATTCGTGCTCTGTTTCGAAATTTCTTCGATACCAAAGGAAATTCGCTGCCCCTTCGGAATCTCTGTGTCATCGCGTTCCCCGATATTACTCGCTCGCACACGTGCTCCCGCAAAGGGAAACAGCGAGGCCAGAGGACTCGGAAGTTACGACATCCGGTACACAATACTACCGTTTCCTGTCTCTCGTGACCCTTGGTCCCACTTGCTCTAGCCCACGTGACCCTGCCGTTTCACTTCGCGCAGTTTCGATTTAACACGCACGCGCGCGCGCGCCTCTAACTGCCGCGGCACCGCGTGTGCACGTAATCTCTAACGAATATCGCCACGATTTTTCAAACACGTTTTCTCGAGTTTCAAACCCTTTCCCAGGTACTTGCTCTTTCGAATCTCACTTAGACACGTTACGCGATGTGTAAAATATGGCGCGACTCCTTTGTACCGATTATAAGGGTTCGATGTAGCCTCGTGAGAATTCTTTGATATCTCCTGTTGCTCTGCGAGCACGCACTTAGCACCGCGTATCGGCACAATACATTCTCCACAATAGGTGGTTGATTCCTTTCTAAATCTCCGTATTTCCTCGCGCGGTTGATGGTTGAAGAACGGATACATTCACCGCCATAGCGGCCAATTGTTCCGCAGGAGCATGCGTGTGGTGCTGTGCGCACTTGGGAAAAGATTCGGATAAAAGAGGCGAAATCACTCTGATTTGGACTTTTTCGTTGTCACAGTCCTACGCCTTGCTTCTCTCCAGCGCAGCAGCGAGCTTCCCGTCGTCACGTGCATGCATGCGTGCATGCGTACATCGCGGCATGGCGAGTGCATACATGCCGGGTCGTTGAACGAGCAGGGGGTACCGAGGACAACAGTAACGACTGCACCAACCCACTTGTCTCGACCCTATACAAGTCACGTGCACGTACAGTGCTCGGTAATAATGGTCCCCAGAGGGTGTGACCTATTCTATATGTTGGATTCTCGCGCTCGTGCACGCGCCAGGCCGACTTGCTGGTACCAACATGCTTTGGTACCGCGGCTCCCCATGGAAAACTGCATAAAGGAACGTTTTATCATACAGGCACGTTTTGTCTACCTCCGCTTTATTTTTTGAGACAAGATATCGGTGTTTAAATAAGATGTTGGAAAATTAATTTGATTAAAATTGATCCTCTCAGTTAATGGATGATATTATTCAGATTATACTTTATTGATCACTTTAATTAATAAGAATATTCATATCTTTATGCATAAATGAAACATCATTGGAGGAATAAGCAACTACATAATCTCATCTTTCGTTATATGAATAATTGTGTCCTTCAATAGAAAGTGGATAAAATCAATCTTATTAGCGAACGTCGTTTGCAACGTAAATTTCATTACATCGATGTTGGCAAATTCGCGTTTAGGAGATTAAAAATGAATATATCCATGTTTTATTAATGGTAGCGATGAATAAGTGATCGTAAAGCATTCTCAAGCTCACTCAACCGGTGATACTTTGTTGCAAGACACGCCCTCTCTTTTTCTGCCTCTCTCTCTCTCTCTCTCTCTCTCTCTCTCTCTCTCTTTGTCTGCACTATTACTTTCTTGGACGAATTTAGCGTGGTGAAGTCCCACTCGTTCAAATATTTTGAGCCCCTGACTCGAGATATTCTCTCGGTTGGTGGATTGCGAAATACGCAGCTCGGACGGTGTCGGACGATGTACGAGGACGAAAGTAGGTAGGTAGGTAGGTAGGTGGGCAGACGGAAGTCAGTTTAACGGTATCACCTGAGAGTTCAGTCAGGCTTCGATCCTTACGCGTGGAACGGGGTTTCACGAAATTCGTAGTTTCCTCGTGGCGTATTTCTTCTTCGCAGCGCTCAGCATATTTTTTTACGATCCGTACGCCCACCTGCGAGAACAGTTCGATGAAGGAACGGGGAATTTTCGAGCTGTTCCGAGGACTACCACTGTAACTGCTTTGGTCGTTAGACGCCTACTATTGCATCGAACTTAGAAAAGAGCATCGGATGCATTCCTTCTTCTCTTTCAAGGGCTAGTCGTGTTATTCTTTTTATAGCGATGTTTAGGTGGACGTGATCAGAATTTACGAGTTTGTCGTGCATTTTAATCTTATTTTATCTTCTATCGGCATTAGGTGAAAAAATGAAGAAAATTCGAAATAAATTATGTAAACAACGCAACTTTTATATTATAGGAGTGAATATTTCTAATTTAATATTATTTATATCATAAAATTTTTAGCCAATAAACTTACCTTGCGAGCAACTGCGAGAACATGCGAGAACTATCTTCGTATTTCCTTTCTATTAATCTTTTCTTTTCTCTCCTTCGTGACCTTTAGATTCAACGAAGGAATTTAAAAATTTTGCTTAGACGCAATTAAATCCGTATATACAAATTACCGCGGAATTCAACCGAGTGATAGGGTGAAGCGAGGTTTACTTAGGAATGGTTCCTAGTTCTTTCGTTTATACGGGGTTGTTGAGGAACTGTGATCGCCGGGAACCAGGGCATTGACCCTCACTGCCACGCCACTCCCACACCGCATTACGTCAGGCTACGTCCACTGCATCCTGCTCATCTTCTCGACGTTTTATGAGGGCTTTGCTACCCGCGAGTATTCACGGAGCGGGGTTGCGGTTCGCGTAATCCTTCCGTGTTCTCTGAACTTATCAATTCTAAGAAAGAAAGAAGAAAACAAAGTTTGAAACTCGAGCAAATAGAAGAGACGTTAGGTTGATTAGAACGTTCCTCGGAACAGTTACCATTCTTGTTCTTGGCTCGCTGAACCGAGGAAGTCAAACAGCACCAGATACAGGAGAACAAGATGTGCATGTGTTTAGTAGAGGCAATGCCCTTCTTTAAGGGCGATGATATAAGATAAAATGATATCTTTATCGCATACGACAGTAGCTATCGAACACAGAAGAACAATATCGATATATTTGATTTGGACACGCGCATACGCACACAAACACACGTCCAGAGACCCGTACGAATACATTAATTTTAGAATAGTACCGCGTACCATGATCACCTTCGACTTTGGTCCTGTGGAGAAAGTATCCGAATAATCATGGGGACTCCCTAAACGTCGTCTCAAAATGATCATACATGCCGTAGCTAGTCAAGTTGCTTGGTGGACCAAAGGGAGCCGCTGGTACTGGTGATGGTGCTGCTACAGCAACAACCTGTTGCAACCACCCCGACACGCCATAGCCAGCGGGAGACGTCCAACTGGTCCGGAGCAAACTAAGAAGCTACATAACCATTGGCAGCCGAGTTTCTCGTTTACTCCGGTGGACTTGTGCCATTTAAGACTAATACGCTATCGTTTTCAATATTTACTGTATCTAGTAACACAAATTATCGGCCCTATTGTTATAATAATAATTTTAATATTTCTTAAAACACACGAACCGCAAACGGCGAAATTTAAAAAATTGATATGTACAATATAAAGTATTTCGCTGAGAAATAGTTCTTTGTTTTAATAAAAAGTCGATTATGTATGGCAATGGGGAAACAGGTGTATAGATATCGCTGTTAGGTTAAAGTATCTTTAGTAATCCTGTATCGATTGGATTTAGATCTTCCTGAATCGAATTGAAATTGGCTTTGCTACCTGTCTATCTACTTTACCTGCGGCCTTTTAGGGTACCGAGGGGGATACGAAATAAAAGAGAACGAGAGAAACAGAGAGGCAGGAACGAACAAAGGGCGTATTCACGCGTCAAAAGTCACCACAGCGTGACGATAGGGTGGTCCATGGAGAGACCTGTAGGACCTACTTTGGTATTTCTGCGGCATAGCACTTGTCGCGCATTTATTCCTCTCGCTTTACGAGCTTCGCTGTGCATCTACGTGACTGGTTATCCCGCGACCAACTTTGAAAAATGTTAAAACTTCCAGGCTCAAGTGGAAATTTATTCGAACGATCAACAGAAAGATAATATAATGTAATATATGTATTTTTCATTTATATGCTGTTTGCTCTTGGTTTATCGAACAGTATGTAAATTCTTTACCAAAAAAGGTCTTTAAGTTATACGAGATAGTATAGTGAGAAGTCGAAAAGATAGGGCTGAAAAGAAACGAGAGAAAAGTCAGTTCTTTAGTAGGTCAACGGCGATGTTGTTCCTTCCCTTCGGAGATTACGTCATCGCGCCTCCCAACTCGCGCCCGCTCAGCCAACACTGCACGTATCGCGCTAGTTGGTGTATGTGAAGATATGTCATACATGTGTACCAGCTCTGTTCCTACGTGTGTACTTGACCACCCACCCGTCCACCCACTTAGAGAACTATGGCTATGTTTTAACATACCAGGTGTCAGTCACGTTTGAATTTAAGCTCGAGTCATACGAAACACAAATATGAACCACTTATACGACATTAAACATTTGTCGGAACTATCTTTTATCTTTTATCTCTAATTGAAAGATCATTCGAATTTTTCGACGGTTTTAATAATGAAAGAAATATAATTTTCGTATTCAGGTATACATACATAACTGTTGGGAGCGATGTAGCCAGTGGTAAATTTACCACTCACTTTCAGAACAGCACTATTCTGAATATTGAGCGCGAGATCGATGTGCCACGAGGGTTTACGTTTCTATGCGTGAGACTGGTGAAAAGGAAGAACAGGGAAGAACGGTGGGAGAGGTATGCGGGTCGGGGTCGAGTCATGCATATCGATGACGACTTGTATGAATTTTTCATAGTCTTTTACAATTTGAAAAGCTGTTTGGCCTGAGTTTATGGTTCTATAAACCCAGTGACCCCGGCGGTGGATCTGCTTCACGATCTTTGTACCGATGCCGTCTCATCGTGCTTCGAACTAACTGTTTACGGTCGGTTCGACTGGTTCCAAATGGTCGAGTCGGAGGAAGATTCCGCGATCAACGAGAGGATTCGTGGCGTGCACTTCCTCCTCTCCTTTCTCGATATAGGTGCATAGCAATTCACCATTGATACACTGGCTGATAGACAAAAAAAGTACGTTCCTTCGTGTAGAGTAACGCGTCGCAGCAATGGAAAGAAAACAGAAAGGAAAATGAAAGGAGATGGTGACGGTTAGTACCTACAGTGGGACGGGGGAGGGTGAGTGGTGGGGGTAAGGGAAAGAAGGTTGGGGTGCAAGAAGAGTTGGGAGGAAAGAGACGAGCGAGGAGTGAAAGATATTGGTAATCGAGGAATCCGGGAACCCAGAACCGTTCGAACGGTTGGCTGCCGCAGACGCAAGGTCGTTGTCCTTGGGGGATCAACGACCCCTCGATGAGGGATGGCGTGGTGGGGATATATATACACCTCCCCATCCATGACGCCGCCGTCTGGGTATAAGGGCGCCTCCAGGTTGGGTTAGACCTAGGGTTAGATTTAGAAGTCAGGAATAGGGATGCGGATAGTCACGTAGGTGCATGGGCAGATAGCTGAGTGGAGGGGGCGGAGGGAGACAGAGAGAAGGGAACAGGCAGAGGGAAAAAAGCTGAAAGGCAGCCCGGGGATAGAAAGTGTATGTTGGGTGGTAAGGCAGGAGGGCGCTGTGAGAGAGGTACAGGGATAGTCGCGTTGCGACGACAGGTTCGTAACCGAAAATACGGCACATAGGACCAGGAGGTTCGATCGTAGGGGTAGAAAGTTTTATCTTTCGGTCGGAGAGTCTCGTAACCACCTGTTGGGGTGGTGATTCCGCTCGAAAGCCATTGGAAATATTTTACTAGCCCTTTACTTTCGACATCGAATTAATCTCGAATATCCTGCGGCTTCGTTGTGCCTTGATAGCGCACCTTTGAGTTTCTCGAACGACAGAAAGTGGAAAATGGATATACATTATACATATATATATATATATATATAGAGAGAGAGAGAGAGAGATGCGAACAGTATCGAGAAGGGAAGGAAACGTGTTTTCGAACAATTGTCAGGAATGCTTAAATTTTTCTACGTTTTACTTTTCATTCTTCTGAAGAAGAAGTTTTATAATTGCATCCCAGTGATCGGAGTAAATCATGGCATCGACAGATATTCTACTTATTCCTGGTCACTTATTTCGATCTTTCGCTTTTGCGTTTTCTTCCCGAGGCGACTGAACAGGAAGTGTTTCTTGCGAGGTACCTGTCGCCGGAAGGACCCGAACTCGAGGTGTCACGGTCCGTAAGGGCCGTGAGAGTGCAGGACGATAGGTGGATCCTTTCTGGACACAGCAGAACAGAGCAGGGCAGGCGAGGCCAGGGAGCAATGTCCCTTCGAGTCATCCCCTTCCTAACGTATATGTAAGGTATGCACGCCGTTACTCGCCTCCACGGTTACTGACTCTTTTTATCGAACGACAGACTTTTTTACGATTCCTTTCTAACTTCCCCTTTTGAAACGTTAACCCTCTTCGCTATGTCTGTCTGTGATTTCTCTTTTTCTTTCTTTCTTTTTTTTTCTGGAAAAGCCAGCTATCAATTTCTATTCGACGTTATACGTTCAAGAACAAAGTATAATCGTTCGAGACAAGAATCGGGGAACAATGGTACGTTATTCATTAGTTACAGTTTAAGTACTGCACTTACTAATCGCGCACTTTTCATGAGAATTCAAGTAAAATGGAATAAAGCATCGTCTAAAATGAATGGAAGGAACGACAGCCTGACCGTTTCCTTCTGCTCGTGGTTTCTTGGAATATCCTTTGCGGTCGGCAATGGATAAGGATATCTGCTTTGAACTCTGAACAACTGTCCGTCCGGCCGAGTCATGCTTCGCCAGGAAACTCGATGAAATCTCATCAGCGTATCTCGCCCTTTCTATTTGCGTTGACCTCAAAAACTCTAACGTTGACCTTAAAAGGGCCTCTCTTCAATCAGCACGGGGAACCACTGTACTTTCCAGAGCAAATAGGAAAAATATCGTTTACGCCTCTTAGGGTGTAGCTGGCATGATAAGATAGTCACTGCTGTCGCAGCGCATACATGTATACGTGATATTAAGGAAGGAGATAGAGGAAGAGGCATGGTTTAGATTTCTGTTATATATCTATCACATCGTTTTTTTATGCTATTGCTATTTCCGTTATATTTCCAAAACATCGATTCGACATTCTACAAACAAATAGAGATTGTACACTCGATCGGTATCCTCGGAGATCGTATGACATTATTGAATGACGAAATAAAAAGGAACGGGGGACGCCCTATATACAACATCTCTGTCTGTCTTTCCTTCTCTTCAATGGTCCTAATTAGGTACATACAGTGTACACACACGACTGTATTGCGACATACCAGTACCGTTCCAACTGGAAACCATATGCGACGGGGGGTTAAGTGTCGTCTTAACCTCCTTTCAGTGTTTGAATTCCTAAATCGACACCGATATCTATGTAAAAATTAGCTTTCCGTGTTTTTTATTTTCTCGGGTCTAATTTGCTGTTTATGTTAGATTTCTAATGGGTATATTATTTTATTTACTTTCATTATTCCATAAAATTAATAACGTAGTAAGATACAACCATACACCAACTGACTACATTGTTAATTCAATAAGGTTGAGTAGTTGTATGTGAAAACGTTCTACTTCTCATTTTACCATAAATCACAATATTTTTTTCGTTTTAGAGTTACTAGAAAGTGTGGCAACCGCGATACTATCATACCGTAACCTGTCACCCTTGACCATGTGATTAGCTATACTCCACCTTCGGCACTAAGAAGTACATGTATGTAAATCATAATGTAAATTCACATATGGTTGTCTCATCATAAATATCCGAACTGAACACATGTCCAATTTTGGTGTTCAGAAACGTACGAAGATATGAAGACTGTGATTGACAATTCTAGCCTCCCACGAACGTATCTTGTAAATTTCCATATGCATATCATTAACCCAAAATTAATTAATTTTCCTCCTTCCTAACGGAGTTGTTTATTTGAATAGAGTTAAAAAATAGGATATCACATATGCAAGTATATAACTGAATTATTAATTAAATAATATTACAATGTGTACAATTTATATTATATCGCATATTTTTTTGTAGGTTTCGTTTTATTTCTGTTTTACATTCCGACAATTTTCTTGGCTTTAAATATACCTAAATGTAGCATAGAGTATAATTGAGATCTGCAGGAATTGAGAGCACATCCCTGATCTTAATTATAACATTGTGGTCATGGTGGTGGCGGGCAGAGAACCGCGCAAGTGGCTTTTCGAGTATGAAAGGATCGTTGTGCTATACATCTAACGGGCAGCCACGAGCCTTAAAGGCGAGGCAAGGGCTTGGCTTTAGCTAAGAAGTCGGTTGGCCATCGAACGACGTTGCTAGTCGTTTCTCAACCCTTTCGTGGTTACGTCACGTTAAAAAAGCTATTTGGGGTCAACACCCCGCTGCAGCGACACGTGTAGTACTCCTCGACTCTGTCTCTCCGCGTCCTCCCTCGACCCTCTCCGCCGTCCTCTTTTCCCTGGTATATGAAGGCAACCGTCTCCTCTCTGCCTACTCCTCGCGATTCCCGACGCCATTGCTGCCACCTCCTCCGATAGTATCCCTTCTACTCGACTTAGTTTCCACTGGATTTCTAAGTTCCCTAGATACTAGCTGAGCCTGTGTTCTAGCCGCGCACGAAGGAACGTCGTTCCACAGGCACTTTACTGGCCGAATCGTCGCGGCTATCAACGGACAGACAGTTCAAGGCTGTCAAAAGATCAAGAGACTACGGTCGACACCCTGTTTATTCATGAGTTACGTTATGATGGTATTAATTTGGGGATCGTAAAAGAAAAATAGCACGGTAGTGTGTTATATGGAAAAGATGTTTGGAGAACTGCGCGAAATCACGTAGATACACTCCTGCCGCTATAAATTAGGAAAAACCAAGATTTCTGATAAGATAAGGTATATCGGATCAGAATAGCTTGTAAGAAAAAACAGTTACTGATAGATATTATTTGTATGTTGGTATTTGTTTCAAAAGATAACCAAAATCGGTCGTACATATCGAAGAAGAAATTTGCTTTGGTACATATATACTTATACGTATATATGTATTGTAAAGGAATACAGTATGATGAAGCATAGCAGGGAAGCCATGAGATTAGAATGGACTAATACGCAGCCCCAAGCGATACAGCCCTGGCCGTGGGCGCGCTAGCAGTAGGAGAGCCAACCAAGTTTCTCTAAAACCGCGTCGACGTAGTAGAATTAGCACGCTGGTCTTGCTAGAGCGAAACCAAGGACACTAGAGGAATACAGCAGAGAGGAAGTAACAGCAGCAACAGCGGTGGAGTGGCCTACGGTGGTGGTTACAGTGGCGGTAGCGGTGGCGGCAACTAGCAGAGGAATCGAATCATCGTGTGGCGGCGTCAGCGGCGGTAGCGAGTAGAGTCAAATCATCGTGGCGCGGCGTCGACGACGAACGACGACGACAGCGGCAGCGGCAGCGGCGGTGGCGGCGGCGGCGGCAGTGTCGGCGGTGGTGGTGATGGTGGTGGTGGCGGCGGTGACGGCGGCGATAGCTCCCCTTTACCCCGACCCACGTTGTCTACGTGTATGTCTCTACCTCTTTACCCCGTCACCGCTGGTACCGTCCCCGCCGTACCTACCGCCCCCACCTCAGCTCCGCCACCGACAGACGATCCCTCCGTTCCCGCGTGCTCTGTTCTCCCCTGCCCGACTCTGAGACTCTCCGGAGCTTCCCCTTCCAGCGACTTTTTTTGTCCGTATACGCCTCGTCCATCGCGACAAGGCAGCTTCAAGCCTTTTTATCAGTCGACCGAAAAGATCCGTGGGGATCCTTCCGCGGCAGCGCCCCGCGTATCGCTTCCAGCCAACCCTCGTGTGTTGGAAACGCGTTACCTCGTGGTATACGATACATACATGTATTTTTCGTTTGAAGTACCAACCGAATTTTCATCGTTCATATTTACTTCACTTTCTGCACTCGACATTACGTTTAAGGGAGTACAAAGTAAAAGCGCGGGAAACAATCAGTGACTTGGCTCTTTCGTCGTTTTAAATCGATCGTATCGATAAAGATAGTGAGCATCGTATAATAAAAGCTTCCGATAATGAAGTCGTTTCGACATTATTGTAGTGGTGTAGAATACGCGTGTCGGGGTAAACGTGTCAAGGTGCCGTCAGCGTAGCGCAACGATTCCGGTGACGACACGCAACCAACACACATTGATTCAACGAGGAAATCAGACGAAGGTGCATTTATTTCCATAGCAACGTGACGACACTCGGATTCTTGTCCACGGATACGCAACAAGCCTCGAGGTACGAAGCGGAAGCTGTACCAGCGACAAACTACTACCAGGATACGCAAATGTGGTTGGTACTTGTACATTTGCAGCTCAGAAGTTGAGAAACAGCCTCGTGGCGGAGAGCGTTTGTCTCTTTCTATCATTCACTACTACTTGGCGAGTCTGTACAGAAAAAAGTGCGCAGACGCAAATCGTGGTTGCGTGTGTAACTCACAACGCATCTCCTCCACAGCCGTCTTATTACATTCGTGAGTTTCTTTCCAAGCCCCCTATGCCCAACCCCTGGTATTTTTCTACTCGATCATCCCTGAAACGAAACGTAGTTCTCGATTACGAATCTCTGTTCTGGATGTATCGTCATCCTTGCCCTTTGCTTACCGTATAGCTTTAATCTCTTTTCTTTTTCTTTAACATTAAAAATCACATTAACGACAAATAGAAGGAAAAAATAACAAAAGAAAGATGAATGAGATATCACGTTGCAAGTCCGTAACATAATCCGTGTGGCTCTATTTTAAAAACTTGAACAGAAACTCCGTGCCCCTTTAACCCGCATTTTCCTTTATCAAAATAATACGACAAGCGATAAGCGACTGTCGCAACCGCTGGAACCGCACATGACGTCGTCAATGGGTAACAACTTTGCGAGTAGTTGCACGAGCTCGTGGCGACTTTGCCAGAACGAGTGCGCAGTAACACGACGTAAGAAGTAGCTAGGAGGTAGAGAGGGAGAGGGTGTGTTCGAGAAAGAAGCCCGAGGAACGAGGGCGTATAGGCAAGGGGAGATGGTAGGTTTAAGGAAAGGTAGAGAGAAGGAGAAGTTGGTCACAACCGTGAGAACAAAGGGGCGAAAATAAGTGCCCTTTTTGGAGGGTGATCGAGGGTGAGGAGCAAGAAAGAGGAAGACGAATTGAGAGAGATTGCGTTTGTGTAGGTTTCGAAGAAGATAGAAAGAGAAGGCGATGGTTAGTAGGAGAGAGAAAGAAGTCAGGCGATTCGTTCCTTGCGGGCTAAGGAAAGAGTGGGAGAATCGGTGCGAGAGAGATAAAGTGCGAGAAAGAAAGAGAAATTAGAGAAGTGTGAGTGCGAGAGAGGGGAACCGAGAAGGACGAAACGCGCAGGATGAGGCGAGAGGGAGTAGAGGGTGTCGCAGACCTAGGGAAGGGAGGAGTGCGTGACGAGGAGGGTGAGAAGGTGGGGGATATAAGGAGAGGGTGAAGGGTGTAGTGGGGACTATTGGGTAGGTGGCGGTGGTAGGATTGCGGGAGGTTGTGCGCGGCTCAACTTCGGTGGTTCGGTTGAACGAGGGCGCGCAAACGGGCGGGTGTCGTGAGCGTTGCAAAGCGGTGAAGGGTACCACGAACGGAAAGCACGGTCGTGGCGCTAGGCGGGCGTAGGCGAGGTTCCGTGACGGCCGTTCGGTGGCGCAGCAGGAATTCCCAGCACGGCAGGCACCGGGTTGGTCAGCTACGTGGTGTTCGTGCGCTCTCTCTATCGGTGTGTATATGCGCGATTTGCCCCGAGTCCGCGCCTCGACTTGATGACATGGCGTCCTAGCGCTGCACGGGCGAAGTCGTACGTCCTCGGTGGAGAGGCTCTCACCCCGTCGTCGAATCAGCCGCATCCCAGGATGCCAAGGTAAGTCGACGTGGTGTATAGTGTAAATTCTCAAAAGTATCGTGTATTAAGTAGAATCGTGCTGCTATCGAACTCGGGTGTCATCGGGAAAAACCGGGCGGTGTCGATAAGGTGAAAACGTTTCGTGCGCCTCGAGCTCATTTCATCAAACCAGGTAGGGTCGTTGCCATCGTGCTTACCCTATGAATCGATATTACCAGTGCCGAAGAGAGGACGCTTCTTTCTCTCTCACTTTCTTAGCGCTTTCTCCCTTTTTATTTGTGCATCTATCTTTCGCTTTTTGCCTCTCGTTTTATTCGCCCCTCGTTCCCTTCATTTCACAATTCGTGTCGTGTGTTCTTCGTTATCGTTGTTGCTGTCTTCGTCGTCGACATCACCATCACTACTATCACCCTCGCTATCGTTGTCATCGTCATCATTATCGTCGTCGTCGTCATCGTCATCCCAGTTGCTGTGTGGTGTACTTTGAATCAAAAGTGTTTGCCAGTGCTTCATATGTTTATACGCTCACGTTTATGTGTGTGAACGTGCGCGCCACGGTGCGATATTGTGTATGTACACGTAGGAAGGGTTAACGCAGTAAGAGGAACAGAGAAAGAAAACGTTCACGGGGTAAAAAGAAAGAGGTTAGTTTCGCAATTTCTCGGAAAAACATGGAAAAAAGTGAAGTACGCATAAGGAGGAGGATACTACGTGGCTTATCGACGCATCGACGACAGCGTGCCTCTCGACGTGGATTTTCGCTTGGCGAGAGAGGGTTGCGTAAATCTTCTCTCCCTTCTCCTTCCCTCGTCTCTTGGAATCACTCTGTCTTCCTCGTGCACTTTGTCTCTCTCTCTCTCTCTCTCTTTTCCCCCTCTCTGTCTTTTTTATTCTCTCGAACGTGTGTCGCGGTCGGACATGGCGCTGCCCATAGGCGCCGATACGCCCCGGGGTGTCGAGGCTGACTCGACTCGAGTCGAGTCGTTCGTTCGTCCATCCGCCGGCCATCCTCCCCCTTGTTGTGTTCATTCAGCTGCTAGTTCCCTAGTCCCAGTAATACCTTTGCAGTTGCTTCCCTGATGAGGGAGCGTCATTGTTACTGTCGTTCGTGTTCACTTCCTCTTAGTGATTTCCCCCGTCTATATCGTATTTTCTCATTTGACTAATATAGCCTTCGGTTTAGATTGCAATCGTTACCACATACCATAACAGGTGAGTTGTGTACACATACCTTACTCGTCTCCGTAAACGCGCGAGATCGGATCAGTGCCACAGCCTCGAGTTCAAGCACGTGTCAGAATGTGCCTTTCGGTCGGCAGTCGACAGTGTCACCACCCGTGCGTTAATTAATCTCTCCGTTCTTATATCGTGGTGAAAAATTATGTAACTTGTGCTACATCGGGGTGTATAAAAAAATAGAAAGGAGTAAGAAAACGCTATTCGGTTGTGCAAATTGTTCGTAATCGATAAAAGAAGGCCTTGCGATTAAGTAAGTTTGTGGATGGAAGTGGAGTAGATGGTGACATACACGTATATCAGCGTATTACAGGTGCATTGTGCATAATTGTGATGTATTTATAACCTATGCTTCCACTTGCAGTTTTGCGATTCGCTTCGATATGTTTTCATCGTCTTCGTTTAATGCTGTGTGAAATATCATCAGAATTATTTTAAAAATTCGTGAAAGCATTTACTTTTTGAGGTGAATTTTATTTCCGTGTCTTCAACTTTGTGGGTGATCCAAAATTTTGTCCAACTATTTGTATCCCATTTGGATTTGTTTGCTTCTTTAACAGTGTTTCCCATTTCTTGAAAATCATTAAATTCATATATATATATATTTTTTTTTTGCCAAAAGATTAGAATCGTGAGTACATCGTATAAGAATTCAAAGTGCACATTTACCGTTATTCGTCGAGCCAAGTTATCTCAAACAGGGATTCGTTGTTATCTTTGAGATATAGACATACTTGAACAAAGATTGTACCTAGCTTACAAAATTGTGTTGTATAATTTCTCAACAGCTATCTCTCGTAATACGCATAAAATATATACACTTGTTTCATCACGTAAATTTATAGATGCAAATAATTAACATGCTTCCAAAAGTTATCGCATGATTTTTAAATACACGTGAAAAAATGTCAGGAAAGAAAAAAGCGTTCATCTATTGACCTCCCGCCAAGTGAAATAACCTAACACCCAGCCACGTGGTTTGGACACGTGGTGTCTCCACTGGTCTATATTATTCCATTTTGGATAGTGTATTAGTTTCTTATCTGTTGGTTTTACATGTGTTACATTAATGTCAAAGTTATACGCTTATAAAATATAATTTAAAAAACGAATGTTTTAAATCATTTTCTATTGAGACAAATGTTGCAAATGCCTGTATTGTTCATGCGTTATTTAAAAACGATACTGTCTATTTTTTTTACTATCAGGTAAAGAATTATGTATATTGACAGCATTTTGCGATTGAATATTGTTTAGCATCTGATGGTGAATTGACTATCTAATACTTTGTTTATTCGAAGAAGTGAGGAAACGTATACATTTTTGTCGAAATTTATTTCCATAATGTTGTGTCTGAAAACTACATTGTGAATCACGGAAACGTTTGAAAAAAAATGATATAACCTGCACATAAGCGACAAGTGTTAGCTTGTGCACTGAAGCTCAACATATTCGTACCCACGTGTGTTTCGATGAGAACTTACATGGAACTTCCTGCGGGTTCCTGATTAAAGTAGCGTGACGATTTTATCATGGTACCCGCGAGGGGTTGAAGCGTCGATTATAATGGTGATGATGGTGGCCGTTCGCATGTTATAGGGAGAGTTATACTAAATAACTGTATACCCTAGAAAGTATCTTTTGTGATGTTAATAATTTGTTAATTTACTAATGTGACAAGTATCATTTGTTAACTCAGAATGAATCGATAAGTGCTATATATTGACCTTCCTTTATTCAAACTTCCCGCACATCTAGATGTTGGTCGATAATATAGATTACTACCTTTGCGATACACTGTCTATTCTGTTAGAGGGTTATGTCAGCAGGTTATTCGAAAAAAGACGATTGAATAAGAAACATTTTTGCCAATAGAGGAACATTTTTGACATTTGGTTAATCAAAAAATATATTTTGTGCTCGTTTTCAATCATGTGAAATATTTTTGTGGTGAACAAACTTGAGAAACGGTGGTAACTTGTTAATTGTTGTTACGATAGAACACGTAGGAATAAAACTTTGCTGAACGCGTGTTTCACATTATGTTTCGTATTTTTTAAATTGTCGATAATGTTAAGATGAAGTAAGCTTTAAATTACTTTAGTATAAGATAGTATGAATTACCAATTTCTATTTTATGTGCAAAAAAACGTGTATACGATCTTCGTGCGCCTGCGCATTCGTGTAACGGTGATGACTGTGCAACGTGCTGCCTCTCCCTGTACTCCCCATCCGTTGTTCCTTTTATTACGTGTGTGGATTACGACTGCGTGGTCGTCAGGATATATCCATTACAAGAATGTCGAGCTCCGACAGCAGTTTGCATTTTTGCCAACTGGTTGCAGTTTTGATTCTCATGCAGATATAGTATGATACATTTGTGTTTTCGTTAATTGCTCAAGAACCCTAAATCTTTCTGGAAAACAATGGTGCTGTTACTTTTTCAGCGACACTAGGATAGTATATTTCAAACGGGTACTTCTCGAACTATATTATTCCATTTCTCGGCTGATCGGCAGAAAAGGTCGACTGATAGTAAATATATGAAGAGATACAAAGGATTTAACTTTATATATTAATCATCATAATGTGGTGACATACATTCTAGCTATATAATCTTCTCAATAGTGACGAATACTTCACCCTGTTTGCATTCTATTGTTGCATATTACACGTCACATTGTGTATAAGGGGTCAGTTACTTTGATAATGGTCCGCAGTAATAGATTCCGAGAGTAACGTTTCGAAGTATGTATTTATTTTCCGCTGGTCGTTCTTTTGTCTGAATCTCCTTTATCCTTGGAATGATTCACCGGGGATGGTGTGTCAACAACAGTCCGGTCGGTCTAAACTGGACGTCGTAGAGCAAGAATCGGGTATACCTGCACCTGTTTTCATAACACCATGCAACTATATCGCGAAATGGTTGTTCAGCTTCGCGCCCTAGTTACACCTGCTAGTATCGTGGTTGTACGTAATACAGTAATACGTTTGCACGACACTGTACGTCAACCGAGGTTGCCACGTTTCTCGTGACTGCGTGCTTGAAAAACTGAGGTCGCATTGAATAACGAGTTACAAGCAAATTATTAGTCAGTCCTTTAACAGCGCCGTAGTTGATCTAATCGAACAATTTTTTTCTTTTTCATGCTAGCTCAGTTTCCGCCGAAACTATGTTATTCGCGAACTAAACAATATTATATACCGACCTTACCTGCTCTCGATCTTATTAAAATAAAAAGTTAATAAGCAAGTAATAATCGAAGTTATTAATTACAATTATTTACAGCTATAATTGCTGCAGTACCATTTATTAATAGCATCGTTACGACATAGTAGTATCCGTGGAAATAATACATCTGAAAATCGTAATTGTTAACGGTCGAACTGCAGAAGGTTATTTTACAGCGCGGAATATTATCCTTTGGAATGAAGTTGATTTTTTATAGGATACTAGGGAAAAAAATTTAGTGAAAAAAGAGGGGTGACCGCCGCAGCAATGCGCATCGAGGGGCGATCATGTTTAACGGAGGGTCGGCAACGGTGCATAGATTTAATCGCTCTATGGGAACGGAACGTTGCGTAGGAAATCGCTGAAAAGCCACGCAGCTCGCTACAGGGTCGACCACTTTTATGTATAAACTCCAAAAAAAAAAAAAAAAAAAATTAACATAATATGTCCGTTAAATACAAGTCAAAATGAATGACCAAAATATTCGTAAAATATTTAATATCGCTGTTGAAAATTGCGTCAAGGTTTGACTTGACCACCTTTTTCTAAGTAATGTCCTTGTGGTTGTTCTCCACTATCGGTCGTAAATTTTTATTTTTCCTGTCGTAAACTGTCGTTATTCTGCATCGAGCCATAATGTTTGTACAGCTATTCGCAGAAACCTTTGAGCATGTAGAGGATGATGTTTAGGAAAGTTTTGAGAATCGAGAACGTTCGACTGTGAAAAAATGTAGGGTGGACGCCAATGCGCGTAGCGAGGTCGACCGTCGTTGTCGGCGGAAGGGTGGTGGTCGTGAGGGCGAGGAGCGTCAGAGAGGGGTGGGTACGAGGTTGAGGAGGTGTAGGAGGGCGCGATGGCGGGTAGGAGGAGTAGGGTGCAGGCTAACAGAAAGAAAGATGGCCGACCTGTCTGTGAGTGCATGCGTGAGTGCGTGAGAGTGGCTCAGACTAGTCTGTGTACGTTGAATCTGTGTTTGTGGTGGTCACATGTCTGAGAGGGGCAAAAGAGCAAGCTCTTCAGAGATGAGATTCAACGTCTCGGAATCCTGTGACGGAGTACACGATATTCTTTTAGGGTTGACGATGCTTTTCGACGTGTCGAAAAACGGCTGAAACTCGTTAAATTTCAATTGTTCGGGAAACACGATGTCAACACGAAAACCTCTCTTACGGTTACTAATGTGTGCGTGGTTAGACATTTCGGGCGACATCGCTCGTGAGTTTTTGAATTAAACCTATGCTTTCGAAACCTTTGAACTCCTAATTATGTAAATAAGACCGCATTATTCATTGAATGTTTTGAATTTATGCATGCATATTTCTCGTATATACACAATAGTAGTAATCACCAATTATTTTCGCTAAAAGCGGGGCGAATCTTTTCGAATATGCAATAAAAAGCTTGATGCGATTTTCCATTTGTATGGCGAAATGAAACCAAAAACGCCGTATATTCCGGTGTTGTGTGTGGTGTCGGCTTGTTGGCGAATGAACGAACGAATCAGAAATGTTGCGAGTATTTCTCCACGAAGGCTCTAAAATGTGGGACACGTTCTTCAGTAGCCAATCCCTCTTCCCCTTTGCCGCAAAATTCTCCGTTAACTTCGTACCTGGTGCTTCCACTACAACCTAACGGAATGAGCTGTACCTGTGCCTCGATGCCGACAAACTATCACGCGTATACGCGTGCCTCATGCACGCCTTCATACATTTTGCCACACACATACGCAGCCACGGTGTGCTCGGGAATGTGTGAACTGTGAGCGCGTTCATCGTTCCAAGCACATCCTGGCACTCCCCCAGTGGGAGGAGGTGCGACAAGGGACAGATATCCGAGTGTGCACGCTTGCCTCACTCGATTTGAAACACTCCCGAATTATATCACCACCACGCGAGGAAAATCTCGTCAGAAAGGTTACCCCAAATCGCTCTCTCTTTCCCCCTCTTTCCCTCTCTTACCCTCCCTTTCCATCTCTGTCTCAAACGGCTGTGCCGAGACTCTCGATTTGCTTCGAGCGTTTATTTCGTCGCTGGAGATATTGATTATTGTAAGCCCAACCTCGACGCTCGCTTCAATTTTCTCTCAGTTTTCCATTATCGATGGCAAGGAAGATGTGCCAAGAAACATCCCGCTCATCTTTTTTCACGGTATGATCCTGCAGAATTTCGAATCGATTACCAACGTTCCCTTGTCAAACAGAATTTGAATCTTTTCCACGTTGACCTATCCATTTAACCGCTTATCTAGCCATTTCACTTCTTCGTTGCACACTCGGTTGGCTTCGACCTCGATCCACCATTAAAATTCGGTCGATCGATGAAGCAACCCTTATTCTAGACCGGGTAGCGCCTCCGGATGTCCCTATTTGCTTCCTTTTTTCTCTCATATTCTGTATTTCCTTCTGCTCTGTTTCGTGACGCTTTCTTAACCGTACTTACAAATACGAGAAAATTTGAAGTGTAAAAGAGTCGGTTCGCAATGAAAACTCGACAGTGTGGCAATTGCGAGGACGGCCCTCGAGAATCGGTTCAAAGTGGCGGGGCGTGTCGTTATTACAACCGTGGTTGGTTTCACGCGGGACCGAGAAAAACGGAAAAATATTTGCTGGCGCAACGACGGTGCACAGCGTGACCGGCCGCAGAATTCCTTGCAGAAACGATTTTGTCGACTGACACGTACATCCTTGAGCGATGACTCAGCGGAATGTTCTCTCTATCGATACGTATCTCTCGGCTGAATCGCAGTAAGAATAATCCTAGGATAAAAACTATCGTCTTTAAACGCTATTAATGGATCCCAGAATGCCTAGTAGAGAACACAGCCACACTACGTCCGGCTCTTAGGCGTGCATGCGACGTGTGTACTGTACATATACCCGTATCCTCTATACGCGGAAGCGTCGAAACAGTAAAAGGTAGGAGGCACAGGCCAGCCAACAAGGGGAGGGCACGTAAGCAGAGGAACAAAAAGAGAAAGAGAGAGACGTGACAAGACAGAGGAAGAGAGAAAGACTGAGAATGGTGTACGAGGGAGGAAAAGAGTCGGAGAAACGAAGAAAGAGATAGGGAGGACGAGCGAGGATTTCAGGCTCTCGAAACGCAGCGGTATTTGCCGCGCTTTGTCGTTCGTTTTGTACCTCGGCGTGACTCTGCCGCTGGTGCTGATTACGCAATGCGTGGCCATGAGAGGAGCGAGTCGCGTACACTCACGTACGAACGCATACATGTATTCTCGCTTTAAGGACGTGTGCGCGTCAGAAACGAGAATGTAGCCCAGCCGTGTGCGTGACACGCATACGGATACGCTGGTGCACGCACGTGCGTGAGCAACAGGCGTGCGTGTACCGCCACTGTACGTGCGTGTGCGCGTGTATGTGCGTAGATTTGATTAGCTTTCTGCTACCGGTTGCATGAGTATACGTACGCGTGCTAGAGAACGCACGCGCGCGCTGACCGCTCAACATGGATCGTATACGACGTATCATCTCGCGGTGTCATCGATGATGGCCCACATCTCATTCTGTTTACAACATAAATCGCGATCGAGTACGCGTGCCGCGAAACGTTCTCTTCGCGCAACGCGCACTCGAATTCTCTTTGCGCTAGCTTCTATACTGTCTGCGGCTCCACGATTCTTTCCGTCATCGTTGCCGTCACGGTCGCGAAGGTATTCTTCTCCATCAATCGCGAAAACCTTGTTGTTTTTGGGGTCAACCGCGTCGGGAGACTCGCTCGTTCCCTATAGACGCACCGTGAGTAAACGTGTGCGTGTTGCATGTGACTAGCCATAGTAGCGTGATAGCGTGCAAATGTTTTTGTGAGCATCGTTAAAACTATCTTCGTAGTAACGATGAATATACATAGTCGTGTAAGCTAGGAACAATGGGGTCGGTTACGATGACAACGTTGTTCAACTAATTGTAAGAAAGAACCCAGCGGTGACGCTACATATCGTAATATCAATGGCAGTGATCGTAATCGTTAAGGGATTCTAACGGATCGAAGTTCGTACGAGAAATGATCGAGAGGGTGGTACATATACGGTCAGATAAAACCAACAGCAGCTCGATCGTCCCCTCTACTCGTCGCTCCTCTATTATTGTGCAACCTTTCACCGATTTGTAATCGGCGTTTGTTCGAACGACGTTATCTATCGAATGCAAATGTTTTAGCAGCATAGAGATGCGCGCACATGCATGTTATACAGGCTCTCTGTCGCGCAAATCGATTCGATAGAGAAGTTGTAAATATCATTTAATCGAGTTTTATCGTCCACGTAGAACACGGTCGCACGCGTGATCGAACGAATAGTGTACGGTCGCTGGATCCCCAACGATTCGCTTTCGTGCTTCCTATTTCACGAATTTCTCGATTTCCCGTTATTAGAGCGAAACGTACGTTAATCGGCGTTCGAGACCGCTTCCACATGTTGGAACGTCATGATACACCTTCAACAAGAAGAATGATACGAAAGCATAGGAAGTAATTAATGGTTTAATTATATCGCGAGAAGTGATCATCGCTAAAGCTCGAATAGAGACACGAGCGTATTCGCCAGGCGGCAGTTGTCGATAATCTGAATAGCGTTCGAGAATCGGTGATGACGTTTCGATTGGCAATCTAGAGACTACTTTTATATTTCGAGTCGTTAACACGGCCCTGTGTGTAGAAGCGTCAGGTTTTTTCATGTTCATTCGAAAACTGGTCGAACACGGTCCGATGTGTCTGCACGACTAAACAAATATGACTAAGAGTGGTGGTTCGATATTGGTTATACGTGCACCTTTCGAGGAACGCAATTGTGTACACTGTCACGGTCTTCATTTACGTCTGTTCCCCTCTCGTCTCGTTTCCTTCTCTATTAACTTTCATGTACGGTTCATTGAATACAAGTTTGCCAATCTTTCGCGTTTCGCAGCGATATCTATTTCGATTCGATCGAAAATATTCCTTTAACCCAAGTATTATCAAAAAGATGCTAATAATACCGATCGAAGAAGCAACGTATTTCAGTTGATTCAATAATTTTTTACGTAATCACCTAAGATAATGTCCCGGCAGAATAAAAACTGATTGGTACCCCGTAGATTTTCTTTAACGATCCTTATGCATTTATTCGCGTAAACGTTATCTCTGATACAGTCTAGAGTCTAGATTATTCTCGTATCTGCCATCAGGGGTCAGAATTTTATTTTAGAGTAGACGGAATGTCTACACTGATTAAAACGTCATCTTTTTTTTCCCCTCTTTCTCCGCTTGTACCACATGTATGTCGTAATCGTTACGCGAAAAGCGACTTCTTCTTCTTCTTATTTATTTAATTTTTAGCTCATAAGATGGAGAAAGAGAAATGAGCACATAGAAAAAGGTTCAAAAAGCGCAGGCTGATCGTTAGACGCCGATACACCGTCATATAGTCTTCGTAGTTACGTTGGTCACACTGTGAATTCCACATTTTTGCAGCCGATTTAATAAAGCGGTCGAGAGTTCGCACGATTTCATTACGTAATCCATTTATCAGGAAGTCGAGGTTGAATCGAGCGATGTCGAAAGATGAAGGAGTCGACTATCGAAACTCGCGCCACGACGTTTCAGAAATCTTCGATCGCGATCGTTTAACGTACCGCCACTGAGGTGTGTGCTGCACCATGATGACGTGCCATTCACCGTGAAAACCATTCACTCAAGGTATTAACAAGGTCGTGCAAGGTCGTGCACTGCTATCCTGCATTTATACCGAATATATAACGATACGACACAACGTTCACGATGAACATTCTATGTAGACTTCGCGTGGTTCATCGTGTACACGTGTCCATGGATATGTGTGTACGTGTACACATATATCGAGATTTGCGCGCGAAAGCAACGGAACACGGTATCGATCCGAATGCGTAGAAAATGCTATTGATTCTCTCGGCCGACCCGTCGACCTCTTCCACACGTTGTGTAGTTCCGAGGACTGAGGAGGCGGAGGCAGGACTTTTCTCTTTTCCTCTCGCTTTTATTCTCCTCCGTATCATTCGCTGAAAAAGTTGCTTCCCGTTTCTCGGATTTTTCATGCGGATATTTTTCTTGTTGCTCCATACCTATGGATCTTCAACGGTAGATATCACGTTCGGTACCTGTTATCGTTTTCGATGTGTCTTTAAATTTAATGCATTTCAACATCGAGGATTTTCTCCGCGACCAAAGTTTTATTTACTCGGTAGAAAAAGAATCTGCAGTGCAATGTAGTTTCTCATTTTGATATCAAAATTAAGAGCCAGTATGTATGTAAATAGACGGTCTTATACGAGTTCAATAATATTTACGATAATAAAATATAATATAGAGTATATAAAATGATAAGTAGATAAAACGGAATATGAAAGATATGACTATAAGATATGTAACTTCCAAGTTATAGAGGGTTCGTGAAAAACATAAATAATTTATGCTATCTGCGTTACGATTGCGCACAACGTTTTTGCACTTCTTTTTCTTTCCCCCTTTTTTTACTTTTTTTTTTCTTGTTTTCCTTCTGATCATATTGTTGACTCGCAACTCTGTACGAATATAATCTAAACTCGTCGTAGAAATGATCTGAAGGTATCGAGAGTCAACGGTTTATCTCTTTTTCGATAAATGGCACCAATCGGCTGATCTGTTTCTTTTGATCGTGGGCGACGGTTGGATTAGCGACCTGTTCGGCTATTTCTAGCCTTTTCCCTGGTGGCAGATTACGAATTCCGCCCTTCGACTAACCGAGGAAAGTCATTTCTGCCGCATCTCTGCGGTCTTGGCGAAACAAACGTTGCGTACGTGACCGTGATTGGGCTGGTGAAGGGGTGAGGAGAGAATTACATAAAAGGCACGAACGAAGCGAGTCGCCTATTCGCCCAACCTACGTCCTCCAGGGTCGTACACCCACGTTCATACTTCGTGCGTATCGTCTCGCAAGCTTATATGGACGATTATGCATGCAGGCGTTATCGTATATATACGTGGAACGTTTAGAGGACTCGTCCAGGATCGTACATGATTTTCAAGAAATTTTCCATGTGTAGGAATTCTGTCGAGCCACGGTTATCTCCTAGCATTTCCGCACGCGTTGATCGCGAGAACGAATTAGTAATATATATAGTGATTCATATTGAGATGAATCATTTACGTCGAAGCAAGTTCGACTATCGTGCAAGTAATTGAACAGCATTTTGTATAATAAATCTCGTATTAATTATATGAATGTGTAGATGCGTGAAATAATTTTATTTAAAGAAAATAAAGATTTTTAGTTAATTGTTAAATAAACGTTTCGTTTTTGTTGACGCAGATCATGTGAAGGAAGGATATGATAAACTGTGGCCGATGAAGAGAAGAGCACGAGCAAGAGTACGAGCAGGAGCACGAGCAAGAGCAAGCGGCTTCGTCGAGGAAGGCGAGAAGAAGCGACGACGAGGCGGCAGCAGCAATACCAATAAAAAGATCAACACTAGATCTGATGTTAGCGGACATTAACGGTAACTTGGCGGATCTGAGAAGTGAAGCGATGGCGTCGCAGAGATTTTGTCTGCGCTGGAATAATCATCAAAGTAATCTACTCTCCGTTTTCGATCAACTACTCCATGACGAGTCGTTCGTCGATGTTACGCTGGCCGTCGAGGGTCAGTTACTCAGGGCACATAAGATGGTGCTGTCGGCGTGTAGTCCCTATTTTCAGGTAAGGACAAGTCTCATCCAGAGAGAACAATGCATCGTCAAACCGGAGATCCTGGGGGAAACGTATGCTTTCTTTTTGAAGTCCAATGAATCGCGTTCTAGAACATTATTAATAATTCATCACGGTAGATTAATTCATGACGCGTATTAATAATTCATAACGTTTTCTTACTCGACCCTCTTGCCGAATCTATACCGACCGAGTATTTTTTTCTTACTATCTTTGCAGGCCCTTTTCGTCGGACACCCCGACAAGCACCCGATAGTCATTCTTAAAGATGTCCCCTACGTGGATATGCGCAGTCTTTTGGATTTCATGTATCGTGGGGAGGTCAGCGTCGACCAGGATAGGCTAACCGCTTTCTTGAGAGTCGCTGAGTCTCTTAGGATAAAGGGCCTGACCGAGGTAAACGAGGACAAGTGTGACTTGCCTAGTATTACCTCTTCGTTGCTTGGCAATCAAAACACAGTACCTCCACCACCACCGAATCTACATAGAATAAACCAAATCGGGCCTCACCACCACGTCTCGCAGAAGAGGATGCACCATATGTCGAGCCATCCTCTCCTTGGTTCGGCCTTATCCGCGCCAAAGAGAAAAAGGGGCAGACCGAGGAAGCTCAGCGGTTCTTCCGATACGCCGATCGGCGAGATCACGGGCCAGGAGCTGCAGTCCTGTTCGGGGACAGATCTCGTACAAGGTTCGCCAGAAATGATGGAAATGAAGATGAGTATCGACTTTCAGAGCGAAAGCACCGGTAATAATGGTAGAGGCGGAAACTCCAGTACTGCTTCGGCGAGTAGTAACAACGTGAACAGCAATAACGTCGGGAACTCGGCATCATCGGGAGCCAGTCTGGCTGCTTCCTCTTTGTCGTCGACGAGGAAGGACGAACCAACGGAAAATGGTACTGACACACCCGAATCACTAACATCTCGTGTTAAACGGGAACCTGAACCGACGCCTAGCACCTCTGCCCAAGGTAAAGCACTTTCTCCTTTTTATCTTAAATAAATGTGTTTATTTGTTTTTGTCATTCGTGAAAATTTGCTTGATTGTCAATAATCTGACTGGTTCTTGTTTATCTGTTAGCTTCCGATGAGACGTTCGCGCGGCCACACAGTAGGCAAGGGAACGAAGGTTTCAAGCAAGGTAAGGAATTCCATTATCAGCTTACACGATTAACGCAACTTTTTAATCACCATCTATGTCGTGAATAATCGAAGTAACACGATGTCATTACATATTTTAAAACATTCTTTGGTACAAGTACACTAGCTTGAACAAATTTAATCTTTAATCAATGGATAGTAGTATCAACTGATTTAGCTCTGTTCCTAAGTTCAAAAATTAAGAATTACGGGTGGTACGTATATCGGGTGGAAACGATACAGCGCGATCGTGAATTAAAGTTTTAAGAAGCGATATCTATCGATGTAACCGCACCCACGAACGTACGTGTCTTTTTTTGCAGTGTCAATATGATTTATACTTTTGAAAAAAAATAGAAAGATACGAAAGATACAAAATTGGCATTGTACGGTTTTAAAAGGGATCCCATACTCTTACCTTTTCACAACTATTTGAAATTACATGTTTCGGTGCACATAACCTGTAAACTTAGCTTCTCGGTAAATTAACGACAACATTGTGTCGTTTCCATCTAATATACGCACCAACTATGCCTATCACTGAAATTAAAAGATAAGACTCTGTTATCGAGTATCTGTGAATTGATTTCAGAATTCCAAATAATATTTATTAACTTGAGAACAGGATACTCTAAATGCACTCAGGATAAATATTAAGTAATTGAATGTATATTACAATATTGATATGTAAGCGGTGTAAACGTTCCCAATCATTTTTTATTAATGGAAAAGGAGGATATCGTGCCTATTTGGCAAACGTAGGTTTTCAATATTTAAATAACTCATTTTTTGCTCCATTTGAATTACACCGAATTAAATTTAACTTCCTGATACAATTCGATGTTGACCAACAGTGATTACACACAAATATTCCGTTTGCAATCTTTTCCAGGTGATATTGTATTCTTACCCTTAACAAATATTCTTACGTATTTACCTATCATTTGTTTTATCAAAATTATTACAATCATCTTGACAAATTTGAGTGATGAATATGCAAATGAAAATATTACAAAACACTGCTGTACGATGTGCTAATCAATTTAATTTTTCAGAATTTTCATCTGTTAATTTTATACCTTGCTCGTCGTTGCGCGACTGCAAACTAATTACGAATCGCAGTATCGCAGCAATATTTCCGGGGAGGCTATTTTTGGTCGTAGACTCAAGTACACTAAAAAAATAATAATGAATAAAAAAAAAAAATAAGAAAGAATATTGAGACTCGAGCCGATGAATTTGTTGACGAGTGCAATTCGTTAAGATGTTAACTCGAGGATACTGCCTGAGCTAGCATCCTTACATGGAATTAAGGTCAACAAATCTCGCTGAGTATTGAAAAAAGTATTTGTGATTTGTATCCGGAGAAGGTGAATAGGCTCCCAGGAGTTTATGCGTGTCACGGGTTTCACGCGGTCTGTTAAAAATATCAGAAAAAAAGAAAAAAGCAATACTACTACTAATGATAATAACCGTTTCCTTTTTCCGTGCAATCTGAAACGAATTTTTCGGCAGTGTTAAGCCGCGTAGGCGAAACATATCGAAACACGATGCGCACAAAGTTTAACGGGCTTTCGAAAACGAGACCACTACTTAAGTCACGCGTTGACCTGTGACAACTCGAAATAGAAAAAAAAATCTCGAAAAAATATGTATACATATGCGTGCCATGTGTATATATATATATACATACATACACATATATTTACGAAAAAAGAAACAAAGTGTATGAGAGAGAAAGGAAGCCGTCGTCTCGTTGAGCCCATACAGGCGTTTGTGTATGCTCCTCTGAAACGACGAGACGTTCGAGCGGAATCAAAAAAACGTGCCAACAAACACACAAGATATATATTCCCTTTTGAATGCTGTAGCCTCCAAAAATCTAACCTACCACCCACCGATTGTCGTTAAGGGACATAATATAAAATATACATACCCATTGTAATTTATGCTCGGCCAATGCGCAGCGCTTCGTTCCTTCTTCTTTACGCTCGTTCTCCTCACTCGTTTCTCTAATCTAGACTTATATATTTATATATACATTTCTATTTACTGCCACTTTTACTTACCTTTTTCGATCCCATTTCACATATTGCGCGCACGCACAGACACACACACACACAGACACACAAACACACGCGCGCGCGCGCGCGCGTGCGTGTATACAATATGTATATATTGTTATACGTATACATGTGCAACATATAAATATATACACATGTACATGTTATTATATATATGATTTTATAATCCCCGCACGCGAATGAGAAACGCTTCGCTGTCATTGGCCATTTGGTAAAAGGAGGGGGTGGAGCCAGCTTTTAGCGGTGCTTACTTTTTTCTGATTTTTATTTGAAACGCTGGTTTACTTTTTTTCACGTTCGTTCATTGTAAGAAAGTTGAACGCAATTTATGTTTGCGCCGAAGTGACGGACCGTGGTGAAATGGATAGATGTCATTACAACGAAAAAAAGAAGTGTGCGTAGCTCTTTTTAACAGACAACGAACGTCGGCAGGTTATCGCTTCCGCCTTCTCTTGCGTTCTTCTCGTTGCCTAATTGAGTTTTCACGACGGAGGAATGAAACACGGAGAAACAGAAATTTGGGGAAAAGTCCGAAACATGAAAACGAAACGGGAAGGAGAAAACAGATGAAAATATACGACAGGACGGAAAGAAATGGACAAACAAATGTAGTGACGGAAAAGAAAGAGCGAATGATGAGAGAGAAAGAGAGAGAGAGAGAAAGAGAGAGCGAGAGATCAATATAAAAAGAAATTGGTATCGAGAGTGTGACGTACATTCTTTTCCATATGATGTTCGAGAAAGAGAGAGAAAGAAAAGAAAAGAAATTACTTTACTGACGTACGCACGCACGCACGCGCACACATGACAGAGTGCTTCGAAGATGTCGAACATGATGATCGTTCGGTAGTGACCGTGAAACGTGTTGCTTTGTTCTCTTTGCGCAGGTGAGTTGAGATTATCTGAGTCACCATTTGATCTCTGAGAGATTACCTTTGCGCGGGGGAAGCGAGGGAACTAGGGGAGGCCAGCCGCTCAAAAAAATACAAAAAAATATATAACATAAAATAAAACAAAACAAAAAAAAAAATAATAAAATGAAACCGTTCCGAAATGCCAGAATCTAAATAAGAGAAAGTCGAATAAAAGAATCTGATGTAAAGTGAAGCCGAAAGCGGATTAAGTATAACAATATATAATTGCATCGAAGAAGAGAAAACGTTGCTTCTTCTCGAGCGTCCTCGATCTCGATGGATCGTCTTCCCGTAGAGAATGGATAATATGCGTATACGGTTTAGACTGACGGGACGCACGGACTATTTAAAACGTAAAGTTAATAGGGAGGGGGTCTTTTTCGAGTGTACATGATGATGATGTTTATTAACATTCGCATATACGTGCATTCTGCACGCGTATGTGTAAGCGTTCGTCTCTGACTGAGTGATGTGTTGCGTGTATACATGTATTTGCATACATTCCGTAGCAATAGATACGAGAGCGAGTCCAGGTGAACGGGAGGAAAAATACGAGCTAAATGGTGTAAGACTGCAAACGCGAGAGGGTGGAATGTAAGTGTGCGTGACAGACGAGGAAGAAAGGGTGCGTGAGAGCACGCGCGCCTGTGCGTGTGTGTGCGTGCGTGCGTGTGCGTGTGTGTGTGTGTGTGAGAGAGAGAGAGACGCATGGGAGGGGAGAAAGAATTATACGCGCGCGCGCGTGTGTATGAAAAAAGATTGTACGTACGTGTGATCGCGAGAATGTCTGAGCGCGTGTATGGTGCATATTTATTTGGAAGAAAGAAAGAAAGAAAGAAAGAGAGAGCCATCGTTGAGTCGCTGAAATGCTCTTCATGGTATGGCAAACGAGACCGTAACGGTCCTCTTCGCAGCCAGCCGGTACGGGATCGAGGCAAAGCCGCGATCAACAGTGAGCAGTAGCGAAAGCGTGCGTGAGAGCGAAAGAATCTGAAGAGGGAATGACGACGAACAGGGGTGGGGACACGGAAAAGCGGGTGCGGCATAAAACACTTAACATGGGACAGAGTTGACGGACAGCCGGTTCGAATACGGTGACTCTTTTTTGCTGGCTCTACCCTTCCTCTTGCTTCCCCCCACAAATATAGAAATACGTTATTATATCAGTACATTATTATACACTATTATATATTACTAGAAATATATGATAATTTATACCTAATGCATCGATATACTTAAGTTCGAATGATGTTATTATAACATTGATATATATATACATATACATACGTACGTATGTATGTATGTATATATGTATGTATATATATATATTATACGATACAAAGGTGTAGGCGTCGAGAACTGTTTAAAGAAGAAAGTTTTCTTCGTTTCAGACCCGGAGGAGACGTCGAGTGGCGGTGGCTCGCAGTCACCGACTCATATACGCATCAACTTCGAGCGATGCTTTCGTAAGGAGTACAGCACGTCTCTTCAAGGAAAAACATCGTCAACGGCAATTATGGCGTCCATGGATGACTCGCAGCAATATTCCGATTCCGAATCGGAGCAAAAGGTGTCGAAAGACAATTTGAGCAGTGCCATATTTAATCTGGTCGCCGGTGAATCGGAGATCAGTCAAAGCGACTTCGAAGGATCGTTTAAGGTCGAAAACGAGAGAACGGAAGGTTCGGTACGGGACTTCTGCGTGAAAGAGGGCGACGTATACCGGTGCACTGTATGCAATCGTACCTACACACACATCAGTAATTTCTGCCGGCACTACGTCACCTCACACAAGCGTAACGTCAAGTACTTTGCTTGTCCGGTTTGTTATAAGGAATTCACGCGGAAAGATAACATGGTCGCCCACGTTAAGATCATACATAGCCTTAAGTCGCACATGGCTCTTAGCAGCAGTGGCAGCAGTAGTATGGGTCAGCAGCGGTAGACCGCTGTCGGTGCGTCCTCTCTTCTCAGGCTACGTTCCTTGGCTCTTTCCCTTCGTTCTGCCTCTTGAGAAAGAATCCAAATTACCGTTACGATGCTCCTCCTACGTTTCCGGAGGTGCTCTTAACGGCCAAGTATCACTTCGCGTCGTGCAATCGTCGATAAATCGTTGAACAAATCGTTGATCGATTTCTTCGTCGTCGTGGTAAGGGTCAGGGGACGTTACGCAAGGAAGAGGCAGCAAACGAAAAAAATCGCGTGAAAAGCTCAAGAGCGATGCGAGCGTACGTGTCAGTGGCTTTCCGGATAAACCCATAGCTGTAAAAGAAAGAAAAGAAAAGGTCGCAGTGTTTCGAACGGACAAAGAGAGAACAAGTAGTAGTAGTTAGATTAGTCTCGTAGTTAATAAAATACAATCGAGGATTGGTTTTTGAAGACAACGCTAGTAGGACGAATCAAGAAAGGACGATATCAGAGATATGGGGGTAAACGGATAGTCAATCGAATATACAAATTTTAAACATCCGATGATCATCGTCATTGATACGTAGATAATTGTACATCTGTTTCCTTTATACAATTAACGAACGTTTGATAAACAACAAACAGCTAAATCCGAAGACGTTGTTTCCGCCAATATGGGGAAATTGAATCGTAGACCATGTGTCTACTGCAGCTCAAAACAGTTTCTCCTTTTTCAATGGATCAACGTGAAACGAAAGAAACTGGACTTTTAACAAATGGATATATGATATTAATCATAGCAGCTAGTAAAGTCAAATACAGTCGAACGGAGTACCTTTTATGTCCGGTTACTTTATTAAACGTGATATAATTCGTGCTATATCGGATCCTATAACTACTGGTTTTCTCTTGATTCGTTCGAAAGTTCGCTCTTTCGGACAAAATCGGCGGGTGTATCTCAGCCTATTTCGTAAACCGAAAGCTCCCTTTCTCGAAAAATGATTTTCGTGCGCGTAACACGAAACGGGCATTAAGTTACAAACGAAACGAGCTTTACCGCGTCGCTTCCCTTCAAGGGAATCGCGGATGTTATACAAATAAAAAGAAAAAAGAAGGAGGAACGTAAGAAAAAGAGATATGCGCATACAAAGAGTTTATATATGATTGAACCGGTGTACTCGTTTGGTCGTCTTAACGTAGTTGTACGACAACGAGGATCAGTTATGAAACAAAGAGGAGAAAAAAGTAAGCAAGATAATTGCAAAAGAAACGTGAGTCCAAATCAACAAAGAGTATATTTACTATTGTGTGACTATAATATTACGGAGAGAATCAAACGTGTTGCATGTAGCATCGAAAATATGCATACGTTTATTGAAGTAAAACGGCGGTACATGCACACACAATATAAATAAGGGAACCACGTAGACTGAGTAAATGCAATATATATGTACGATGACCGTTCGCCATGTTGTTGAGCCGTTGAGCTGTTGTCAAGCTGTCGAGCCTGATTCGAAGTTATATAGTAGCGTAATAGGGAGCCAAGGTGGAAAGAAGTCCGCGGTTAGGGCAGGCAAGGATGGAGATAGTTAATGGGGAAATTAACGGAACGGGACATGCAATTCTTGAAAGACTGCAGAGGGACGGTTTTAACGACACCAAATACAAGATAGTACTGACATTGGATAGACTGAAGGCACTTTAGTAGTAACTTAACGCCATATCGTACTGTACCGTACTCTATTGAACAAAACATTTGTGCTTAGCCAGTACAGCTGGACACAGTTTTACTACTATATATTCTATATATTCTGTATATTATATATATTATATTAGAAAACATGGATTTTATCGTTACCCAAAAAATGATACGTTCGTTTATTTCCTGTTTAACTTGAAATGAATCGTGGGTAAAATATCTATATATATATATATTGTTCCCAAGAGCAAAAATATGCGATTAAAACGACTATTAAATTTGTTACATAAATTCATAATCAACTAAAGCTAATCGTTATAACGTAGATTCTCTTTTTGTAAATATTAAATTCTAAATAACGTGAGACAAGGATGTGTGTGTGTCCAGGGTCATAGAAATTATCGTTGTTAAAAATATATCCTTGTCTTACTTGTTACGAGTTTTACGCAGTTTATCCGAAGCATAATTTTATGTATAATTTAATTCAGAAAGACCATGCTTAGAAAAGAAAAAAGGATACAGAGTTCTTTGTGAGTTCTTTTAGTCTTAAAGACTATAGCGTGCACGCGCAAACGGTCGAGTCGATTATCGATTACTGTTCAAAAGGGATACGGCTACAGTGATGGTACATAGGCTTAGTCGTGAGAGACAGCACTAAAATACGATTGTAGCTTACTATATTTTGCACTTTACACTTTGTCGAATCCTCTCTAGTCGGACCTTCGTTCATAGATCGATTGTTATGATTATGAACGACACGCATGAATCGGAGAGGAAGCGAAACGATTTATATACAAATTTTTTCACTAGTTGGGCATAGACATTAGACGACTAGAGGCTATATAATAATAATTATAAATATTATTACTGCTACTATTAATTAATTATAATCGTAACGGAGACCTTCGTTGTTATTTTAAATGCGTGGGATTTCAAGGTGAAAAGAAAAATGAAAGAAGAAGAGACAGGACACAACATGATTTATACGATCTTGTGTCCGATATCGCCCACGATTGACCAGTGTTGTTCGTTCGTTATTCAAGAGATATCTAGCGTTGCAAAGATAAAAAAATTTTAGTTGTAAGAAATACGGAGCGATCGGAAGATCGATCGCCTCCGGATGCAATTACGCGTACTTTTAGGAAGATAGAATGATATATTATTAGTTAGGCAGGCAGCAATGATTAGACGAGTAGGTAAAGTAAAGCAAAAAAAAAATAATAAGGAACGATAGAAAGAGAAACAAACTAAAAGCATATACGGATGTTTTAATATTTCTGATCGTAATGGACCGTGCCGCTGACTCGCAAAATCGATATGCTCTCAGGTCAATTATCTTCAAAATTTTTAACTTTCATGGACCAAAGAGTATCCACCATTCCGCGTCGGTGGATTATTTTCGGCGGGGAGAAAAGATGTGTGTGTGTGTGTATTCTTTTGTTTTAGTTTATCCTATTTTAGCTTGTGTTTTTTTTTGTTTGACGTACAGAAAGAAAATTTTAAGGACGAGAGACAGTTGCAGGCCGGTCTTGGTGAAATTGTTGTGTTCGCGATGGGTTAACGCAAAGCCCGTCCAAAAAAAAAAAAAAAAAAAAAGGAAGAAAATATGAAAACAAATTGAGGAAAGAGGGTATAAACTGATAGTTGAATATAAATATTATATATTAAACAAAAATAAGTGCAAAGAGGCAGCGGCTAAAACAGCTTATATCGATTTAAAATGGAAAAAAAATAATAATTAAAGTAATACACTCACATTTGATAATCACTGAGAGGCTAAGACTAACTCAATTTTAGATGGCAGGTAAAGAGGACGATTTATAGAAGCGGAATAAAGCGTGTCGATATGAAATGGAAAGTACAGTGTAACAGAGCTCTCGGATCGCCTAAAGCAAAATCAATTGCCAAATTGTAACGAACGACAATTCAATCATTTCGATACTAGGCTCACGATCAATTTCTCACTTTTTTAACAATAGATCAGGAAAATAGATCCACGTGCTTGTTTCTTTTAAACGGGGGGCTTTCCGTGATAGCTCGTTTGGGATATCCAATTTTATTCGTCCGTACGAAAAGGAGCGTTAGTTTACCCTAGTCGACTTTTGCGTGAGAAATCGCTTGGAAGACCTGAAACTCTTGGTGATCCTTGTTGACCACATGTTTGTTTTTTCTTTAAATTTTATTTCTCGCATAATATATTATTCTGTTAAATATCTTATTTGTCGTCGTCGTCGTCGTTGTCGTCGTCGTCATTGTACAAGAAAACAAAGATCCGCAAATGTTTCTATCCGCCGTTAAACTTTAGAAAGACAGTTGCAGAGCATTTGGCAAAGAAGCAAAAAAAGAACATTTGTAACGACGCGTATGCGAATCAAGTTGTTATCTCTGCTTACATCGAATTCCTTAATGGTATCTTAAGGCTCGTGATCAGGGTAAACTGATACCTAATAAAATTGTTGAAATTTAGCAACTGATCTTGAAGCTTGCTACGAAAATTTATCGTACAACATTCGCTCACGTTCGTTGCCTTTAAATGTTGTTAATCTTTAGAATTAAGGTTGTAAAAAAGGGGAAATTCATGTTGCCAATCAGTAAAACTTAGTAGAAGCTTGCGAGGAGTGTTTTTAAGGATTAAGGATTATAACGATACGAAATCCTTATATTCGTACAAAATTAGTGTTCAAGCTGTAAAAAGTGTTCATAGCGGAAGAAATAAACACTTTGAAGTGTTATGAGGAATTGTTTGTAAGGGGGTACCTTGTACTTGTACTACGCATTACATAAAAAATGATTAAAAATTAATTTCAACTAACGTTGTAGTGAAAAGAGAAAAAGGAAGAATCGGCCGAGTTAAAATTTTCTACGAAAATCTGCAACTGTTTTGCCTTCGTTTAAGTGAATTTTACTGGAAGCAGAAGCGAATTTCTCACGCCAATCGCGGTTAGGATCACAGAGGTCTCGTTGATGAATTTCGTGTTGAACATATTTTAATTAATTTATAAGTCTACGGACATTGCGGGTGGGTTACGGGGGAAAGAATATGAAAAACAAGAAAAATTTTACATAGATTATATTATATTTATATATGGTTCTTGCAATGGCGACACGCCAATAACCATCGTTCCCTTTTATTCGTCCCTTATTTCGAAAGCGGACCACCAGTCAATACCGATTATTCTAAGTTTCTTTTTCACGTGTTATCGGCATCAGTCGCTCTTGCAAGAAACCAACGCGAAAGAGTAACAGAGAGGAAGAAAGAGAGAGAGAGAGAAAGAGAGAGAGAAAGAGAGAGAGGTAAATTACGAGGCTTAAAAAGCAGACTGTACTATCGGATAGATTTTAATATATATATATTAAATATAAATATATATATATATACATAAACATATATATATATATTAAAAAAGAAAAGAATCATAGTTTATTATCGCAAATAAATTACACGCATATGTACACAAACACGTATACAGAGAGAAACACATATACAAAGTATGCGGCAAGCGTAAAGATGGTACATATATATATATATATATATATACATATTATTATTATTATTGCGATTATTATTATTAATATTATTATTACGATTATTATCATTATTATTATTATTATATTATATATATATTTATATATATATATATTTATATATATATTTATATATATAAACAAAAGTTATATCGAATATATTTTAGCGCTAGTTGATAATACCTATTAACGTCGTTGCAGTTTTTGAAATGATGCGTCAGAAAATGAGAGTAAAAAAAAAGAAAGAAGCAAAGGAGGTATGTGGTTGACTTTTAACTTTATATATTATACGTTGAATTAACGTACTTCAGTGGGATCCAATAATATGTAGCGGTGTAATCCCCGATTTGGTGCCTTTTTAAGCGACATAAATAATGACGATGAAGAAAAGAAAAGTAAAAAAATGAAGTAATAATAATAAATTGTTATCGACGCCCGCGATCTTAGGCGCGCGCGTGCGCGTGTGTGTATATCCCTTTTTTTAAAAAGCGCGCCCGATGATCGCAATCTAGTGCCAAATAAGTGAGACCTTGTCGTGAAATGAGCGTAAAAGAGTAATAAAGGGAAAATAAAAAAAAAAAAAAATAAAGAAACAAGAAAAAATTTTATAGGGAACTTTTTAGAGAAGATGAGTCTTTTCTGACGCTGGGTAGACTTAGTATATTTTATATGCACTGATTGTTTGATTATGACTATCGATAATAAAAAGAACGGTGTTCAATAGATTGTAATTGAAGGATTTTTAAGTCTCGCTGTACCGACTTTTGTCTCATACATTCACGTCTCCGTTGTTGCGCGCGCAATGCATACTCACGTTTTACATGCACTTTTAATCGTGCGTGCCTGGTCGATTTTACGAGATGCGCTGATAGAAATCTGAACGGATAGCTTTTACTTAAGGATCAATGAAAAACCGAAAACGTAACATCAGCGTTATCGTTCGAGAAGAATATTTAGCGGGCATCTCGAAAAATCGTTTAGTGTATCCAACGTACAAACTAGCGCATCGAAGGAAACAATAAGACACTGTGTTAAATGAATGAAAGAGGAAAGAAAGTTGTTTATTGTCCAACAGTTTTTTTTTTAAAGTTAGCGACTCTTATTGTTTAAACTTCTTTGAAAATCGATCATATTGTTTCTCCTTGTGATAACATGTGCGTAGAAGCCCGATATTTTATCTTTATCAGCGCGTAAGTCAAGCGAGTTTCTTGTATGAAGCTTCATCCATTAACTGCAATAACACCTTTAGTAAATTTCAGCTGTTACGTCACTTTTAATTTTATGTTATACATTTACCAATATTGTTTTCTTCCGTTACAACTTTTTACAAAGAAATCGACGTTCTGCGTCGTATTTTCTTATTTTTTTAAATGGTTTCCACGCGTTACGATAAAAAAGAAAAAGAATGGGGAAAAAGAAGTGATTGAAAAACTAGCGAATAAGCGTACTAAACTAGCGTACGTTGAAATATTTTGTTACCAATGGTTTATTCCGAAACGGAAAGAAAAAGGAAACAATGATCGAAGAGGTTGTCGTGCGAATTGTGTGTTGTAATGGAAATCGACCATAAATTAATGAGCTGGATCGTCTGTCTAGTATATGTATACGTATATACATGCTTGTCAAGGAAAGTAGCAGACTAATTGAAATTCGAAAAAGAAGGTAATTACTATAACGACTAACAGCGCAATGCTACACGCAGTAGAACTTTATTTTACTTCCTTTCGTTACGTTTTTCGTTGTTTTTCCGTTATGATATGCGTTATTATTGTCGCACGTATGTGGAACGTGAGTGTAAGTAGGCTCAGAGACTCGTGATCATTCATTAATCGTTTACATACAAATCTCTACTGTCCCGCGTAGTTGGAGGATATTTTCAAAGCGACGCATCATCATCAAAGTGCCATAATTTATTTCAAAACAAAGGATTTGTCACACGCGATTAATTCGCCACGAGTTGTCTACAACCATTCTCTGTCTTCTTCTTTTTCTTGTCTTTTTGGAACGAAAATTTTCTCTTTCTTCGTTTGTTTATATTTTCTTGTTTTTTTCTTCTAATTACCCTTTGTTTCTAATCTTGTTACTACGTTCCACAGCCGTGTTCTTACGTAGAGATTTCTCGTTAGTCACTTGAAACAGAAATCATATCGTCCCTTTGTATATCTCGATATGTTCACACATACACCAAATTCAAGAATTCCCGCATTCACTACGAAGCACCGTTACTCTTAGCCAAAAATTACTTTTATTTAGTTTCGTTTTAGTGATTGTGGATGCATCTGGTTGGTCGATAGCGATCGTTGTCTCGCCGTTGACGATTATCCATCAAAAGACACGCTGCCAATAAAATCATTGAAATGGCTCTCGTTAACGAATTACCATTCAATTTTTTATAGAATCGTCAACACAATCGGCGAGAAACGATTGTCAGAACCGATCGGACGATCTTTAGATATTAAGATTCCTACGTTGTGTGTGGCTTACTCGAATAAAAGCGAACGTTTCTTATTTGAAAATAACAGAAATTCGACCGATTTGCTCGCACGTTCGAATATAGAGCAGTCATCAGTGTTGAAAATAAAAAGAGAAAACAATCGACGTTCCAACTGCTTGAGAAGCCAATCACGATAGGAAATCAGCGATTATTATTTTTTATGGACTTTTGTTTTGCATGTTGCGTACGCGTATTGTTGATTTATTATTTTTACTGTCCGGACAATGAAGCAAAGTGAAATATTTGGAGATCAAGAAAAAAGATAAATATATATATGTACATGGTTTTTTTCGTTGCATTTAACTTCTGATTTTTATAAGTCCGCTGGCTGTTAAACTCTTTATTTTTTGTTTTCTTCTCATTATCTCAACGTTTTCGTTGCGAGAAACGATTTATAACAATTTTACGCTGATAATGTTCATTTTGATCGTTATGTAGAAGTTGAAAGACTATTTTTTGTTCTATTTCTTACTTATTAGCTTGCTTCTAATAAAACATTGCAAGATGTTTAAGCGAGTAAAGGACAAAGTCTGTCACATAATTTAGTCGCAATGCCGGAACTGGTGTCGTTTCTCGCATCGATCGAATTCTCGATACAAAGTACGACGTAGAGACCATTTTGCACGACAGAATCACGACTCTACGACGTGTATCTATCTTCTCCGCGAAATCACCCGACGTTTTCGATTTGGAAACTTTCCAGTGCATCTTGGGATGTGCATATTGGGATGTGCCAAAATTACTGATGCTTAAAAAGGGAGAAAAGCATCGGGTGAATTCTTTCTTAGTTATCATTGCCATTATGTTCCCTTTGCTTACCTTTCCCCTTTTTTAAGTTGATACACGATCGTCAAGAATTTTCAGCGCGGAATCGATCCGTCATTCTGTATATTACGAGTACACAAAGTACGCAATGAAGGCCCGATTTTTGCCTGACAACTTGTTAAAAAAAAAAAGAAAAGAAACTGGTACGACTATACTTTGTTTTGGTTTTGTTTGATCAATGCGAGATTTTTATTTTCATCGATATCCAAAATTCCCGATTCCCTCGTATTATTTATTGGTACTTTATTAAGTAGATTATTGTTCGTTCTTTTATATTATAATTTTATTTTCAGGTGTTATTTAGATTTTATTTGTATTACTTTATACAGAATCATTTATATGCCATGTTGATTTCACATCAAGCTATAAATTCCCTTTACGACTCGCAGTAGCCTCTCGTATCTCTGTTCTGCACGCATCAGAGTATACAATCATACATCGGTATCATTAAATATTTATTTTCAGTACGAATTAGATCGCAGTTGCATGCAATTTACACAGCCTTTACCGTAGCCAGAGAGCAAATCATGTTTTAGAAAGTCTCTTTGATAATGCTCATTGTCGTAATTGTTGTAACCATGATCGTTACTTATTCTAGATAAGAATCAGTCTCTTTACTAACTCGAATCTTTTCACAGAGTTTTCATCGGGGAACACGAAGTCGGATGGCGAGACGTGGAAAGAGAAAGGTCGAAATTCCGGATCAGGATCTTCGGCGAATCAATCGAGCACGGACACATCAAACGCGAGATCGAACACCACCACTTCGTTGACCACAACTACTAGCTCGACGTCCAACACAGCGTCCAGTTCCGGCACAACGATGACCACCACGTCGACAAGAAGTTCGTCAATGTCACCGGCAACCGGTAGGAACAACGCGCAGAACAGCGGCGGAAGTAGCAGTAGTAGTAGCCCTGCACCGACCACCAATTCCTCGTCGACGAGCAGCGGTCACCAGATCGGAACCATGTCGGCTCCGCCTGGTCGACAGGTGCCGAAGAGACGCATGAGGCGTCGCGCCACATCGCACTCGCAGGATCCTGCTGAACAGCTGACCGAGATGTCCGTTCGCGGTTTGAATCTCTTTCGTTACGCCTCGATATCCGAGGGTGTCTATCAATGCACTGAGTGTGCGAAGCTCGACATTCAGAAGACGTTCAAGAATAAATACAGCTTCCAACGACACGCTTTTCTTTACCACGAAGGCCATCAGAGGAAGGTATTCCCGTGTCCGGTATGTTCAAAAGAATTCTCCAGGCCTGACAAAATGAAGAATCATATGAAAACCGTGCACGACTGCTTCATGCCGAAGGATTGCGTGATGCCGTTTGGTTTTTTTCTCTCGCCTTAGCGGGCAGGGCGAGGGCGAGGTGGGATGGCGATCGGTCCAGCACGAAGAACGACCACTGAACCAGCGGAAGAGAACGCTGGCCGAGGAGAAACGACCGTCGCGACTAGTGACGTCCAAAGGAACTCGAGGAGCACGCTCTCGAGGACGACGTTGAAGCACGTGGCCACCTCGAGGATGCTCTCCATATTCAGGCGGGGGCGTGTTTGAGAAAGCGAAATCTTCCTTTCGTTTACTCTGTCGTCTTCTCAGCACCGCCCTAGTCTAGTCACCCGATAGTGAAAATACGTGGTCGTACAGAGAGACACCGATAGAAAAATCGATCAAGTTGTCTTCGGTCTGAGAAAACAAAATATATATCATAACCTGTGTGCCGCGGACCAATCGCATAGCCTATCTCACCCCCGCGATGATCGACTCCTCACGTTGTATTAAAGCGAGATCGGATTTCCTACGCGTGCGATCAATTTTTGATAGTCGTTTTTAATGGAAGCCCGACGAGTATCGTCTTTTCGGGAAGAAGGGCGACCGACGGTTGATATCGGCCAGTGGAGGAGACTAACGTGACAGATCGCATACAAACACTGCTGAGCGGAACGACGTCGAGTTATCGCGGGGATTTTTTTCTTTTTTCTTTTTCTTTTTTTTTTCTTCCTTTTTTTTTTTGAATTAAAGGACAAAGAGAAAGAGATGTCTATACTCGAACGTAAGTGCTCGAGTAGTGCTGCTGTGTACATTAGTATTATATAATCCTTGAACTGTGCAATAGCGCGCAATGCTTGTGGACGATCGATGCCCGGCTGTGTCTCCTTCACTTGCACGACCATCCTGATCGCCATGGTTTTACACATGGAAACGTAAGCCGCGTGAAATTTCAAAGAAATTCGCGGAGAAAGCGATTTGGCCAGTGGGAAAAAGAGGAACTTTTAACGATAGCGATTGAAAAGGCTATACTTGTTTATAGGTTTTTATCGTGTAACTAATATTGTAGGCGGTTACGTTTGCGTATGTATCATATATGGGAACCATTGTTTCACAATGTTGAAAGTAATGTTTATCGTGTCGAGTCCGCGTTACCGAAAAGTTTTCTTTTACTAAATATCGTCGCAGTATTTTACGCGGGCGTAGTCTGCATATAAAATTCCAATTTTCTCTTTATATTTTGAGAAACGAAATTTAACGATATTGGTGAACAAAAAGAGAGAGATATATATTCTCGCAAAACTAGCCAGCTTTCTCGTGCCTTTATCAACCGCGTATCCCCTTTTTCTTTTTCCTTTTCTTTTTCTTTGATACGAACGCATCATTTTTGACATGTAAAATTTATGTCTAGAGTATATCTTCCTTTTCTTCTTTTTGAAGCAAAATATAACGGAGCAACATAAGCAATACGATTAATGTGACTGACAAAGTATCGTATGGGTATATTCCCGTTTTAGATTATATCGTGATAGCTTTAAAAAAACTTCCAATGCTTTAACGCACGCGCGATGTTTTTATTTCTTTTTTCACTTCTTTTTGTTTCCTTGTTGTACCCGCTCTTTCAAATTCAGCAGTTCACGTGTGAAACGTTGGTTGTGAATATGTTCTCTCTTCTTTCCAGATATTTTCCAATTTTCCACCTTTCATAGTTCCCTATACATCTGCACAAAACTGTATGCAATCACGATCAAACTAGTTGTTTCCCGCCAAAAAAATGAAATTTGGATATTTTTCCCCTTTGTTTGTATCGGGGAATGTCACCTGTATCTTCAAACTTTCAACAAACATTCATCTATGCTTATCAATTTGCATAGAAGCTTATTGGAGCGATAATAACGTGCTTCCAAATTTTTGTCAGATGTGTTATATTCTAAAGTAACGAGAAGAAAGATGAGCAGATGGATTGTTATCAAAAGTGCAGAGTTTCATAGCCAGGATTCGTATTAATATTATTATAACTGTTATTGCTATTTTTCTCTTTTTAATGTTTCCTACGCCTTCCAACAGATTTGATTCCAATGGTGCGTAATAAAGCATATTAGTAAAATATTAAAAGAAAGAAAGGCAGAAAGAAGATGAAAATGTATATTTATCAGAGAGTTTATTAACGGTTCCCTACGAGGCACAGAAGTCTCGCAGAGTTCATTAGATAGTGCCTAAAATAGAGAAAAGGGAGGAAGAAACATGAATTATACTGCATAACAGACCGGTATATGTACAGGTTTTCTGGGAAAGTGTATTATAGTTATTACCAATAATTAATTATTATTCTTACTATTATTATTACTGATTTACTATTACTCGCACTACTATTAATGCAGCAAAAATAATATTATTTTTATTTTCACCGTTACTATTATTTCTATTAATATTATTGTTTGATAAGAATTATTAACTTTTAGATATGGACAAGCACCGATAGAATTGGTTATTATTGCTAGGTATATAAGTTAATAATGCACAGGCAAACACAGACAAGTTATAAAGAAAGTTATCTATACAGGCATAGTATATTTAATGACCCTCAGTTAGTTTTGGGTCTGGACCGTTTGTTTTTTCTCCTTGATTTATTATTATTATTATATTATTATATTATTATATTATTATATTATATTATATTACAATATTATATTATATTATACTTTTTTCGTTCATTCGTTCGTTAAAAAATCTGAAAGAAATCTATTATTTGATACATTGTTAACACGTTTTCTTTTTTTTCGGTGTTGGGACACCGCAAAGTAGAAATAGTTGAACGAAATATAAATTTATTCGCGCATATGTACGTGCGTGCGTGCACGTCCTTATATATATATATACATACATACATACATACCAATAACTTTTTGGGGAAATGTTCAAACATCGTTCACGCAGTCGAGCAGAACTAATGCAAACGAAGTGTTATAATTTGTTAGTAGGAACAACGCGTTACTATCCCTCCGTATCAGTTCTAAAACATAAACCAGGAAAGAAAGAACGAGAGGAAAATAATTCGCCATTCGTTGTAATTTCTACTATTCTCCATCGTTTCGTTATTTTTCAACCTGATAAAAGATAATATTATTCAGCAACAAAATTAAACATATCATTAAATTAGATGCTTACAAGAATGTATTTGTTTGATCGCATAACAATTTTACCCATAGATCTGACGTTATAAATCCCTTATTTTACAAAATTTGTTATAAATTAAAAATTAAATTAACAGCGAATTAATATTTCCTCTTTCGTCCACTCTTCCTGCTATTTTCCTTTTCTATAATGCTATAATTCGTTGCGAGAACTTTCGAACGAATACTGAACGGAAAGCAGTATTTTGGTCTTCCGCATCGGTGTTATACGCATGAGAGAAAATGAGCATGGATGTTAGACGTGTGATGTGTATGTCTCAGAATGATGAGGATGATGATGATGATGAGGATGAGGATGATGCTGATGATGATGATAATGATGATGATAATAATGATGATGATGATGATGATGGTAATGACGACGATAATGATGATAATCATCAAATCTTAACTATTACAGAGAACTATTTAAAAGAATATATATAAAGAGAAATATATTACGTGAGAGGGAATGTGAACCCGCGTGTGATTTCGTTGCCGTAACACGAGGAACTCGTCGAGTTTCTCTCTCGTAGATCCAGCTCGCACTCGTAGTCGGTATTTAAAAGGAAAAAAAAAGCAAAAAAAAATATATCGATATATATATACATATATATCTTTTATATATATATATATATGTGTGTGTATAATATATGTATTATATATGATTGATAATCATATGTTTAATATAACACATATATGTTATATATATATATATGTTATATATATGTATATTTATATATGTATAACGAAATTGCGTAAATGTAAAGGAAAAACAATGATAACTGTTTAGTTTCCGTTAGGTGAAGCACGAAATTTATATTCGCGCACAATTCTGTTTCTTGCGTCCAATTTGTAGTTGTTATGTAGGAAGCGTAACGTTCATTTTGATATTATGCATATACGAAAAAGCACACATCTACAATACTACCAGAATACAGAGCACGTTTTGAATTCCGTATCGCTTGTTAATCACTGAAAGATATATTAACAGTTTCGGAGAAATTGTGTATGGATTCGCAATTTGAGTCAGTGATTGATGTATAATATGTGGGATCGATACGTACGTTTATAGAAAATGGGCATCGTATGCAATTTCGATTGATTGCTTGTGTTAACGAAGAAAATTATTACTATTTGGAAAGATAAGGTTTGCGCCATACGTATACAGTTGAAGGCTCTAACGTCATTGCGATACCAATGAGTCTTAGGAAAGAAAAAGGAAATGACAAAACGAATTTCTTAATTCTATGATGTGTGCAAAAGCAATCGAAAACGATCGTGTTATACTTTTTTTTTCTTCACTTTCCATGCATTGTGACTACCTTACTTCTTACGTTTTAGTTTTATACCATTATTGTAATAGTTCTATTATATTATATTATATTATATTATTATTACACTATTATATATATTTATATATTATATATATAGCATATATATAATATATATGTATATATATTATTGTCATCGTCAAATAACGTTTATTATTTTATTTTTAGTTTTAACTATAACATCGGGTAATTAGGTTACGAGATAAGGTGCGTTAGGCTTTAAAGGAAGCCACACGATTAACACATACGGAATGAGGATACGAAATAACCGAACAAAATGCAAATGCGGTTACTTGAATTTTTCATGATGCAGAGATATTTTATTCGAGCGTTAAATGCTATTGTAGCTTGTGACATTAATGCGATGCCTTCTATTACGTTTCCAATTTTATTCGTTGAAGTAGAATGCAAGATATAGATGATATATATTTATGTATATTGTCACGACGTTCTGGCGAATAGACTTATTTATATTTACCATAGTTAAATCTGCACGTTTTATTCGTGTGTTAGCGACGAGTACGTTTTTTCTTCGCGTAAACCGATGAAAAAGTCGCAACGCATCAGTGTCGTTTGTGTCTCCTCGTCTATTACCAGAACCTCGACCCACTACAAATCTTTCGTTTGCTGCGAATAAAATTCGCGGTTTACACGCACGTTTAAATATCTATCGATAAAAAGAAAGCACCGGCAGACGTCTTAAATAAAGAAAAGGAAAAGGTATATACACGCATGTCCACCTGCATTATTATTCCTACTTACTGTTCTTCGACGCTTTAAAAATGGAGATAATGCAAGTGAGTTTTATGAAATTCACCGTAATGTTATAAAGATATACAGACATATACGAAATATATAGGTACCAGTACTGACACTTTTATTTGCACTCGATCCTGGAAGCATCACTCGACACTCTGTTTCGATAGAAGGAAGAAGCAGTACATAATTCTATTAGTGACACTAAAAGTAACAAAACGCATTCATGCAGGATGTTAAAACTACGAAAATGTACTAATAAGTAATGGTAGATTTTTGCAATAGAAGAGAAGGAATTGTGAGAATTATTAAAAGATATAGACGTTGCGAATACAGAAAAAAATCTATTATATATTATATATAAATACTATATTATATTATATTATTATATATTATATTATATTATATTGTACGTTCGCCCCGTTTGAGGGTAGAAGCGCGCTTATACAAACAAACAAAAAAAAGTTATATCATATAACAGTAATAATAAAGAAAATGAAGCTATACGTTCGCAGATTATCGTCGGTCGTTGACTGTACATTTAAGTGTACGTACATATGTACCTATTATAATCAATGCCGGGTGGCGATAAGGACTATAACAATTTAATACCTATTATTATTTTTATTTGTTTTTATCTAATTGTAGTTTCTTTGTAACTCTTTGTGATATACAACTGCAATACCCGACCGTTTATTTCTTGTATCGATTAGCGCAACCTTCATTAAAGCAAGACAGAGGAACATACATCTCTCCGTTTAGTCGTTCTTCTCTTTTGGTACTATTCATCCTTTGCTTTCGCGAAATACGCCATACGGAAATATTCATTGAACTTAAAATCGACCAAACGGATACGTTTCTTAAATTAATTCTTAAATTATCTTTAAATCCATTCTTAATCAAGTTTTTAATTGGATAAGACTTTTCACCATAATTCAGAGGGTTCTTGAATCTTTATCGAAAGAAACATAAGAGTTAAATTACTTTATCGAACATTTCAGGAAATCAACAGCTTTTCCTCCTTTTCCAAGTCCTGTTTTAAGATACTAACGTGGTTTGTAATACTCCTAAGAATCCAAATCACTAAATTTCCTAAAAGCTCAGATTAAACGCTGCTCGAACTGATAATAAATTCCAAGACTTTCAGACCTATTTTCAAGCTACAGATTGTAATATTCCAAAAACTATTCCCAAATTTCAATTTAAGACATTGCTTACACTCGATAATAAACCTCATTAAATTGTCCTTGTTCCTCGCCTCACAAATTCAAGGAACACAACCGATGACTAATCTTCCAGCTGAATGATACTAACGCTCCTGTACCTGTTCTCTTTCCATGTCTGCCCAGATCAGCTGCCGAGTCTACCGAGCGACATCACGTTCGAGATCTGCACGTCGTCGTCCTCGTCGTCGCCGCCGCCTCCTCCTTCAGCACCTTTGACGACGGCGACGAGGAGCGGCGATGATTCGTTCAGCGAAGGAAACACAGGCAGCACGTACATCAAATCCGAGCGAGTGGTTAGCGGAATGCACTTCCTCACCGACCGGGAGGAGGATCGGGGAGATCTGTTGCTACCTAAGTCAGAATCCGGGGAGGCCGAGCCGGAGGTCAGGAAACAGGTTGGTTGGTCTGCTGCTTTTGATACTGCTTCGGCAGGCAGTGCACCAGCTGTGCCACCTGGCTTCGTTCAGAGGACGATTATGAGAAGGAGGCGCGGTTTATCACCATGTCCTCGCGGACACGGCACCAACAGAAATGGGCAGAGCACCAGGAAGCCACTTGGAAAGCTCTTGTCGCCGCGCATTTTATAAGGTGTTTTCCATTCGGCTGGTTCGACCATTCTTTAGACTAAGAGCATTTTTGGGAAGTTCGTTAGAGAGTTAGAAGTATGTACTTACAAGTAGATGTATATCGTTACATACTTGTTTGATTGCACTAGAGTATAGATTAAAATCTTATTATAAGAGAGGAGATATAGGGACTGTTCATTGGTGTAGAAAAAAAGGCATAATAATCATTTTAATTAGTGATCGTGATACTTTGTATCCAGTTGTTGGAATTGTCAGGTAAATGTGGAAAGAATTTTACGGTTTTGCTTTACGACTGAAAGGTTATTTCTAATTATCTGTTATCCTAACCAGTTGGCAATGTGCATGCATTTTCGCAGACAACCGAATGGAAAGCATTCTGTAACGTTATCCGGGCATGTCTTATCTGGTTTGTCCTCGTATCTTTTTCATTAGCGCGCCGTTTACTTTTCGCAAGGAATTCGTTGAACCGCACTTTCTCTATATATAATTGCGTGCGGAGAAGTGGATTTTATTTCTAATCTCGTTTATGTCGGGTGACGCCTTTTCTGTCGGTGTATCGTCCGTCCAGCAAACACCGCGCCACAGAAACAGAGAACTCGATGACTGCATAAAGAAATCGCAGAACAAAAATACGAGAATATCTCGAATATTTGTTTTTGCCTGAAATCCAACAAATTCATGGTATCATGGTAACTCGCAGCTAAGTTCCAATCCGATAGCGATAGATTTTTGTCTCGAATCATCACCAACACCAGGTCAAAGGGTTTCGAATTCTATACCAAAGGGAATAAACCTAGAGAAGGGAGGAAAAGAAAGATAGGGTGGATACGATCGAGCGCGACGTGATACGATGGGGCGAGCGAGGATGATTAAAGAGGAAAGGGTGAGAGAGGGAGAGAAAAAACCAAATAAACGTTGTTTTACAAGCTGCTGGAATACCTCATTCAAAACGACGGTTCCGTAGTCTGCAAGTGGTGCGGCGAGGTGCTACCGTCTCGAACCCGTTGGTACAGGCACAAGTACAAACTCCACGTCTCCACCCAGGTCACCCAACCGGCCCCGCTGTTCAAGTGCCACAGCTGTAACGCTTACTTCAAGTCCCGTAAGGGTTACATTGGTCACCTCAGCTCCCGCCACTCTGACAACGAGAACGACGAGAACAGAGAAGAGCCAGCCAACAAGAAAGCGCGGAAGACCTCGGAAGTAAGTCTTTGACCGCTTCGCCATCTAGCCATACTCCTCGTACCCTGCTTGCCGCATCTAATTATTAGAAAACGCGTTTTATATAAAGAAATGATTTAATAACGATTTAATATTGGTACGGAACATCATACCAGCTTCCAATATGGTACATTCACAAAACATGAAGCTACTATCAATCACGCAATGATCCAAAATAATGCACGTTAACGAAGTTGCATCCTTAATATGACTTTTCTTCATCGCAATGGACTTGCATAACAAAAAAAAAAAAAAAAAAACTGCAGTTTGCCTCTGTATTTATTAAGGCTGCTTCAGATATCAGTTTTCGTCAATTCCAGTGAAATTTAGTGAGATACAATTTATATTTCTTCCATCCAAATAATTTTGCAATGGCCAAATTATGTTGAGGACGATGGTCTAGACGATTTGGAGAATAGGAGGATGAGAAAGTATTTTAAATACTGTCGAAAATTTGTTTGAAATTGGCGAGGACCACATCTGAGAAAGCCCTGTATGTATAGTAAGTAGAGTTAGATATCTGTCAGTAGCCGATCAAAAGCACCAAGCATGCGAAAACGATGGAAGAAAAGCTTTCGATATGACACTCCGGTTTGCGCGTGTTTGCCTGTCTGCTTGTTTCGCTCGCGAGTTCTTCGTTCGATCAATCGGATTACGGTCGAAAGAGTAAGGGCAAAAATTGTGAAACGTGCCCCAACAGGTCGGAAAAGGACCAGATTGGGAGCAACAGAGGGAAAAGGAAGAGAAGCTGGTGGCAGACATAATCGATCGGGTGAAGAAGGAGTGCGAAGCTCAGGGTGAAACGGTAACAAGACGAGGCTACTCCAGGCGATCCACCGTGATGAACAGCTAAGGAATGGATAAAGAGACGGATAAAGGGAAATATTGTGCCATATCATCGTCGTACGATGTCTTCTTCGTGATACGGCTCGAAGAGCATCGAGCGCAGATCGTTCTCTACCCACGTTCGATCTCTCCGCGTGTTTTAGCCGGTCATGAGCCAACTCTGTACTTTAATTAAGCGATTAAGACACTCGTGTTTAGGGACGCTACTAAGATCAAATTAGGATTAGTTTGTACAGGTTTTACGTCGGCGTTCTATGCTCAATCGTTATGTAAAAAGAATATCGTAAATCGATTTTCACTGCGACGACAGGACGTGATCTGTCGATTTGTACGAGAGGTCACTGATAGAAGTAATCTCCTCATCTGTGAAATTTATACATAGCTAAGATAGACTTCTCCCTCAGAGTAAAAATATTTTTCATACTTTGAAACGAGTATTTTAGATAAAATTTTACTTCGAGTAAAATAGAATCACACGTTTTTAAATCCATAGTTTAATTTTATTAGATGCAGAAAATATTCTGTATTTTTAGTTTTATACTTTATATGCTTTTATTAACGAAGTGTATCTACGCACTTAAGAATTGATTTCTTAAATTCGGTAATTCAAACTTTATCGTCGTATGCAATTCAGTGTAACGTAATACACAAGATGCGTACAAATTTCTATAGCTTTTCGTTCAGAAACGCCGAAACGAGGATGTTACTTGTCAGTCATCGTCCGTATTTATCGATATTCTGGCTTGACGACATTCAAGTCAGGTTGTTGTCTCACGAAATCGTCGTACGATCGATCTATGTTCTGTTGCATGCACACATGCAGCGTAACGGTGGATACGCGTTTCAACGGTGATGGAGAGACGAGCGTTGGCAGGAATGACAGGATCGATGATGATGATCTTCGATCGCCGAAGCGAGGACTACAAAGCTATCTAGTCATAATACACGCGCGGTCGCGTATATTTTTTTCATATCCTAGACGACCGCGCGTTGATACACAATAACAAAACGTATTTGCCGGTCCGTACGCGCGATTCGAAACTATTGAAACACGGGGCCTGGAAGTCGCGTCCATGGCTGCTGAGTCCGATAAGCGGAATGAACGGAGCGTATACGCTGTTCTCCTCGTTAAAATTCTCGATCGTTGCTCCATATCGTTCCTTTGATCTCGATGGGTTCCGCGGATCTTAATCGCAGCGATACGCGAACAAAAACGCGAAAGTATATCCGGTATGTAGCAAAGAAAAACGGTATTTTGCGTCGCTCATTGTTGCGACAGTGTTTATCGCTTTGTTCGATCCTGTCTTAGTAATGCCGGTTGTTGGAATTTTTTATTTTTGTTCAAATTCTTGAATAGTTTTATACTTATCGTTAGGATGTGTCTCAGAACGGTTTAATTTTCTGAGGCGAGACAAACAATTGGAAAACGAATAAGGAGACCCTGAAATTAAATGGGACAGAAATTGAATAATCCTTTACCTTTTATACTGACAGTTTTAAACGATAAAGATATTTATTCTTTGAAGAAAAGATCGACATTACTAATATAAGGTCAGCGCGATCGTAATTAATTAACGCGAGATGAATTGCGATTTGAGCCTGAGAAGCTCTGTCGACGGGAATCCAGTGCCAAATATATATCTTCCCAGGCGTACGATATATCTCGTTGCGTATAGAAAAAATATGCGAAATGTTCACTACGATACGCGATGAGAGCGATCGTTTGCTCAAAAGTGCAACTGTACTACTAAATTCCTTCGGTTTCGTTCGTTACTCATTTTGTTACATTCGACGTGTGCAGGTATCGCGTGTTATATCGTGATCCGCGTAACCAAGTGAGTACCTTTTTCCGTGAAACGGACACACAATGGCTGCGTGCGTGAACGTCACGCGTGAAATTCATAGAAATTATATCGGTATACGGGTATTGATACGTATAGATTACCGTGAATGACGTTCACGACCATCCGGGAATAAAATTGAGTGTATATTTCCAAGACAAACTGATCTTTAAAACTATGTTTTATAGCGTGCTCAATACGAAATTTTATTGCGTATAATTTCTCATTATTTCGGCGTAAGTTTCTGTGCTTAAATCACTCGAGGTAACTATAAATCATCGTTCCTTGGAAAGTACTAAATCCTTTTACAAGTGCCACAAGTAGCTTTTAAATTATTTTTCAGAAAATTACCATAAATTTCAAATCTAGGAGACTTTCGAATATAGATAAATATTAATCGTGAAAGATTTTTATTAATTTTAAGAAATTTGAGAATTTTGAATTAATCTGTTGAAGGCACGATTCAAAGAGTGGCCTAGTTACTGTTGCCACCATAAAACTTTATTGCTGAAACGATAGTGGAGAACATCGTATATAGCGATAAAAATTTCTTTATAGCGACAGTATCAAGATACGAAGGTCACTGTTAGTTCTTTGGATAAAATGATGTGTTACTTAATATGGTAAAGGCTCTTTAGATGAATACAAGCACTAACAAGTTCATTATAGCTACACTAAAAAGATTTAAAACGGCCTTCAATGACCATATTCCATATTCAAACGTCTCTATATTCGTCAAGAGATGTTTCAACACATATTTCGTACACACATGCAAAATACATTGTTTAATACAAATAAAGAAAGATGTTTATCGTTATAGGAAATATTTGTCAATCAAACTTTTCTTTAGCTTCTAAAATTATACAAGTATTAGGTGACAATAGTTGCCAGGCCACCTTGGGTCACACAAAGAATCTTTCTCTTTATCTTAATTTACAACAATTATCTACTTAAAATTTGATCCAAAGTATATGACAAGTATATTTACATAAAGATTTTACTTCTTATCCATCTTAAATATATTGCCTAAACTATAAAATTATACGAACAAGAGCATAAATCTTAAGCCTAACATTGGCTTAAAGTTTGATTATAAAATCTAGTTATAAATTAACACTTGATATTCATATTTGGAGAACCATAAAATTATTGATTGTAAATAGAAATATTTTACGGATACATTATTCCTGCATGTAATTCGTTTTTCATCGTGTACAAAATTACGCGATGCGATATACACGCACCTGACACACTCGGACAGGTTAGTTGGGCACGGACTAGTGTCGCTAGAAGAACGGTAGATAGAATGATAGATAGATGAGAATATATCTACACGTACGCGAAGTACGAATAAATATAATATAATGCGCACTGGCGATAATTTACGCAAGAGCATTATATATATTAATCTTGCTGAATATTCCAAGAAAGTCTGTCCATTTTTTCGAATGTCTCGAAAGTATTTTAATCTCTATTTACTTGTTGCGTGTCATACGGCGCAACGGCAGAAGAATGAATTGCATTTCACTCGAAGTTTTAAACACACGATTACACTTTAGAGTAGACCGTGCGTGGAGACATAACACGTACGTAAACTGACTAGTAGTTAAGTTCGGTGCTAATCAAGAAACGTGTATTAATTATACACGCAATTTTATTACAAACACGATTGCATCAATTATGTTTTTTCGGAGCGAGCGAACAGGCTTAACTCTTTGGAGGAGAAATGTAAATTTATCTAGCCACGCCAAAAATCCAAGATCAATGGCATATATGCTTCACATGTATAACATAACCTCCAAAGGGCTAATCACGAAAGAGGCAACTCTCTTCTGCATTGCGCGCGGATTTTGCACGTAATTATGTACAGGCGCGTATTTGCCAGCGAATCTCTGACCGTATACCACAATTCTAATCCTATATGTGCATAACGAGACTTGCGTGCACACTACGACGTGATTGTGTACGAGCAGAGGATAATCGACTTCTGTCGAGGTAAAACACGAGGCACGAGCCACTTTTCGTCTTCTTTTCAGATTCAGGATAATACATTCGTATACTTCTAAGTAGGTATATTACTGGATGTGTTTTAAAGAAAACGTTTATTTGGATATAATTACGTATCCCTAACTGATCTACCAGACGCTTATAATTTGTTACGCGTGTTTAATTAATCATAACCTTTAACGAGTTAATGGATCAGCTAGGTAATATACAAGGCGTAAAAGCTAATATATATTTGCGGGTACTCGAGAAGAAAGACTTAAAGCATTACAGCAGTAATAACAGTGATTTCACGTTTCTGGGACGTCTTAAGATAAAAAGCGCGCAGGTCGTGCCATAATTTAATGAACGTTTGTCTCATAATCTTAGTGCGTCCCATTGCGAGTGAGAAATACAAATAAATCATTCAGAGTTCAGAGGAAAGTGAGACTCGTAGATGTCTCACGGTACACTTCGCGAAGCACCTCGTATTTTGTGCCAATCATAACGTTTTAAGCCGCCCAAAGATCTTTAGATCTTCCCGCTTGTACAGCTGTTCTATACATATATGTATTCCAAAAGAAAAGAAGAATACTAGGTCCAACGAACGTATACGATCCATTTGAGAATTAACTTCGGTAATAAAATTTGAAAGGGTATAGCATTTAATATAGATATGTGTATATGGTATTACGCAAACCAGTTTTATGCACTTCACTAAATAATTTTACTTTCCTTGTCTACCCTCGCTATAAAAATTTTAAACCCATTATTATCAATCGTCTTCCTCGTTATTATGTTGTTTTATACGCGATAAATCGTGGCATTAATACAGATATGTATATGTATATGTATATTATAATCAATAGGTATTTGTGTATAAATGATTTGTAGTTGGTTCCCTCGAGCAGAGTGTAAGTGGTAACCAAAGTGACCTTTTTCTTCTTAATAGGAATGCGTGTTAGAAAAGTAACGTTGATTTCGATCGGAAGGATCAGTAGGTGCGACAGGCAAAAACAGGCGGAGTTCATTCGATCGTTCCGTCAGATCGTGTTTTCTTTAATAACAGGCTTCTCCTTCGTTTTATGCCGCAGAATGGTCATTAATACTGTTGAAATTGCAAGAAGACGAAAAAGTGGCTTCCTCGACATATTGCAATCTTCCGTATTGAATCTTAAGTGTTACTAATCGTAAGATCGTAAGGCTGACCTCCTATGTCTAATGTGACGATTCAAGTTGAGAATATTCCGAGGAGATAAATTATTTATTTGTTTACGATAACGAGGCCGTTTGTGAATCGTATTTCGGGTAATTCGTATAGACTCGAAAAACTACCATTACAGTATGCAGTGAGATAACCGCCCGAAGGTGCGACCCCGTCTGAAAGTGCACGAATTCCACGAGTACGTATGTACTATATAATTAAAACAGAAAATATAACAATGACAACCATAGTACTTACGACAACGCTAATCATCTGCGATGAATAAACATTACAACTAACGAAATCGAACGTATTGTGCATTGTATGTCGGGAAAGAAATAAAATCAAAATGAATCGATTGACATCGAGTCTTCTCATTTATGTAACCTCTACCTTTAATAAAAACATTGTAATATTAACTAAAGTATAATCATTTACTGATTATTTTTATTTTTTTTTGTTTAGATTTACTTTAGATTTATATTTATTTACACATAGATATATTACGCATAATTTATGGTTTAAAAAATATTATTTTACCTTTGAAGGTATAGAAAGAGATTTTTCGAATGTTCTGCTAATTTGAAGAATGCGTAGTGTTTGGACGTATTTTCCACAGATGGCGGTAGTATCGTTCATAAATTTCGGATAAGTTTCCTTGCTATCAGAACGTATTCACCGTGTTCTGTTTACAGTACTGCGGTCGCGTCCATCATCATCACTACGTACTAGGTACGCTCGTTTCCCTGCTCCTACCGTTCAGTATTATTATGTCTCGCACGATTCGTTGGTGATGTCCAAAGGCGTGGTGCATTCGCGTATTTTCGAAAGCTACTTCGCGTGACGATTGATCTCGGAAGTGGCGGTCGACCAACGATACGCAACAATGATTCCGTGTTACGCGACGATCTATGTTCTTTCAGTGGCCGTATTCAGTGTCAATGCTTTTCATGCAAAAGATCCGTTGGCGCATCACGGAAGATGTGAACCGATCACGATCAACCTATGCATGAATATTCCGTACAATGAAACGATTATGCCAAATCTGATGAACCATCAAAAGCAAGAAGAAGCTGGCCAAGAAGTTCATCAATTTGCACCCTTGGTCAAGATGAAGTGCAGCCCTGATCTTCGTTTCTTCTTGTGCACGGTGTACGCGCCTGTATGCACTATCATTGACAGAGCAATACCTCCGTGTAGATCGCTATGCGAGAGTGCTCGAGCAGGGTGTGAACGATTGATGAACAGTTTCGGCTTCGCGTGGCCGGACAATCTCGATTGTTCTAAGTTACCTGAAAACGGCGGTCCTGAATTATGCGTGGGTCACAACGAGACCACACCGCCTGAACCCTCTCCACCGGTTTATACGCCACCGCTCATGCCTGTACCCGAATTTCAACCGTCCTGGACCGGAGGACCAAAACCGTACGGTAGCGGATTTATGCTCGGTGCCAGAGATTTTGGTTTTGTTTGTCCAATGCAGTTCAAGGTCCCGCATGAACTTGGTTACTCGCTGAAGGTCGGCGACAAAGTTGAGCTTAATTGCGGCGCTCCTTGTGATGGAATGTTTTTCACCGAAAGGGAACGACGATTTTCAAGGATCTGGGTTGGCACTTGGGCCTCCATTTGTGCAGCTTCTTGTTTTTTCACTTTCTTGACGTTTCTTATTGACACAGATAGGTTCAGGTAATTGTATTTGTATTTATTTATAATAGATTATTTAATTATCATTAAATAATTAGTTATTAGTTAGTCATTAGTTAAAAGCACAGTCTTTTAATTACATGGCTGTTTGTATTATATGGTATGTCTTTATGAGATATACATTATAGTAAATTTTATCACAATACAAAAAGTATAAAATTCTCATACTAATATGATATGCACATGTATAACTTTCCTTGAATATAGTATATAAAATATATAATAATGTTATATTATATTATGCACATTACATTTATGTGTAGGTATCCCGAAAGGCCAATCATTTTTTTGTCAGTATGTTACCTTATGGTAGCATTGGCATATGTGATTGGTTGGGCAGCTGGCAATTCCATTGCCTGCAGAGAGCCTTTTCCACCTCCTTTAGATATGAGAATTCAAATGGCATCAACAATATCCCAAGGTACCAAGCATGAATTGTGTACAGTACTTTTCATGGTGCTTTACTTTTTTGGGATGGCATCCAGTATCTGGTGGGTCATCTTAACATTGACATGGTTCCTAGCTGCTGGGTTAAAATGGGGCCACGAAGCAATAGAAGCTAATTCACAGTATTTTCATTTAGCAGCTTGGGCTGCTCCAGCAATAAAAACAGTTACTATCCTTGCATTGGGAAAGGTAGAAGGTAAATAATCTAAAACACAAGAAGAAATTATTTTTAATATAATTCATGTACTTATTATGAATGCATTACTTTATATTTATAGGAGATATATTGTCTGGTGTTTGTTATGTGGGCCTCTGGAATGTTGAGGCTCTACGCGGGTTTGTTTTGGCACCATTATGCGTTTATCTAATTCTCGGAACTGCCTTCTTATTGGCTGGATTTGTTTCTCTTTTCCGTATACGCACTGTTATGAAGCACGATGGTACAAAGACTGACAAACTAGAAAAATTAATGATACGTATTGGCATATTTTCTGTGTTATACATAGTTCCTGCATTGATTGTCATTGCTTGCTTATTTTATGAGCAAGCATATTTTGATCAGTGGATGTTGACTTGGAACATGGAGATGTGTTCAAGGCCTGGACCACAATCTTTATATTCGATGCCATGTCCAGTTGGAGAGCGTACCCGCGATGTCGGAAGGCGGCCAGAATTTGAGGTTTTCATGATAAAATATTTAATGGCTATGATTGTTGGTATAACAAGTAGCTTTTGGGTGTGGTCAAGTAAAACATTGACTAGTTGGCGACAATTTTTCAATCACATACAAGGACGTCGTGCTGAGGCATACGTTTAAAGACTTGACTAGTTTTATGCAACAAAAATGGAAAAATTTTGCCTTTCTAATTGAATATCACGCTCAAATAATACATAATCAAATTAAAGTGGAAAAATATACATTTTGTTGCATCTGAAATTATTCAATTTATATAATGTAATGTTACTAAATTTGATTTAGTAGGAAGAGATCCGAATGATGCATTCGATGAAATATGCATTTTTATATTATTTTTGTATCTTATCAGTGCATTATAAAGAGTAACAAGAATTATACAAATGTACTGTGCCAAAATATTTTTTTATCGAGATGATTGTATGCTTCTTTAAGATATTTGTGAATCTTTCTATTGTATTTTTATGAGAGTTGCGTAAGATCTGTATAAAATGTTAGAACTAATCATTGCTTAGTTTACAAGTATTATTAGATGATTTTTGCATCATATTTTAAGTAATAAATTCTTCCTGTTTGCATTAATAGAACTCATAATTCATCACAACACAATAGCTCATCATTTAAATCGTTTATAAATGCTCTGAAGAAAATGTGTTCAATGTTTATAAGTGCACTGTTCTAATATGCATAAAAAACAATAGGTACTATTATGTGTCATTGTAGCTTCAAACCTCCCTTTTTAGGTTTGATCAATAAATTGAGAACAATTACGCTTACTAAACTCGCGAACAACTTTTATACTTTAAAGAAACAGTTTGAGAAATATTTTACAATATTTAATTAAGACCTACGAAATATTCAAAATTTTTCTACTCTTAACATTGAGCAATTTTATTAATGATCTTCTTAGGTTTCTTTTTTGTTATTGCATTTAAAAAAAGTTTGCCATTGTAGAAAACAATTGAGGCAAGCATAACTTTGAAATATATAAAATTACATAAATTGTAAGATGTGTATTACTCTAGGTTAACTGCATTGTATATATACTTATACACGTTAATTTTACTATGTACTATAATATATTTTTCAGAAGTTATGTACATAAACATGTTTGCCAAGTGATTGGCATTTTCGTATGTTTCCTATGCATAATCAAATCTCGAAGGGTTCGATAACTGCGAGCCGAATAGAAAAAACGCAGTAAAGATTTGCGTATCGAACGCAATCATTGTTCCAATATAACTGATCAATTCGTCCATTGAAACTGCCGAGCTTTTGTGTATGTCATGTATTTACGGCGATTAATAAAAGAAAAACTTATTAGTAAAAATATTGTAACTACAACTGCCGTACTTATAGTAGATGCGCAAAGTATCATATATGAAATATACGTGACGTTGTGTAAAGTAATTACAACTATTATATTCTTTATATAATAAACCTGAATATATATACATAAAAACAAATGGTTTATATGTGTATGTTAGTTTATTTAATCAATTTGGTTTATAAATATTTAATTACAAAATATACACATGTGCAAATCATACAGTATCAAGCAAATAATTATTATAATCAATCACTGAATATTATTGCTGTGTTTTTTTTGCTATATTTTTTGGAGGTTTAAGAAGTCCTATTCTTCTTAAATGCTTTATAAGAAATGGTGTTACACCTGCCGTTATTGGAAACCGAATAGGTGCCATGAGTTTATGAAAACCATACGCAACCAAGAAAGTTGAAGTATTACCAATGACATTATTTATTTGCTCATCTTCTACGTTGAATATAAAGTGAATGATAGGTTTTAAATCTATACCTCTGAAATCAATATTTCTATAATCAATGCATGAAATTATTTTAAATACGAGTAATATATAAATTCTATTTTTTCAATATTTATTTCTCGAATAATCTTAATGCTTATGTTTTATTAGGAGAGAAACCAAATAATATTCTGTAGAATTAAAACTTTTAAAAGCGTCAACGCAAAAGAAGCTTATATGTAAAAAAAAGTGGATTATGCAAAAACGAACCTAACTACGGCTACATAACAAGCACAGAGAGATACCAGAGAAAGTGCTACATGAAATATGACAACAGTAATCCCATAATCCTTTGCTACTATTTTAAATCTTTCTTTCCTGGATAAAGGCGGAGTAGGTGTAACCACCTGCTGTTTTCTATCATTCAATAAATTATTTGGCGGTTGAGATGCTTTCGTCGAATATCCCATATTGTAGATGTATTTTGGTTTAAACAGTGAATTTTCTGTGACACAGCTTGTTAGACCTGAGTAATAGATTACAATTTCTACACTATTTTCCTCGTCAATAAGAATTTTATAATAATTATTGATAAAAGCTTACTACTAAAATACATTTTGTAAAAAATATTTCCTTTTTATGTAATTCCTACACCACATGCAGAAGTTTTGATTTAAACCACCAATATTCTAATAAAAAATATTATGGAAAATCATTGAGAAAATTTGTCTTCATAGTATTCTTACTAACTGATTTTATTCAGTTTTAGTTGAGGTAAACGAATGCTTCGATAATGAGATTTCTGCATATCCTCGGCGATGTATTTTCCGTCTCTAGCCCATTGACCGCCTGGCATGTTCAAATGCGTTGATTTTCCATTCGAGCAAAATGGTTTCGGGACGTTGCTTTGCATCGATCCATTCAAACTAACTGCTCCAAAACAATCGTACGAATCTACATGTGTATCACTGGAGTTTTCCAAACCATTTGAACGCTCTGTTGGTTTTGATAATTGTTGCGAAAAAAATGATCTACAATCACTCTTGCCATATAACAGTACCGGTGCAGCGATGTCTCGTGCCCTTTCAGGTGTAAATCGCCCGGTCTCATTAGCAAATATTTCGGAGACGTTTGTAGGAAGCGATAGAGTAGGAGTATCGGGATACTGACGGACACTTGTAAAGTGAAGATTTTTCATGCGATTTTGATGAACGGCTGCATACCGGATACACTGTATTTTGCCTAACGATGTATTTGCTGAAAAAATTGTCATCAAAAGAAATCAGATAAGAAATGACAGTGTAATGAAAAAAAAGAAGTAAAAAAAATTGTAAGAAATCTGACAAGTAGTTAAAATATTGTTTTTTATCATTTTTATCGTTATATATATTAAACTGTTTTCACGCAACGAACTTCAGTTCGTTGTTAATTATTATGCAACTGATACAATGGAACAGTCATTGTGAAAATGTTTATCATTGTTATTGTTCCTGATGAAATGTATGGTTGCAGCATAATATAATTACAGCAATAATGTAACATATATACGTATAATTTAATACAGGTAACAATATTTTTCTATTAACATAATCGATATTAGTTGTTTATTTAATTAATTTAAATGTATAAGATATAATATAGAGACATCGGTTTCAATCTGCCATTTCATAATAATACGAAATGTTATGAGAGCATTATTTAATTTAATCGATTTCAATTTTTAGAGATAATAGTAACAGACATAAACTCGTACATAAAAGTAAATTATAAACTTCATACCTGTATGCGAAACCTGTGATAAACTTGTCGATAAATAGGAGTTACTGATACGGGATAATGCCATCTTAAAACCTTTAGAGCACTTGTAAGCAGTGGTTCTGTTAATATATCACATAACACTATTTTATATACACATAGAAAGTAATGTATAAATATATGCCTGTTGAAATATATAAAAGATAATCTTACAATGCAATCTCGATGGAACTGCTTAACCTAAGGATAATTCAGCGTTTATATTTCTCTAGCTCTGCAGTATAACACACATTTATAGATTTCTCGAATATTCATTGGTTTCTTAAGAAAATTCAATAATGCAAAAACGTCATACAAACCGGTTAATACTTTCTCTCTCTATATATATATAATAACACTGAGAGGCACGTTATAAACTATTGATGCATATACGGACTAATAGCCATTTTTGCTAGTTATTACTCCTACTTTACTCCTGCGTACATAGCACACCGCACGCCCTCTGTCATTCGTATGTGTGTTTAGAACCAGAGTTGGTATTGACATTGACAGGTATTGATTATCAGGTGTTATCAGTAATGTTGATAAAAGTTGACAATGATTGAAAGTAAACAAAAAAAGTATCGTCGTGTTTAAGTTTTATTGATAACCGAAAACAATTTTCGGTATCAATACTAATTACCAGTAATCAGAAGAACCTTGATCATTTGTCATCATTATTTATTCGTAATTAAAATCATGTGAACTAAACTATTAATTCTTACACTACAACATTTAACATTTTTATAACTATTATGATATTCGGTTTTTGTTATGAGCAACGTACATAATAGGCTATCACCATCATCACCATTGACCAACGACAGGAGAATAATATACAAAATATACATAGAACAGATTTACCACCTTATGGAACTTTGTATCGCATGTTCTGAAATACCGATCGTACAATATATTTGAGATTTCATTGTGCCATCTACGATTTAGAGCGGTGAGTATTGGAATTATCATTGTAATATTATTTTATGCTGAAACGATAAAGTTGGGAATGCCATTAGAATGACAAGAGAACTTTAGAGTTTCTAAAATTATGGCACAAAAATACTTTGAATGATATATAGTGATCAGTGGATAGTTCGCAAATGGTCGTTGATAAGAAAGATTACAAAATAAATAGATGGAGTTTATATAAATAGACTTCTTAGAGATACTAAATACAATTTCTAAATTCACTAGCTCCAAGTTATGATCTTCAAGGTCCCTACTTCAATGTATCGGTATGAAATCCAATCGGATGTACCGTAAAGTCTTGTCCGGACGTGGTATTTATCTCGCCTGTATCACAGTTAAATATCCTGATTTGCTACATTTGGAGAAGTAATAAGATTCTTGGAAGCAATCAATATTTTGGTGATTAGTATCAATATTGAAGTTTATGTACATATTTATGTATATTGTTAAAATGTGTTTAAACAAAGACGCTAATGACACGTTTTAATGTTTCGGTCGTTTATGCTTGTACATTAATTATCGTCGTTCCCTCGAACTAGTCTTAAGGAATGTTACACGTTTGAAAAATGTATAATGTTTGCATTTGTCTTGCATTCATCATAGAAACTTGATTTTGTATACATATTCTAATATGGGTGTGTGCATTCTGGACGCGTAGGAGCTTGATCTCAAATGAATAAAATCACTCCTAATGTGCATATGATGTAAAAAGACTAAATAACGTAGCGACGTGTTACAAAACTAACTTCTATGGAATTTTACTTCTAGTACAAGAAAACGTTCCACTCGTACTATTATTTCCATAGTTCTTGTTGAACTACGTCCTTGTGAAATTTGTTGCGAGGACTGAAACGCTTCAGCTTTTACATTTAACACTGCCGCAAAGTTAAGAGCGCCGTTGATCGTAACTTTCGATTCCGATAAAACGACTTGCTTTGCGCAACAATACATCGTACTTTAATAATGTGCCTCATTTATCGTTATAATCGCATTATCGACATTCCATTAGTCTGACGTTAATTAGATTTCACCTTGATGCTGTTTTCGTGACATTTATCAAGCTACAAAATAGGAAAGTTACGATCGTTCGTTTACGCGGGAACTCTACGAACGACGTTTTACCATGCGACATCGCTGCGATAATATGTCTTTGCAGTTGCTAATAGGAAAACAAAGAGAGAAATATGGTCGTAGCAGGATCGCACGGTAAAATGTCGCTCGTGTGCATTCAGTCTTACTTTGCATACTGAAGTTTCGCGAAATGAATCATCGATGGATTTGTCATCTTTTGCGGAAATCAATCTCCTAAAGGCTAATTTGCTTACGTTTTAGCGTGTTATTACATTTAGTCGTTACGACGTACGAGAAAGCTTTTTACGTTAACGTCAACGGTTGGATGTTTAAGGAATTTTGAAATGAGAAATGAAATCATGAAATTAGAAACTACGTCTTTTAATCCAATTAGAAAAATACTATATTTACAGTAATTCGATACTCGGATAGAAGTAACATAAAAATCGTTCGATTTGCACGTGAAACGTGGATAGAAAAGTGCGACCTGGCCTGGCTCCGAATGGAACTTCGAAACGGATTGCAAAGATATCACAGTTGCACACAGAGCAAAAGCATTCTCTTCGGCGTGGCTCTTTTTCACATTACGCCAAACTTGACAAGCTACGGAAATCTGCGTTATTTCCTTTCGTTTCGTTTACATTTCGTATGTAGTTCGTTTCCCTTCGTTTCGAGTTTCGTCCGGTCGCTAACGGGTTACGCGTTGGACATAGAATGATTTTTCTCCGACATCTTAACAGGCCTTGGATGGAAGAAAGACAGGCAAAAGCAGACTAAACAAAGAAGGTGAGCGAGTTAGAAAATAGTGACATACGTATGTAGCGTTGCATTCGATTTCCGTACTCACTTACCGAGTAATAAACAGCCTATTCCCATGAACCCGACCAAACACTCCACGTCCAATAACGCGGAGAAAATAAAATTTCCCAAAACAGCTGCTATGTTCCCAACGGTGACGAGCACGTTCAAACTGGTGGACCTGGATTAGAAAACGGCTGGTTACTCGCGATCGAACGTCGCGAACCGTGGTATGTATTTAAGCGTTCGGGCGAACATAAGTTTCGCGACAATAGACGAAAAGAGAAACGAATCGCGTTATAACGAAGGTATACACGTTCGTCTGGTTATTTGCGACACAAGCATTACCTTAATGGAATAGGAATAACGTCGATGTTCATGGCGGTAACGATATTACCCGTTATCCTTGTCGTCACGATTATAGCGGCTGCCAGTGTCAGCATATAGGGAGTTGATTGCGCCCAGTTTATTCCAAAACTGCTTATCACCGATATAAAGAAAGCGGCAACTACAACAGGAGCGATTGGTCATCCGACGAGCGCGGGGTCCTCATGTATCGCGGAAATTTGCGACACCTGAGTAAGACTATAGTTACGGTGGATGAGTTCTGACGAATACGTTAAAACAATCGGACGTATATAAATTGTTGCGAATATATGATGTTCGTTGTCAGATGTCTCATTCGTTATTATCATACATTTGTAACCATAGCTTAACGAGTAGTCGATCGTTAGCGAAAAAACGGTTCTTACGCATTATTATTTTCTTCCTAAACTTTGAAGTGTATACCATGCCAGCGAGGAACGAAAACACGACTGCCGAGACTGCGATGATGGAGGAATTTTGGTATACCACCGCTTTGATTTTCCACTGAAAAGTAAATGCGAGAGAAAGAGAATTAAGTAGAATTTCTGATTATTCCAATGTTGGGAAACGATCGCGGGTTAACAAGCGTTGGCCACGCACTTCCTCACCGTTATGCAGATGTTGTTGAAATCTGGGTAGTCCAAGTAATCTCTGGCTGGAACCGACATTCGACGATCCAACATTTCGCGTATGGTCGGCGCTCGGTCCTCGGTCCACCTCTCGTAGTCGAAATTATTCAGAATGGTGAAGAGATGCGGCACCCAAAGTCTCATCGTGTTAAATCTGCGCTTAATGGACGGTCGGATCAGGGTTTCGCAGCGCAACATTCATTTTCGAACCGAAGAACTTACCCCAGCATGCTACCGAATTGGAGAAAATTTAGAAACATAAAGACTCGCAGATACGGAGAAGAGAATAAAAGTTTTGTGTTGTAATAGGCGAGTCGTATTTTTTCGGAATTCGTTTTAAACACGGAGCCCTGCGACGATGGCCATACGAGTAGCGTTTTAATCTGAAAGGGAAAACAGGAAACAACGATGCAAGCAATGGTTAGGATTCTAGAGTAAATTATCATCCAGGTATTCGAACTGTATCTTTGCATTGCGTCTTATAACCATAGAGTCCTCTAAAATTTTTATGATTTTTTATGATTATGATTTTTATGATGAAACAAATTATTCCATATTTGAAACTTCGAAAAGGATAGACGATATTCATCGAAGAAAGGGGAAACGGTCCGCTTGTGAGACGCAGCATACTACTTAGCAAAATAAAGCAAGTAACGTAAAAATATACGTCATAGTACGAGAGATGACGTGTCTCGAGTACGTATCCGAATTCTTGCGACGCGATTAGGTAAAATGGGAAGGATTCGAAAGATTTGAATCTCACCGGAAATGTGTCGGCTGGCTTCCTTCTGTTAACGGAGTACATTCTTTTAAGCAGCATCAGAGCTTCGTCGAGTTTACCGTTCTCTACGAGGAACTTGGGACTCTGAGGCAGCATGCTAGCTGTTACGAGACCGAGAACTGGTACAATCGAACAGACCAACAAGTAAATCCGCCAAGCGGTGTATCGTTGATTGAACACGTTGATGGTCAACGGCAGAGGAGTGATCAGAAAAGCGAGGACTGAAAAGAAACGGTCGTTTGATCGATGACAGGACCGAGATGGGACGAGAGAAGCAGGAAATCCGAAGCAGGTAGTACACGCATGGCTTACCTGCTGGGATAATGATCGCTACGTTTATAGCGAGGTTTCCCCATCTGGTGAAACTGGCCTTGTAGCTTGGGGAGTGAAATTCAGAAAGATACGTGGCAACCATCGAGAACGGTCCTCCCGCGCTGAAATTCGTACTCTTCGAGTGAATGTACCGAAGCGACGTGCCACACGTGTGTCACGGCACACGTGTCGGGTATCGGATATCACAGGATTGTAGAACTGACCAGGGATGATACTCACAGAACACCGTTGAAGAACTTGATGACCAGAAACCCGTAGTAAGAATCGATAGCGCTAGCGAGTAAGTTTAGAATGCAATCCACTAGGAGGCCGAAGATGAACAAATTTCTCATTCCGACATGCGGTGTTAAGTGGTCCCAGAGGAAACTGGTCAACGCCATACCTGTGTGCGTTCGAGATCACATGAATCATGGTATAATAGTATCATGGCAAGTGGCTCTCGACGAGATCGAGATTACCTAGGAACGGGAACCCGCAAAGAACACCTTTGTCAAAGAAAGTGAGCCTGAGATCGCACTCGGCGGAAGCTATGATGAAGGCGGTCGTGGTGGTATCGAAGATGCCGGTCCACGCGACCGGCAGAGCCGCGAGAAACAGCATCACGTTGAACATACCATAGCCTGTGAACGAGAGGGAAGGAAAGGTACACATACGAGAGTAAAAGGCATTTTGAGCCGCGAATCTGTCGCGACCATCAGCACGAGTCCTCTAACCTGTTGCCGATATAGCTTTGTCGACGTCCCCTGTTTCATCCGTGTCATCGGTTCTCACTGAAAATCACGAGAAGCTTGTCGGAAGAGCGAACACGCAGAGCAACGCGTTGCGCAACACCAAAAACCGAATTGTATAAACCGAATCCCGTCAAAATCCTTACCGGTTATCGTCGATATTTTTCCATTGCTTCCACTATTCGTCACCATTTTTTCAATCTTACTGCGCGTCCAAGGCGAAAAAGGCGGAAGGTCGTGGCGACTCGGGATCCGAGAACCGAGAATCGAGCAAACCGAATCTCGCCGAATTAGACGAATCGAAAACCACCAATCCAAATTTTACGCTCGATCGTCGCGTTTATGGATTTATCGTCGAATCGAACAACTTCCAGCCAGGTGTGTAAACGTTTGCGCGAATATCACGAAAGCCAACGAACTCTGTGCGACGACTCTCCTCCGATAGAATCCACAGCACTCTGAACTAGTAAGCGCTTCGTTTACTGGCGAGCATCCCGTTCGCAACGGTGTAACTTGCCAATTAAAACGGGTCAAACGATTCAATTGTTATGGTTCGCTCTCTCGGTCGACGAGTCCTCGTTTAGCGTCGCGTTAAATCGTCCTCCGATATCGCCGATAGACCATAACGATATCCACGATGATAATGATGACCGTACTGCAGCAGCAGCGACGGCTGTTTGACGGTAGAGGCGGCGGCAGCGGTAATGCTTACGAGATTAACTGACGAATTCGCGTCGCGGATTTTTGCACAAAACCTAAGTTTAGCTGTGATCGTACTACGCTAGACGTAAGTAAGAACAAGCATCGTCGGTAAGGAATGGGAGGGCGCCGCACTCGGGACGAGCGTTCCTCCCAATTTGAATCGATCGAAAACGACCTTCGACCCTTCGATCCGATGATATTCCGCGATAAGATAACCGCACGTGCCAGTAACAACTTATTCTCTAAATATACGACGGCATGCTTCCAACGTTATCAAGTAAGAAGATACCATTTCCTGAAAAAAAATCTAACACGAAGAAAACGCGTGTCGTCGGAATCGGTGAAAACAGAACTAGTTCGCTCGATCGAATCTTGATTCTTCCGACCAATCGATCGATCGTCGAGTCGCGAGAAAAAGAACGCCGAACAAGTTCTCTCGCCTTGCTCTCCCACAATCGACTCGATTCTCGAGATTATTCCGATTACCATTGCAAATGCACGCCAGTCGTTTCGAATATACGTTCTACGTCTACCTTGCGATCTATCGTCAAGTTATGATTTTCTCGCTAGATGCGAAAATCTCGTAAAAGAATTGGCAACGACGGATCGCTTGGCTCGATCGAGAGGGTTGCTCGTTTGTCTGTTTAAACACCGTGATTCTTATATTCGGATAGTTTGTTCGCTAGCTCAATAGCGACGCGTACATCGTTGACGCGATTTGGTCGCGTCTGCGTTGCGCAAAGTTTTGCCAGAGACCTCGAATTTATATGCCGGCGCATCACGTGAGAATTCTTCGTACGCAATCGTGATTGCCGAAATTATTCCCGATGCGAGATATTCACAGTTGTGCTATAGCATAAGCGCGCTATCTGTTGCGCGTTGCGAGCTGCGTCTCGTACGTATCGTAACCGACAAAGCTGTTCTCCCACTTTACGAGACAGTCTTCACGGTCGCGTGACAGGCTTGTGATCAAAGCGCGTCATAATTGCCGTTGAAACCTCGCAGCGCGTGATCGATCCGCGTTAACGCGTATAGAACGTATCGAAAAATGGTTCTCGCGATGCTACAGAGCCAGCGAGTTGACCGAATTGGTCGATCGATCTTTTCGGACGAGAAGCCAAGGATTTCCATCGTGTTCCTAGAACGAGTTAAAACGTGGCCGTACACTCGAACCAACTAACTATACATACGTATATTCGAGGCGCTTGCTTCTCGGTATACGCAAATACGAAATCTTCGAGGTTCCCTGGTGTCGCGTCCAAAGCTAATGGCACAAAGATAATCCCTTTGGGTAACCCTCTTGGTTCTCGTCTGCTCGTCCCGTTAGTTTCGAAGGTCTTCAAAGCACTAGGTAATTCGCTCCCTCGTTTCCTCCTTGACGAACTCTATGATTCCCGAGATTACGCGCGTTTCTTTCTCCTTTCGATATATCGCGGTTTCCTTGTCCCTTCATTCTCGCGAAATTAACATCCACGAGAGGAGAAAGAAAATCGTGGTTGTGCGCGGCCGTAGCTACGTGCAGGCAGAGTAACGTTATTTATTCGGTCCACGTACACTCTTAAAGATAAGGACGCCTAAGCAATAATACCAACAATGGTAACCGACTCCTCGCGGAACGATCGTGTTTCCCTCCCGTTTCCTTCCCATTTTGCGAAAATTTATATCGCTCGGGATCAGTTCTCGCTCTCATCTTATTATACTCGTACGCCAGTGTACACGCACTTGGTCGAAAGTTTTCTTCTTTAACATGGATGGCGTTCGAGTTGGGAATTTTTTGAAACGACCGTTCTGTTAGATTGACGATTCTCTTTGATACAACGAAGAGAAATGTCAACGTTCGAGAGTTTACGATTCGATTTTTACTAGTCCGTCAAAGCAAAACGCTATGGAGCAACGCTCGAAATTCGCGTTTCCAATGTCTGTCTTTCGATTCGTGTTTGCAACACGGATCGCTAGGCAAAGTTCCACGACTACTTTTGGTCTTTCCTTATTTTTTCGTCTGGTTTGTCGGTAAAAGCTTTCTCGCTCTTAATGCAATTCAAAATTGGACCATGCCACAGGAGGGTGAGAAGTTGAAGTATCGTTCAAGAATATTTCAGAGACGAGATCGCGATAAAAAGGGCGGGAAGAGCGGAGCTTTCTCGTCGCTTTGTTTCCCGCCGGCAGCGTTAATTAAATTACGCCGAGAAAAAAGAAGTGAAGAAAAAAGAAAGAGTAGAGAAGAGAGCAAAGTTTAAAACTGGCGTTTGCCTAACCTCGTCCAAACTCGAACATCGCCTCTTCGTTTCGAGATCTCGAGGCAGTTTTTTCAGCCACTAACGAAAATTCCGCATCGATGGCTGTTATCCAGCGAACATATCGGTCACGTGGTATGTAAACTCGACGTCACGGATAAACCCTAAATGCATCCACATTTGCCGTTGGTTCTGCGAAGATCGTTGTTCAAGAATCGTTGGACTCGTACGTGTCTTTCAAACCGCGCTGCTCTTGAACGCGCTACCTGCCGTTTGCATATTTTACGAACCAACCGGATGGTTTCTGTATCTTTCCCTTCCTTCCTATTTTCGACGGCTTTCGCGTTATTTTCTTTCTTATTATTTTTTATCGGCGATACAGTCGATTTTGGCGAATTAGTCGGAAATGTACGGAAAGTTTAAAACCATGTTTCTGAAATATCTTTGATATTCGAATAAAAAAGCGAATAAAAGGTAGCAGATTGATCGTATTCTAAATATATTTATTCTAATACCGAATCTTATAATTACACGAACCTACAGTTAAGAGAACTTTGTGGAAAATCGACACGGAATTTGGCACGAAGTGTATTCGATTGGAAAGAAATTTGAAAAAGAACGCCAAAATATTTCGTAGAGGTATTATTGTTACATCCGGTGACTCTTTACGGTCGAAGCGGCCACTAACTGTGCACATAGAATTAAGCGGACCGCAATAATCCTAAGGAACTGTCATAAAACGAAGATTTTCGATTTACTTTAAGGCCGTTAATTGGCATAAAACACCTTCGAGCCAAGAAGTTCCTTATGGTTATTGCTCCATCAGGTGAAAAAGTGGGGAAACGTGGGTTTGCCCATTTTTCACGGGATTCCACCCGCAAGCGACCAGTGGTGGTGCGACCACCACCCAGCAAGAGTTTTCCTTTGCGACAACATCGTCACCGAACTTCACTAGATCAACGACTTTAGATCGGTCGATGACTTTAGATCAGTGAATGATGACTTTAGATTAGTCTATATCTACTTTAGATCAGGCATCTCTCTAACTTACACATCCGCACCGAGCTTAAACATCTTGTTTACAAGTTGTTGGAAATACATAATATCTTTGAACTGTTAATCAAGTGTTATAATGATTCAACCACTCCCATTATCCTAAACGAAATAGGGGATTGATCAGTTTCGTGGCATCGATTGTATAATATAATCGTAACGGGAATTTACGACTACCTTTGATGCGCTTCCTATCGTTGACACGATAGAGAAACAATTATATATGTATCAGTATCGGCTTAAGCAGGGCAGATAACCACATTGTTCTTAATGACTAATTGTGGAAGATATTTTTAGCAAAATGGTGAATAGTATGTCTTTTCACCTTCGTGGTTACTGGAAGACGAACTAATCTTCGCACGCTGAGTTTACGGAAACCAAACGATGACCAGACGTAGATCGATAATTTCGTGAGAATCAGATTGACGATCTGGAAAGGAAGCGAGATCGAGATGGTGCAGACCCAGGGCAAGTAGATCGACCAGTTGCGAGCAGTTTCGTATCGTGAAGAAGGCGAAACGAGAGTTCGATAGATACCCTTTGCCGTTACGTGGGTTTAAGTTTCAGGGAATTTTGGGGCGCGCTTCGTTTTCCTACTTGCGATTAATCGTCGAGAAGTTCTGCTCTTTCGGAGATCTGGCTGCAACTCGACCGTCTCGGCTTTTCGAAAACGGCACGATAAACATTTAGATGCCGATCGTTCTAGCGATCTCGCCGATAAGTTTCACGAGTATCGGCCTTGCCTAGTTAAAATATCTAAAACCACGTGGCTCGCGGGGGATGTCGATCGATTTTGCAGATTTTACCGGAGCAGAGGGGAGTTCGATGCAGTTACGTTTCGCTCGTTTTCGATTCGTGTCACTCGGAAGAGAAACGCTTGCTATGAGAGCGAGTATTGGGAGCGGGAGTGGGTTGTGTATCGTGAGACGTTGCGAGGCGATGAGGTGAGGGTGGCACGATACAATCCGATACAATTGGAACGGTGAGAGAAAGCTAGAGAGAGAGGAGAAAGGGAGAGACTAAACTGTCGGCAGACCGTATTTATTCTTGTTGCTTGCAACACGCGGGTTACATTGTACTCTCTAGCTAACTTTCCTAACGATCTCGTGGTTCTGCTCGTGTTTTCCTTAAATACGACGAAACTCTGAGATAAGCCGAAACCAGTTAAACCTAAGCGTTTCCTTCCCTCCTTTGTTGCCGCTCGGCAGTCGTTTAATGCTTGCGAGAAAACGAAAGGGTTCAAGAAGGAGAACTGGATCTTCGCTTCTAGAAATTCGCTCGCCGAAAGGGAACGATGAATAGGACGAGAAAGGAATAGAAACGGGAATAAACAACGAGAAGGGCAGTTTGCGAACTTTTGGTTTCCTGTAAATTCTTTCGGTCTTTCTGCTTGTTGGGACAGACGCGGATTGTCTGGTGCGTGGTGTCGCAGGAAGTTTACGATTCGAGAAAATATTGATTGCGTTATCGAGATACAGCTAATGGTTATACAGTGCAGAAGTGCCAGACAACCTATGGGAGACTCGTTTCAAATTCATCGCGTCTCGCTCTGTCGCATGATCTGTAAACAATGCGATTAGAGCCGCTATCCGAGCCGAAATAAAGTTATTTCAAACTGCGATAGAAGCTGCGATCAGTTCGCTGCATACGAAATTTTGACGAAGTTTTAGAGGCGTCGATATAACGTGTTGCTGCCAGTGTACATTATAGCGAACACCCGATGTCCCGTCATAGCTTGCAAATGCTATCGGCGCCCGCGTTAATTAGATACTCGCTCCAATGTCCGATAATTGCGCGACAGTCGTTAACTAGATCGTACTCGTTTGAGAGAACTTTTGTTCGCGGTACATTTGCGTTCGCGTTTAATGCATGATAATGACCGATATGCGTTCCATATGTCTTTTGCAAATACGTAGGTATACCGTTTTATTTAGCGCGCATGTCACTTTCCCTCCTCCTCTGTTGTGAACTTTTGAAATTTGTGGAACCGTGTTAATTTGATCATGAACATATTTGATCGTTCGTGTTAACCTTCCGACATGGAAAGAAATAACGAAGAATATAAAATAGATAGAAGAAGATTCAAATTGTCATAAAAATCGTCCTTTTTAGATTAGCAAATTCTTCGTTTCGTAATCAAATTCAACACGAAACATTTTTTTGTTTAACTATAAGAATCAAATATCGTGGTGACCGACACATAGATTCCACCCCTTCTAGTAGATTATTTAGTTGTAGAAATTATTGTTATCACAGCTGAAAAGTGATTGTAGAACATTGATATACCATAATACAGTATCGCGTGGCTGTGAGCGGGCGGAATAATCTCCTTGACCCTACGTCGTTTTAAATCTTCTGGCTAACCGATAGCCCATTGGTAATTTTGCTGATAATTTCATTCGTTAAGAAACCGTCGAAAAATTTCAAACAGTCCGAGACTCGTTTATTTTCCGTCTGTTGAAATAAGCTTTGCCCCGATTGAATATGCGTTTTGCAACGACAGGTTTGGGATATACGCGTATATGAGACAGGGTAAAATAGCGAAATGGCGATCGTTCCGCTGTGCGTAAATGTAACATTTATTTCGGCATAAATTATGACGATAGATACATAGATTAGGTATAAATACAAAATGAATTGACTGTAGACAGGACTGTAGTGAAAATACATCGATGCGTTTGTCGCACCAGTACTCGTACTCGATTCGTTCCGCTTATTCCCGGCAACTATGATCGGCTCGACGACTCGTCGATTCGTCGACGAGCAATACTCCACAGAAATCGAACAACGTGATCGAATCGCGTTAGCGGTGCTTATAGAAAATACATACCAAGTCTCCGATTTTGTGAGCAACAATTTCTCGCACGGCGAGTTAGATTTGATTATTGGCGGGAAACTGCTCTATCCATCGTTCGCAAACGCTACACGCTCGGTACGATGGCTAGAGAAATTTGCAATTTTTGATTTCGTATAGCGGCGAGAGACCAGAAGAGGTGCACGCGACCTCACCTTTCTTTCCTTTCCTCCATTTTGATTCGCTACGGGGTGCGGTGGTCGTCGACGACGTCGTCGTTGCCACCATTTGATTCTCACGAAACGACCATGATCTTGGCGAAACGGCAACGATATTCGCTGCTTTCGATGCCGGGGAAAGGGCAGACTGGTGAACAAAGAAACATTACCGGAGAAACGATCGAGAAAAGAACACGCAACTTTTTAGCACCGGACATTAAGAACGTAACGCGTTCCCTCGAGCGCAGTCGAGTCCGTGTAGAATATGTACATGTTCGGAATAGCGGAAGAAAAACGCAAGCCCGCGTGAAACGCAACGATTTGGCAAAATATCGCGTCGCTTGTCGCTACATGCGTCGTCGTAACCTACTTACATCGTATATGTATATAGTTTTTACGAACCGGTTCACGATTAATTAGGATCACAGCCATAGCTTTGAATACGAATACCTCTTGTTCGCATTTTTAAGACCGATACGATTATAGTTAATAATTTGTTTGCTGATAGTCGTAAGATTAAGTTGCAGGCTTTTCTACCATTACATCTCTCTAAAGCGACTACACATTGATTACGAGTGGTGTAGATTGCCGTTAGTTGTACGAGTTACGGAACTAGGAGAAGCAGAGGCGGAGGGTGAGAATGAAGTTGAAGGCAAAGATGAAGATGAAGGCGAAGATGTAAGAGGTAGAGCGTTTAGACTAGACAAATCGGATGAGAAGCTTTGAACGAAACCGGACTAGAGGCGAGAAGCCGATTACATTTAGCTATGTACTATGTACTACTTTATGTATCTGCTGTCCTATGGTGTCTGCCGCGGATCGACCGCATCTACTTACAGTACTCCTGTAGCGTACTAAATACTATGCTTGCATGGCAAAGCTCGACTACCGTGTTTCAAGCGGAATTCGAGGGTATTTCGTCACCGCGACGATCAGCCGTTCGCGATCCGATCCGATCTGATCCGAGTCGATTCGGTCCGTTTCATTCGGCGAATCGACTACCGTCGACATCGTGCTGCGGGTTTACGAGATTCTGTCGATCGTTCGTCTCTGTCGTCTAGAATCTAGAAAAAATAAAATTTACCTACCATTCGGACGTGATCGCAAGATCGACGAAGACCAGAACAGTGGACTCGCCGTGGAGACTGCCGAGGTGAAACACGCCAAAGAAAACGGACCAATAGGAATTATAGAATGGGATTTGATCGGATGATGACGGTTCTAATGGCTATTACGATGACGATTATGACGATGATGACGGTGACGATGATGATGACGATGACATTGACAACGATAACGATCACATCAACTTTTCTACGACCACTACATGATATACGTCTACTTTGTTAACTCTCTCTACTTTAGGAGCATAAACACATCTAGCCCCTTGCTTCGTTCCGTTTCAATCGTTCGATAATTTCTGTTTTAGGATCTTCGATTTGATTAAGATCAGGATCCGCGATGGAAAAATAACTCGAATCTTACGATGCGCCATCGTTCGACGATAAGAATCATATAGCTTCTTCGAAAGAAGTGTCTACACGCAGCGAATAACGTCACGTGTAAACCGATCGAACGATTTCAAACGGAACCTTGACAGTGGGCAAGATGAAAAGAGACTGACTAGAGACCCGTTGTGCACCCGACGAGGATGGACCGCCGTTTTCGTTTCGATTAGACGAAAGCGTGCAACGGTGGGTCGAAGCTACTGCTAAGTAGTTAGGAGGGACCGTGATATCGGACGTATACGTTCACTTAAATCGTTATCTACCGATCTAAATATCAGCTAGTCGAAAAAAAGAAGCGAACACAGGATTAAGACTGTGTCGATAAGCGAGAATAGTGTTTACCGTTTTACGAGCGTGCAGATATCTATCTAGAATTTAGAGACTCGAGAGTCGCCTTCGCCTCCAATCAACGATATCTTATCGTGATAAATCTGGCGAAAAAAATATATACGAATAATAGTAGTAGCAATAGATGGAGTAATCTTCGTAGAGCTTGTTCGCCAAGATAGATAAAAATTTAATTTAGTGCTTGATTTCGTTTCTTTCCATCAACGTAGCGAGCTTATGCGAGGATTACTTCTCTATTTTATCTGTTTATCGGGCGACGAAAGCGACAAAAAGGAAAAGTCATGCGCGAGCCTAAATATCTGACGATTATTCGATCAATTCTTCTCCAGCCTCTTTCAAATGTTGAACAAATCTACGACAGAATCGCCTTTACTTATCAGCGATTCGGACTACATCTAACAACTACGATATCTGCTAGACGAAGCGTTACGTTTCTACGTCTAAACTAATTGTCTACGACCTACGGACATCGATCGAGTTTTCTCGAAACTTTAACTTAGCTTTTAAACGAATATTTGTACGCTGTTTTCGTAGCGATTTTCTATTCGGTGAATCGCGAATCGGCGAGAAACGATATCAATGAATTTTCCACAGTCTTAAGTTGTCGTTTTGCAAGAAACGTTAACGAAGGAACTTTCCTTGGATAGGAAGGATAAAAATAAAAGACAGACAAGGATGATTTGAAATTTAGTGGAAGGGTAAGCGATCAATCGGTAAACAGCTCGCTCAACCTCGCCGAATCGCGAAAAACCATTTGAAACCCTGTAACGCGTAATAGCACACGACTAAATGGCACGTAGAATCATACTGGGTTCATTCGCGATAGTCTACGTTTGGACAAATAGAAAGAGGAACGGACGCGAAGAGATTGTTTACATTCAAGTACGGAGGAAAGAACGAACAACAAGAACAAGAAGGTGAAAAAGCGTAACTGAGGGAGAAAATAGATATAGAGAAAGAGAGAGAGAGAGAGAGAGAGAGAGAGAGGGAGAGAGCAAAAGGTAGAAAAGGAGGGAGCATTGTTCGGTTATTCAAAAAAGATGGTGTCGCCGTAAAATCTTGACTATAGAGACACGAGTATCCATCGAGGTATGTTTAAAGCGAAACTTATCTGGACACGGGCGTTCTATTGGTCGATAAACGCTAATTTACGATCGATTGTAACTTACGTCTATGCCGTTCGCATTTGGTATCAGCTAGATATCGTTGAGCAAAGCCGAAGGTACAAAAATCACCGGGCTCGCGATCATTGAACGCGATCATTCGAAGTTGATTCGGATCGAGGGAGACGTCGCGTCGTGTTACGGCCGCGCGTCTCTCTATTCTTTAACAAAAATAAGTATCGCTTCGAAGTTAGGCCGCTACACGACAACGATCCTCGACCCTGGCCAAGAGGATTATACATATGTGTATGTGTTGGGTGGAAGCGCGCGCGACTAACGGGGCAAAGTTTCCCGCGAGCTCCGTTCCTCGGAACGGCACGAGGAGGTAGGAGCTCGAGGAACGGGAAGCGTAGGAAGCTCGATCGCGCGTCAGTAATAACGATGACGATAATCGATCGGTGGACGAGGAGCAGCGCGTGTCCACGAAAGAAGGACGCATAGGAAAACTTATCGCCTGCGAGATTTACAACTTACGTGCTAATACTTTGGAAAATGCTTTTCTCGATCTTCGATCACATTACTTTTGTATACTCCACTTCCATATCGTTCGCCACTAGTTAAAAACTACTTAATTCGACCTAAGTTTAAACGCTACCTTTGGACGTGTTGGCTTTTGCTCGTTTGTCGGGTGTCCGATCGCCCGGTTCTTTTTCCTCGATTTCTCGTATCGCGTATCGGGTATCTTGTGTCGCGTGTCCCGTATCAGATATCGCGTAACGCAACCGATCGGTCGCGAATTCGATTGCAGCCTTGATCGCTAGTTTTCGATATTTTTTTTCGTGAATTTCAAGAGAATCGAGATCAGATAGCAGAATCGAGAACCGCGTTGTTGACGTAATCGATAAGCAACCCATTTGAAAACCACGATGTAATCCGCGTAACGATCTGCTGGATCTTCGATACGGAAAGTGATCCTTCTTTCCAAGAGAACGTTTGTTCCGGATCGAGAATAAATCAGAAGGGAAGCCGCGCGCGTGATTTGGTTAACACCCATTTCCTTTTACGCGTAGTGTTCGCAATCCCCACACTCGGACAGCGTGGGTGTGGACGGGCACTAGGTGGGATTCGAGTCTTCGTAGGCCTTTTCGTAGTCTCGTCGACGAATCACCGCAAAGTGAGTCATTTGGAAGGTGTTGGTCTTCTTACAGCCACGCTCCAACGTGCCAGTCATACTATAACCCATGTTGAAGTCGCTCGACGACACGTTCGACGTCAGGTACAACTGACGACAAAAAGAAATAGGCAACGTTCACATTTGCTAACATCTGCTATGCGTATATGTCTAAATTCGTGGTACAGGTGAAGTGAAGGCAGCTCTTCGCTTGTATCACGAATTACGACCTACGGCGTGTAATATCGCGTTTGATAATTCGCTTGCCCCGACGAAAGCTTTTGATCATTTCTAGCAAGGAAACGCACACACGTGGAACTTAAAGTTCCGACTCGCGCGATTCGGTAACGAAGAGATTGGAACGGTATGTACCTTGAAATCGGGATCAGTGGTCATTCTCTTGAAAGAGCCGATAATATAAAGCGTGCCCGTTCCTGTGTCTACCATTTTTGCCTGAGTGCTGTACCTGAAACAACGTTAATTCGATAAGTAACGCGTTGACCGAACGATACGCGTGAAACGACGATGCGACAAAGTGGAAAATGCATTTTAGACCGTTATGAACTTGTCCGGTATGTTAACCACGCCTGCCATTTTTCTGAATTTATACGACGCATAGCATTCGATTAAAGTTTTTGATAGAGACCAGCAAAGCATGCAGAAGCGTTTATCCACAGCAAGCAATTGCTTGTCGAAAATCGTAATATTTGTCGAACGGTACGTGTGTACAGTGCACAAGTGTAGAAGGCGAAAAGGATACGGTGAGATCATAGAATCGGACAATAATTAAAATTGAGTTCAAAAGTTAATTTATGTCTGCGTACGCCCGGATTATGTATCGTATAGCCTTAACTTTGGCTGGATCAGTCGATGACCTTACTTGATACTTTATGATCTCACTGTGTTGCTTTCACAAGTATCCGTATCCCAGCGTCGCATCAAACAACGGGAGTGGCGATGACCGGCCATGATAAATTAAAGCCTTGGCTAGGTAAATTAAAAGGACAAACATATAGCGCTGATTGTAGTACATCAACATTTTCCAGCTGTTGCCAATTCTGACGGGCAGCTTTGTTGTAAAAAAAACATGCGACCGCTCGATTCTGTGTGTAAGCGCTTTACCGTTTCGTGAATCAGTAATACGATTACCGTCGCGTTTCTCTGCCATGCTTTGATACGATCGTTACAACGTTTTGCTCTCGAAGCGATAAACGCACAACAGATTGAACGAGGAAGTTTACTTTGTTCGACCAGGCCTAAGGTCCGAAAATCGATTATCGAGAACGGTAAGTGAGAAACAACAAGGATCAAAATGTCGTTGTGATAACGTTATACTGACCAACGATGAAAGAAGGCAATATCGGATTAAAGAAATAATTTGTCAATTGGCAAGTTAGAAATTATTTGTAAAATTTCATTTACTTCACGAGCAAACTCTAGTTATTAGTACTAATAACTTGTAACTTGTTACTTGTAAAATATCACTTATAATATTATAGTTGGATTAGGGAGCAAACTATCGGGAGGTCTCGTGTATATGTAGTTGAACGAAATATGTGCAGAGATGATCCATAGAACGATCGGGGTACATTGCGAATAGGAGGAGAGAAATCGCGAAACGAAGCGTGCCGCTACTTGGGCGTGGAGTCGTACCCGCGAAACGAGCCAAGAATAATTAATAAGGAAAGAAAGGTTGGAAAAAAGAGGGAGGAATTCGAAAGGGAAAGAGTGGCGAAGGAAGGGATTGGACCGTTTTAGGAAGCAGGGGCGAAGGGTGTGAAGGGAACGAAGGATAAGCGAGGAATAGAGCGAGAAGCGCGAAAAAGGAATAAAGAGAAGAAGGGAGAGGGCAACCCTCCCTGGTGACTCGAGGGGCTTATTCCGGCAAGCGCTTCAGCCGGCGACGATCATTAAAAGTTTAAACGCTCTCCATTGAAGTGCGGCGGATCCAACACTCGGTTTAAAATCCACCGTGGCTGGTGCTTTGACTTTTCCTCCGGTTCTCGATTCGCTTCACAAAGGAAAGTTCCGAGCCGGAGCACCCTTTCGATGCTCGAGCTGTCCGCCAACCTCTACGTACCTACCTACGTAGCTACTCGCATCGATTGCCTACACACGCTTCTGCTTGTTTCGCGACTAAAATTTCTTTCGCTCGTGCTTCGATCGCTGGGCACCGTGTTGCACGTCGAGCTGTTCAATAAAACATGAAACGAACGAATTTCAATTGGCGCCGTTTGTCGACCTGTCCTAAACGCGATCGAAACGTCGCGTCGCGTCCGTTGCTCGTTGTTAGTTTCGCGCGGAACTTTTGCTCAAGAACGGGAGAAAGGTTTGTCGATCGCTGTTGATTACATTTTTTTACACGTACGTGTACTATTGTACGTGTGTTATCGAAACGAGATATAAAGTGAATGTGTGTGCGGTTCAGTCAGGCAAGGAAACAACGCGCCAGTTATACACTGTCAGCGAGGATGCAGGATTTTCGGGGCGTAATCGCGAGCTTTGACCGGTGTCGCGTGTGAACGTGGTCCGAACTTGCAAATAGCGCCGTGTTTGCTTCGCCGTACGAAAGTTGGAAGCGGTTCGAATCGAGGATTCACCGACCGCGGACCGGTTTGTTTGTCTTGACTTAGCGCGGTCTGGCTCCCATGCCGTGGGCGACTCACAAAATTACTAGGTGGAATATTTCGGAAAATTCGCCTCGCGAGTGCTGCCAAGCGTGAGTGTCGCAGAACGATCCGAATACGACACACGACTCTGCCCCGTTTGACTTTGTAATTAATTGCACCGTTTTCCAAGGCGAACGCGTGTTAAGTAATTTTCAATGGGATACGTTACAAACGATAAGCTGTAATCAGAGTTGACCCTGCATCGCTCGATCGTATGGCTGCAACTTCTCGCAAATCGGTATGTTCAAACGGTAAGTGGAAAGTTTGCACGCAAGTCGACACTCTTGGCAAGTCAGTTTCTCGATTAATTGGCTCTTTCGACAAGTTTGGGAAGTAATTGGCTGTTCTTCGACGGACGATCGAGGATCGAGGGCGACGTCGAGTCGAGCGCTCATTCCACAACTATTTCTCAACTACGTTGACCCTGTCGCGCATCTCGGTCCTTCGATATGAAAGGATAAAAAAGGACAAGAATAATGAAAAGGACGAACTGTTGGATAATGACATTATAGAAGAGCCGTAATTAGCGAGACATTGGAATAAGTGGAAATAGGACACATACGTCGCGATGCGTTGAAATGCGTGGAAAATGAGTCGAGGCCACAAAGGAGTAGTTCGTGAAAAGGAAATAAGTGGGTAGTGAAATTTCGGATGCATCGTCCCTGTAATCTTCGGCTGGTAAAGTGGCAAGCAGGGTATAGGCATTCCAACCACGTAACCTAAAAGCACGAATTTCCGTTGCCGGCAGGAATACGGTTATGGCAAAACGTCGTAACGATGTACGTGTGCATCGCTCGCGTCCTCTTAGAACGAGTCCGTTAACGTCGTAACAATGGTATTATCGTCGACAACGTGTAAACGCTTCGACATCTCCAGCCATCCTGATACCACGCAAAACTCACCTCCTGGTTCCAGCAACTTCGACTACCTTGCATCGACTACGACTCCACCAAAACGGTGTCAAAGTCCAGTAGGAACTGCTCGCGCTTCTCGCCCAGCCTTCCTCCGGAAATAGAAGCACCTGCGGCATACAGAACATATTCGTTGCTTTTGCGCGACAAGAGATACGACAGCGGAATGTTGAAATTTCACGATCCAACGAACATTAAAGGCTGAACATGAAAATCGGACGAAGTGGCGAAGAAATGGATCGAAGGGAACAGGGCAAGCACAAGAGAGTTAGCTAAAAGGGGAAAGAAAGAGAGAGAGAGAGTGAGAGAGAGAGGGAGAGAGGAAGCAGAGTTCGTAAAAGGTAGTAAGTTTTCTCCAACGCGCGACAAAGGAACGCTTCGGGCGAGCCACGATCCTCCTTCCGGGGCTAAGCTCTCCTTTGCGTTCTCTTTAAACTTGTCTCTCGTGTGATGCCTTACGCGACCGATTTTTTCGTACACTATAGCCGCGATTCTTTTCGCGCCTCTTTCCCATTGGTACATTGTATCAACTAGGATAGATGGAATACAAACCGACACCCCGTGATTTCTTATGCGTTACGATATTTTAAGACAATCTCGTCGATATGGAAATACCATCGATAGCTTACGAATACTTGGTCTTTTCGTAAAACGAATTTGTAATGAAAAATGGTAAAATTGCAGCGAATCGTGGGAAGATAGAGAACGCGAGAGAAAAGTTGATAGGAAAGTTTCTCGCCTGTTCGGTAAACTGATGAAACTGATGCGTTCGCATTGGCCAGCGTTGCTTGCTCATCGAGGCGAATCATCGAAGAAATCAGTTCTGTCGTCTGGCTTATTTAAGTTCGAATAACGAACTGCCATCTTCGTAATTTCTCTGGCAACACGACTCGCGAACAAAACGGAAAATACTTTTACGGGCGTTTCCTCCGTCGCGAGCGCCCTCCTTTGAATATATCCCTTCGTTCTTCTCGCTCGTTTTTCCGTAGCTGAACTCGGAGCATCGACCTCGTGTTCCGAGCAAAGGTGGCGTTTATTCGTTCTCCAACTCGTATACCTACGTAACTTGTAGCTCGTAATTCCAGGTATCGTAAGTTAATTTCGCGAGATCTCATTGGGGATATACGATACGGGATACACCCTCCGATACACCATCCGATCCGCGGAATCAGTAAGGGTAACCAGCTTGCCTGAGTACCTTGCCCACTACCTTGCCCGTTCTACGCACACCGGATATACCTACCGGTTAATCCGATAATCCGCTACTTCGGTCCATTGCCTCGTCGATCGCTCTATTCTCGTCTCTGGCTCCACGCGCGTGCCTCGTCTCGTCTCATCGTTCTCCCTTTCTTTACATCGTTTCCCAACCCTCCCGTTTATCTTTCTAATACTACCTGTTTGTCACCCTTATTTGTTAGCTGAATCTCCTTTTCCTTTTTGCGTGCTTGTTCATATCTGTTCGCTATCTTGCGTTACACACACCAAAGCACAGTCGAGATGTTCACCACCCTCGATTCCAGATAAAAAGTACGACAATTATTGCGTACTTCGATCAAATGCACTCATCAAATGGACTCATCTCGGGAATTCGCAAAGTTTCGCTTGATTTAGTTTCTGAACACGATTGGATGCGCAACGCCATCGTGGAATATCAATGGTGTTGTAAGAATAAGAATCGGGAAACTCTTGACTCGCCAAATCGCGCAAAGAAAAACGGTGACACGATGTTGGATCGAGCTATGAGTTACGAGCTATGAGCCACAGCCACGATAATGAATTCGACCGATCAACGTGACGCGTCGAACATGAAACTTAGCGGGTCCAACAAAGTCTGTCGAGTCTCGCGTTTTGAGAAATTGCGAGTTCCCGTTTCTCCCGGGGCTTCGCCGAGAAAAGTTTAGCCAGAGAATTGGCGAGACGATGCGAGCGGAATTTTAACTAGAATTCGAAATGGCGAGGAATTTTCTCAAGGAATTTCTCGTTTACCAATTTCTCTCTCCTTTCCGTTCGCAGCTAGCGAAGGCTCGAGCGATCGAGTTCCCGAGGACAAAGCACCGGGTATTTTCTGGGTTAGTTGCTCGAGAAAACGGTAGCCCGGTAACGCGATGCCGTTCCGGACGATAAATATACATATACCTACATGTACATCTATACACATGTACGTTATATAAGTATATACATCTACAAACATGTAGGTTATATAGGTAAATTATGTATATATATATATATATATCCAAGTACACGTACATATTAGGTTGTACACGGGTACAACCTAGATTAAATCCGGTTCTCTACGAAATCCCAGAAATCGCGGTACCCACCGATCCGTGCGACGCGACGCTACGGTCAGCAATACTTTACACCTGCCACGCTACAAACCTAATTAGATACGACGGGCTTAATCTTGCACGCGTAATGGGGTCGTTGAACGAAACGGGTAACGACCTCTTCTCGTTTCTCCTTTCCTCTTCTCTTTTCCTCTTCTCTTCTCTTCTCTTTCGCCCGTCGCGAGTAAGCCGTGGAAGATTTTCCTGCGAACATTCGACTCCATCTCGTTTATCGATCATCGGACCAACTAATCGTAATTCGAATTTCTATCTGCCCTTCCTCTATATCCGATTTGATAAACCGGGCTCTACTAGCTACGTTCCATCAGCTATTCTGCCTCCATTCACGTACTACCCTTAAGAAAGAATCAATCTTCGAAACGACTCGTCGAACAAATACCGCGAAGTGTGCCTCGACTCGATTTCGATCGATCCCTTTCGCATTTACCTTCCCCTAAATTGGGGAGCGCTTCTTTTCATCCAGCCTTCTCTGCAGTCTTCCATCCGCGATTCAATTTTCATTCGGCAGCACTAGGTCGCCTCCGTATCTCGAATCGGCAACCGTTGGACGATCGCGTCGCGTTTACGCGTTAACAACCGTCCACAACCGTCCTCGTTAATCGTTAAGAAGTTCGTACACAGAAGTAATTAAGCGGCGCATCGTCGACTCGTTAGCGTCGAAATTACGTTTTAGGCAGCCACTCGAGCAAACTTAACGATTCGGCTTTGATGGTCGGTGTCGAGGAAGAAAGAAAAAGGAAGACCCGCTGGCGGCGATGCGACAACGGAACGATCGATCGACAAATTTGTCTACGATCGGTCGATCAGCCGCGTAAAGGAACGCTCATGGCGGTATCACTCGTCCTTGGTTTTTGGTTTCTCCGATTTTATGCAAGGCTGGAAAGAAGTGGAAGAAAAATGGAGTTACGATAATGTTTTGTCGCGATTCGATCGCTTGACCATCAGAGGGCCAAGCGAAGAACGGTGTGAAAAGAGACGCACGAACGTGAAGTAGATAACGGATAACGGGTGATGGGTGATGGGTGACGGGTAACGGGTGACAGGAAACGGGTTGCGGGATAGACCAGACGGGTGACAGAGACGGAGGTTGGGGATATCGTGGGGTTGAAGCGCAGTGTAGGGACTTAAACAAAGGAGAGCCGTTAGAAACAAGTGGCGCCGATTAAAAACGCCGACGCCACTCGCTGCGATGCATCGACAAACACGTCGTGTTTTACTCCAACTTCGTTTTCCTTTCTTCTCGTTCTGTTTCCGTTATCGCATTTTTTACACGCGGTCAATCGACGTCCCGATGGAATATCCGCGCTAACATTTCCACGATTCTTCCCTTCCCTCGATCACCGTTATCATGTTCTTCAGGCAGTCGATCGTCATCGTGAAAAATCGTTTTCCTGTATTCGGTGGGAAACAGGGAAAGCAACGAGAACGTGTCGATACAGGCACGAGAGAAGCTGTACGAGAAATACGGCGAGCAGTACGAAAGCGTAGATAGGTATTCTAGAAAAGCGAAAAAAGAGGGGAAAGAAGTTGGAGTAAGAGGTAGAAGTAACGGGCGAGAGGAGTAAAAGTGGGGGAAGGGGGGAGAGAAAGGAGAAATGCAGCGTAAAAAGTAATTGCGAATCGTGACCGGTGGTGAGGATGTCGATGAAAAAACTAGCCTTCCGTTGGTAACGCGGTAACGTCCTGCGACCTACATCAACGAAAGCGAGGATACATTATTACTATCATCGGAAAGCAAAGCTCCGATGGTGCGACGGCCGCAGGGTGTTTCAGGGTCGGTTGCCATGGCAATGCGCTGGGACAGCCACGGGGTGCAGCCTGGAATATCCACCCTCTTGCCTCTTTTCCGCGATTCACCCTGCTCCCCCAACTCACCCTCCCTCTTTCGCCTCTCTCCGTTTCTCTCAATCCCCATACCGTCCTACCACCTCTCCTGTTCCACGTTTCCTCGCTCCACATCCTTTCCGTCTACCATCTCCGTTCCTCCCGCAGTCCTAACCTCTGGATCCAGCTCCTCTCTGCCTTCCTGCAACCCCAAGCCCCTTGGCTCTCCGCCCCCCAACCCCATTCCCATTCCTATCCCCATCCTTCCGTCACCACGGCGCCTCGCCGCGCCGCGCCGCGTCATAGTCATTCGGTTGCCGTTCCTGCTCCTGCCACACTGCTTTCAATCCTCCTCCCTACCCTTGTTCGGCGTTCTTCCATCATGCTTCTCTCTCCGTATCGTTACCTTTCCGATTGACTCTCTCTTCCGCTACCTACGCTACTTCGTCTAATCGTACTACCAGTGCGCGCTTTATTTCGTCACAGCGGATATCATCCGGTCGCATGCTTTGTCTCGTTGTCGAGGCCGTCACGATCGATCACGCGCGAGACCAACGTATAGCAAGAAAGATACAGGTATAAATATAGTTTTTGGCAAATTCGTACTATGAAAGAAAAACCTTGTACCTTTTGACGTAGCAACCTTGTTTTCCCTTATATAAGCACGATATTACCTGGGATAAAAGAGTAATCGATTCGCGTACTCATCGAACGAAAGAGGAAGAAAGAAATAGTATCGTAAAAGGACCCTACGTTCCCGAACTCTGTTCGATTTCTAGCCTAACCCACGCTATCCTACGAGAAAAAATCGAGACGTTGCTTTACCGCCGTTGGCTTTTCACCCAGCCGAAAGCTCCTCCGCTAGTTCGGCCGTTATCGGAGCTATGCAACGTTCCTTGGCTCGAGAACAAACCAGTCTTTTCGAGTCTAGCGGTTCCATCGATCTCGATACCGCATTCGAATCTAGCTTTTTCTTCCTTTTCCACACACGCGTACACATACATGTTCGAAATATCGTCCCTCCAATGTTGCACTTTCTCGTTTCGAAACAATAAAAAACTGATCGTATTTTTAGCAATTTTAAATACCCACTATCGTTTTCAGGCGATTATTTATCGTATTTGGAGATGGATGTTTTGTAACGCTCGTTTTAGCGTATCCTATGACACAGGATAAGTCGATACGAAGAACGAGGATCCAAAGCATTTTATTTTCTCGTTATCTCGAACGAAATAAACTCCGCCGGACGAAACTACAAGTAGTGAAGCTTGTCTGCCGTTTATCATCCACGCGATCGTTTGTGGCAAAGCGGAACGGAACTGTGGCCATTTTCAAAGCAAAGCACGACATACCAGGACGACAAGAACTACGGGAAAAAACGATAGAGAACCGATAAATGATTTTCCCTTTTTGGATGTATTCGAGATCGGTCGATTCTGTCAAAATTAAATGCGAAGAAAGCGGAGAAGCTGAAATAAGATAGAACAAGAGTCGATGAATTCATAAATAGAAACAATAGCTTTTGCGACGAGGCTATGTTTTTTCCAACCTTTTCCTCCTTCTGAAAGATTCCGTGACCTTTTCCTTTCGTTGGTCCGGCGCAGTCTCGCATAAAAAGGGAAAGCTGCGGCGGACGAAACGAAACCCTTTCATCCGAGATATCTTTAATCGTGCCGACATAAAGAACGTCTGCGACACTGAAAGTCAGAGAGGTCACCGCCTAGGCCATTCATCGTGCTAGACAATGTTGCCTTTTATCGTAGCTCAACCGCGCGGAGACCTGTGCGTCTGTACACCCGAATACGCATTCCTTTTTCTCCCCTTTTATCCTTATTTGTCGCTTTTCTTGGACGATCCACGTCTCTCCAAGCGAAAGTATGTAGCTCAAAATAGAACTTCAACGACCGAGCACAGAAATTATTTGGAGGTTGACGCGAATTTTCGTGACTACGCGACGCATCGTCGTCGTCGTCGTCTTCGTCGTCGTCGCGGTCGTTATCGTCGTCGTAGCTCGGGAGATCTAAAGACGACAGGCGGCTGTTTGGTCGCGTCAGGTTACTCAAAAAAAGAGATCGTCTCTCGTTAAAAGAAAAGTCGGAGGGCACTTCTGCTTGAGGAAGTCTTTAATATGCAGATAACGAAATTAGCCAAGGAAATCATACTCATCCATATTCAAAACATTCGCTAGGAAGAATTACCATCCAGCTGGATTACGGATTGCAGACGTGAGATTGGATTAACCGGTCGTCTTGCGATTTCCCCGCCGTGCGTGTTCATTGTCGCGTATAAACGTATAAACGAACGTCCCGGTGCGGGATTTTATCGCGACATACAGCGATATGTCGTGATGTATAAGACGAGAAGAAAAGTTTCGCTGCGAACAATTTTCGGTCGGCCAAGGCTAAACAGCTGACGCGATAAGATCGAAAATATAATCTTTCGTTGGATGATCCGATGTGATATTTTACGAGCGATCGTCGATCGGAGTAACCCCTCGTAAAAATACGCCGGATGTTCTTTTCTGATTCGAACGCGATCTCTCGTTTCCCTCGCAGAGAGGAAAATTCGATTCGCCATGAATCGAAAGAATGCTGGCCGTTTGTATGCGCGAGACAAGATTCGAAAGGTGGAAAAGGGGGAATAGGACAGAAGGAAGGTAATAAATGAACGCGATGAATAATAACTTGGTTATTGAAAGAAAATTCCGGCCGATACGAGTTTTGGAACTCCGAAGCATTAGCCCAGTTCCACCAGCAACACGGCTAAGGGACCGACTTTCCTTTTCCCCCTGGCTTTCTCTTCTTCTCTCTCTTTCGCGTTTCGTCTTCTCCGAGGCCGAGTTCTCCGAGTGTACGCTTCGGCTGGCGTTACCGATGAGCCAACCTACCAACCTCCCGGCCTCCGTACTTGCCTCCAAGCCACGTCCGCATAATGGCTATTCAGATAGCGAATCGATTTATTTCCCCAGGGACTTTCGGATACTTGGAACCTTTCCCGTCCTGAACTTGAAACGGATCTTTCACCATTCTCTGTTCTCCGAACTCCGAAAACTCTTACCGGGCACCATAAAAACATCATTTTGCAAGAACTGAATTTTCTCTTTGCCTCGAACCAAATGAAATCGCGAAGGAGATATTTGTTCTTATCTTCCGAGTGATCGTAACAACGCTTAAGACGTAGAAATGACTATAAAAAAGACATCCGCTTACCTTGTTTGGATATCCGTTGTATCGGAGAAGCTTCTTGCAGCATTTGCCGCGATTTTCGTAATAAAACATCTGGACCATTTCTGCGCGATCGGTGGCCGCGCTGACGGTGAACGGCGCACCGTCGGTTCCGAAGCTCCTCGAAGAGGAGGCCGACTGCTGCTGGGCCGGTGATTCCCGGCGGCCGATCGGCACGCACGGGCACCACCCCGAGACCATCACACCGATCGACCCGGATCCAGCCCGATCCACGTCTTTATCCTTCGCCTACCGCGATCTTTCCTTCTCGCGCGCAACGTTGTTTCTCATCATTCCCCCTCTTTTCTCTGCTTTTCTCTGCTTCTCCTTCTCTTTTTATCCGCTTCGCACTTTACTTCCCTTCTTCCCCTGTCAGTTTCGCCCTTCTTTCCCCTCTTTCTTTCAATTCTTCTGTTCTCCTCCGTTAACCTCTTAGTTTCGCGATTTATCGCCTTACAGCTAATTTTTCGCAGTTCTTTGGCACTTCTTTCTTGGATAAATACTTTAGAACAAACTTCGTTGGCATTGACGTTATTTCCTCGTCTGTGAGCTCATTGTCGCCGCCTTCGAGATTGCTTCTGCCGTTACTGGTGCTGTTACTCTTGCTATCGCCAATGTTGTCAACGCAACCGTCGCTGCCGACGTCGTAACGATGAAATTTTGTTACTTGCCTTGGTATTATCGATCCCTGCCACCTTTCGTTACACACAACCTGAAAATATCGATACGTTTTTAGAATAGCTGCGGGAATTTAGAAATTAAGAATTCGTTTCCGTTAGATACGAATTTTCACGAATAATTGGCAAGTGTTCAGGATATCGTCCGATACGAATATGTATTTTCGACAAATCTCTGTTCGAGAGAAGAACCTTAGGGGAAAGAAAGCTACGTCCGGAAACGACATCGAGACGACACCTTACGCGAGTCCATTGATCCTTCCTTTTACTAGAGAAGGGCGTACGAAGGGATTCGATTACGTTGGTAATCTGTAAACCTGCCATCTGGTAAAATTTTTTGCTGGCGGAAGTCGAGGAAGCTGATAAAATCGATCGTTCGATTATATAATATACTACATGAAACTAATATCGAAATCGATAGAATTCGAGTGGTGTTGTGAGTTGTAAGGAAGGTACGAAGAGAATAAAAAATGGTCCTGCAATAATGCTAGGCTCATAAATCGGTTTAATAAGTTCGTTATATGGAATACGTTGTTTTCTAAAAAAAATTGAAGTTCGACCACGCGGCAATAGCGGCAGCGCAAGCATGAAAAAAACTGCACGCGCGAATTTGCAATTCATGAGAGGAGCCGACGGTATTTGTCGTCGGCGAAGCAGCGATATTTGCAGGACACGCTAGGCGACCCAGTTCAAGGATGGAGCCTAGCGCCTAGTGCGTGGTACCTTGCGACTTTTATTTCCTTTCCCCTCTCTCTCTCTCTCTCTCTCTCTCTCTCCCTCTCTCTCTTTTCCTCTACTCCCTCTCTCTCTCTTTCCCTCTACTCCCTCGCGACCGACTTGGTGACGTACTCGTACTACTTATACAGTTCACACGTACCTTTGGAACCTTTCTTGCACGAACTTTCGTGACAGGGAAGAACCGCTTAAATCTAAAAACGGCAGACTTAAAGGAGCAACAAGAAGCGAACACGAGTTTGCAAAACTACGTTTGTAAATTTATTTCGATAAAGGAAACGATAATTTACTTCCAGTTACGTTCGAAAAAAGAACCTGACGTACCGTTTAGACGTTTCTATGTATGAAACCGATTTATGTTTTTTTGAAGAATTTTTTCACATTCCTTGTCTTTTCTTGTCATTCTTCTATCTTAGTTATTACATCCTACTTATCTTTTATTCGATGAGAATTCGTGAAAAATTTATACATGGCGGGACGATGAGCCGGACGTTCATCGACCGCAAAAAACTATTCAAGTGTTTTATACGGAGCTTTCGATAGAGAATGACCGATTGGCCGGCGCAGCGATGCATCGAAGGGACAGAGCGGGGCGGATGCAGCGAAATGGAAACCGCAGGTTCGACGAACTCCCGGAAAATCGGAGGGAAACTCGCGCATCTGACCGGTTTGTACGCGTCCAGTTTTACCAGAAACCGTGAATCGGTATCGGTATCGATATCGGACGATGCGGTTTTATTCCCGCTGGAACCGGGAAGCGAACCGAATCTCCGACAGAAAACTCGACCTATCTTTTTAAATTTTCAAACTTGGCTCACCTACGCAAACGCGACAGTGCCATGGAAAAATGTTCATTGCACGCGACAGCAGTAAGCATCGAATTCCCCTGGCAAACGTCATTCCCTTTACGTGTGTTACGTATGATCGTCATTTTAATTTTTTTTCCGTGATTACGAGTCCGTTCTTCGATTTCGTTCCTACATGGTTCTTAGGAAGACAAAATACAGATAGGAAAAAGAGAGAATAGTTGGTTTCGTTTTTATTGAAAATTATTACAATTTCTGTCGTTCAAGTTTTTCCTGGATTTCTTGGCGCCGAGCTAGTACCATAAACGAGTACGCAAACATTTATGCGATCACCGGATTACGAGGCGTAAATTTATCTTCAAATTAGTAAGGTAAACTGTCTGTTGCTAAGTTCAAAACGATCAAATTAGTATTACAATACTATAAGAAATTTTCGATGTAAATAATCTTTTTCTCGATAATCGCGGAAACACTGTATATTTTTACTGTATATTTTACTGTATATTTTTACATTTTAAAATTGTTTCTGCGTCTTAATTAGATTCGTGTTAAAAATTTAAAGACGTTTGATCGAGGTAAGTTTACACTTATATATGCATATACACGCGTAACAAATTATTAGAACAAAAGCCTGACCCCCCAAAAGTGTTTTTTTTATGATACAATTTTTGCGCGAGCAAAATTCTAACGTACAGAAGTCGAATAGAACAAAAATCACGGCGGTATTTTTCTCGAAGCAAACGATTTCGCGTAATTGCAACCATTCTAAAAATGCACTTTAAAGTCGCGTTGTAGACGTCAATGAACGATTCTCGTTAAAAATTGCACGCCAAGCTTTAAGCGATTCTGTCGACCGTTACAAACGCAACAAACGATTTAATCGTGCAAAAACAGATGAAAATCATTGTGAAACGAATGTCAAGCGCGTGTAAAAAAAGCTTCACGAAAAATTACAAATCAATGTTCCATTATTAGTATGATTTAAAGTAAGCGATCCGATCGTCGCCAGGTTTGCTCGTATGGATTTGTTTAACAATCAGCCAGCGGCACGAGAACAACGGAATAACGCAACGGTCAATGGCCAATGGTCAAGGATCAACCGTCGATTCTTGACGTCCATAACACGTACCGACTCTCTCATCATCCATCAAAAAACACGAACTACATTTTCTAGCAGAGTGAACGCTCATAACAACGAGAAAACGTAATCGTAGCGATGGACCTACCTTGACACGAAGGTGGTCGATGCACGGCTCTCGATCAAGTCCGTAGCAAAAAATCCAACATTGCCGCGTTCATGGTTTTTGCGAGAAATTCAGCCTTGAACATTCGCTTCTATCGCGTCGTGTGAAATGGCACGAGTCATAGGAAATAAGCAAGAAAATATTAGACAATGCGTGAGAAACGGGGATGCGAATAGAAAGAAGGTGGTTCGTGGTAGAAAAAACAGGCTAAGCACGAAAGAGAATGGGAGTGGGAGAAACAAGGAAAGAAATGAAAAAACGAAAAAGACAGTGTGTATGTAAGAGGTAGAGATGGACAGAGAGAAAAAGGGGGAGGAAATAGATTATCGGAGGTACGGCGAGATTTTCCGATGGGATAAAGACGGAAAAATCAGGTTTGGTCGCGTGATCAGTATCGATAGGCAACTGGGAGAACTGGAAGAGGAAAAGAGGAAGAGAAAAGCGAGGAGCGCGCGCGTTCGCGCAATCGAAACAAAAGGAGAAAACGCGACTCTCGAGACGGCGAGCGAACGCGAACTAAGAGGGGCACGGGCTCGTCGGCTCGTCGGCTCGTCGCGCTCGACGTCGCGCTCGACGACGAGCGGCGCTTCCTTCGTTTCGACGGCGCAGGACAGACTGAGAACTCGCCACCCGTTGACCGGCCGCCACCACCGAACTCACTAAACCCCACACCCCCACCTAACTCTCTTATCCGTCCCTTCCTGGCTTACCGTTCCGTTCCGTTCCGTTCTGTTCTCGTTCTCTTCCTGTTCTGTTCTGTTCCATTCCGTTCCGTTCCGTCTCGTTCTATTCCCTTCCCCTCTCTTCCCTTCCACTCCCTTCACTCCGAGCCAACACGCGTGCCTTCCTTCCTTCCGCTCTTCCCTTCCGTGCTCTCTCTTCCGCCGTTCAGCTCTTCCTTTCGACGCTCCAATTCCTCGCTCAACACCGACCATTCGATTTTCTTTCCTTCCCTCTCCTTTCTTTTCTTCGTTCCATTTCTTAACGCGATTCTTTCCCTCTTTTTTCAGACTGTCTTTCTGGAATGCGCTTTCGGAAGAAGCAGCGACTCGTTAACCGACCGAAACGCGATACGACGCGACACGCCGCGGCTCGACGCGACAGGACACACGTTACAAGACGATGTGCCATGGAAAACAAGGGGATGCTTCTATTCGCGGTCCATGTGTGGATCGGGACGCGCACGCGCTTCCATAAATCTCTCTGTGAAGTCCACGAACCGCGTTTCGGACGTTCGTCCGTGCGTTACGACCGCTACGTGTTCATACCCGTGAATCGTCGCGTTCTCCTTCTGTCGTTTTCCCGCGTGCAACGATCCATCGATCCTACCACCTAACTTCCGTTTTGCGCAGATATTTTCAGGATATTTGCGACATAGAGAATTTATACTGGCTTTTCATAATGTCGGATAAGAAACGCAAGAGAAAAGTAGGATTCTTTGCTTTATCGCGTTTCTTTATCCTTTCGTAATCTCGGCAACGCATGATTTGTCACTCTTATAAACGAAACGTTCGCTTGTTTCGTTCGTTTAGAGTTTAAAAGTGTCGTAGATTTACCCGTTGTCATGTACAGTTAGTTGACAAATCAGGATATAATCCTATTTCCGTTCGGCGGTTTTGAGATTTCCAAAGTCTTCGTGTATGCGAAACGAAGGAATTTCGAGGGTCGCGCCGGCGAGATATTTCGGCCTCGAGAGCAACGAGCGAATATAGGGGAAGCACCCGCTTAAAAACGTCTCCCTAACGAACCTATTTACATTCGATAATTAAACGAACGCCCACGCAACGAAGCGTGCACGGCCAGACTTGAAAACAAAACTGCACCCCATACTCGACTCGTTGCTCTGTCGTCTATCCCGATTAATAATGCAACTTTAAAACCCTCGCCCGGTGTCGTTGTCTTAGGAACCTGAATGGTCGGTGTGAGTCAGCAAGATCCATTGGTAGAGCGTCGAGAACGTACGAAATACGAGCTGCATTGTCCTAACATCCCGCTTGTCGCTCTCAAGCACGGGAAGAGCAAAGCGAGTTAAAAAATCGCACGCGAGTCTGCTCGAACGACGGCCGTATATTCGGTTCTTTTCTATACGCGAACGGAGCTTTCGTTTCCCCGCGAACACGGAATGGTCTTCGCGAACGATAAGAATACAAAGATAGTGCTGTATACATGTGTACATATACGAAAGTTTCAGATGGGATGAAAGAAAGAAAGTCGTTTTCGTCGGTTCAGGCGGTTCTCGAGATTCGCACGCGCTTAACTACGAGACTCGCCGAAGGATCGATGAGCTTTGAGAAAATCGTCCATGGAAAGGGACAGGAAAAGGAAACCGGCGGCCGAGCGAGCAGATGAGCGGAAGAGAGAAAAAAGAGAAAGTTGTTTCAGATCCGCGCGTAACTCGTTGCATTGGCAAACGAATAAACGCGAAAATAGGTAGGAAGAAAGGGAAGGAATATAAACTCAGGCAGAGCGATGTAACGCGATGGAACAGCATTGGCCGTGTTCCAGATTTTCCTAAAATCCCCGCGGGAAAGCTATTTGCCGAAGTTATATGGCAGGAGGGTGGGTGTAGGGTCGATACTCGGTTTCGCCGAGGATATAAGCGGATTTTTTTACACGCGCGATAATTGAAGCACGCTCATTGTTTCTCGGTCGAGACCCTTTCGAGACCCCTTTATCTGCCGCGCCTTTCATCGGTCGGCTTTTTCGTAAACAGCGGGGCAGCGTTAATAGAGAAAACGGACGACATAATGCTGTCTGCGATTTCGAGCATTGTTTCAAATTCTATGTATATAGATACACATGTATATGTATACGTTTCGCTCCGACGACAGCAATTTGGCTGTTCGATAGACCGGACGTAACTCATACGATGCCCCCGTTGACTAATAAAATACGTACCGCGCTTGTTTCCTCTCGTCTCGCGGTAGCTCGACACACGGCGTACCACGTACGACACGTTTGCTTCCACGACCGGTCTGAGTCTGTTGCAGCCGCAACCGCATAAGAGAAACTCGCGCCTTATCCTCGAAAAGCGACCGGTCATTGTTTGGTTATTAGATTTCTCCTGCCTCTACGGCCGTGTTCGCGGCCACGCTCGTGGTCGCGTTCAGCTCCATTCGTGTAATTGAATTTCTACCGTTCGGTTCGCTCGGGATCGGCCGAGACAGTTGCGTCCTGTTGGTCTAGGAACGATCCTTCCCTTTGCATTATCCATGTAAATTGCATAAAGGATGGTTGCGCTCCTCCACCATTTCCACCCTTTTTCCTACCATCTTCCTGGAAAGTTTGCATATCGCCGACATGCATTCGCCTCTAACCTGTTCGCCCCCAGTAGTTGGTGCAGACTCTTGAGCGATAACCAATCTATAGTCGGCCCACGGAATCAAAAACTGATTTCGCAACGTCGTTTCCGTATTTCGATGTATTCGATCGCGTTCGATTCGACATGATCCAAGACGAAGAAGTATTCGAGTTTTCCATCGTGCAGGTAACGCACGCTATTCCCTAGATAACTATTCGTGGAACGCGGACGTTCGCTCGCGAGCTTCGAATTGACCTCGCTTCCATTTCCATTTCAACTTCCATTTCGAAACGAAAGGAGCAACTCGACGTTACACGTTTGTTCCCAAACTTTCGACTATCGACGAACAAGCGGAAAAAGTGACCGTAAAAAAGAGAAAGCGAACTCTGACCGTCAAGTTTCGCGATGTGAGAACGGAAAGTCCTCTTGACGGTAGAATTCGGGATTACCAGTCGTCGGGAGAACAGTTTGCTGGAATCGAATCGAACAAAGTCGAGAGCAGAGACGGTTGGCTTCGAAAGAGACCCGAGGTATTAACGCTAGTCGTAGCTTCGCGTTAACTAGGTCTATTCTCTTCACCGTCGGGGATACAAGCGACTGTTGGAATTTCGAGATTCTCGGACGTTGCACGGCTGACGTTTACGAGCGAACTCGCGGGACCGCTGCACCCGATTTACCTTTCGCCCTCCTCTTTCTCGTCCTTTTGCCCGTAGACCATCCCCCGCTCACCACTCCGTGCGACGCGACGATCCATTCGAAGCTTCGCTGGAAACGTCATCGACTTATCCATGTGTGCTGTTCACTGGCTGCAAGTAGATTTCGAGCTTTGGATAATCGATGCGTTTCGCCATAAAAGCTCGAGGTATAAAAGCATGTGAGTAAGTTTGCGTAGTCGCGTGTCGCGTCGTGTCGCGTCGCCACGAGGCGGATCGAGCACCGAGATAACAAAACTTTCATAACCGAAATCGGGAGACGTGTTGTTCCTAAATTCCCAGCGAAGCTACTTCGCAAGCTCCCTTTATTCTCTACTTCGCGTCTCCGTCGAACCGTTCTATTCCACGTGCGATTTATTGATCCACGCACAATTCTACCTCGACCACCAACTCAAACTCGCTTCGACCAGTGGCGCTCAGTTACGCGTCGCTACTTTCTCTTCTTCTTTCCTTTCCCTCTTTTCCCGGATATTCCGGAAAACGCGAAATTGTTTATCTTCACTCGCGGCTCGTATCACCACGCGATACAACGTAGAGAAACCGATCTGAGGAAACCGAAGCAAAAGTTAAAGGACGTTGGCAGGCGGTTCAGATCGGACGAGGGAAACGGCGAGAATTCGACCGCTTTAACAGTCGAGCTTCGCGTTCCGTAATTGCAGCCAGGCGTTTCCATTACGAATTTAAATATTGATTCCCGCCGCCGCGCCACTGCCAGCCGTAATGGAATCTCGAAAGCTTGGAAACTGGGCTTTGGAGAGTATCGGTTGGACGAAGCTGCCTCGAACTCTGACCGAACTGTTCGTGTGTCGGAACCCTCCACTTTCCGCCTCTTCCGACGCATTCGGAATGGTAGATCAAAGTTACCAGTAACTAAGCGAAGTCGAGAGCTATGCCGGTTAATCCGCACTCTATCCCATCGGTGCGATTCGTTATTAACTTCGACTGGATACGTTCTTTCGCGACTTCCTTTCTCTCTTCCGTTTTCTCTACTTCCTTCGGTTTCGTTTCAGACGTTACGTAAAAAGAAGAAACCAACGAAAAAGAGGCGAAAGGACACAGCAAGTGAAGATCGATCGACGCGAGTATCTCGATTCCATGTTTGCGAAAATCGCTGGTTGCGTATATTCTCTCTTATTGACATTCGATATTTGGGTTAAACGAGCGCGTACGTTAGAGAGAGAGAGGGAGAGAGAAAGAGAGAGAGGGTGAGAGAGAGAGAGAGAGAGAGAGAGAGAGAGAGAGAAAGAGAGAAAGGAGCGCAATCATAGTGAAAGATGGATAAGCGGTCTCCGTCGCGTTGATCGCGTTTCATGTAGACGAGATGTCATTGGCATCTGTGATGTACTCCTGTAATAATAAGAGGTAATATAGAAAGGAAAATCTAATACGATATGGTATTTTAATATGTACATATCTACGATCGGTAGGGTAAGTTAAATTCCGCTACATCTATGAAAAAATTGACGAGAGTATGATCGCGGTATCATATTGAAGAGTTTCGAGTTTTCAAAATATTCGATTTGTTTCGGGAAGCTAGTTGGAACAATTACGTTCACGATACGCACGTACATGTTCGATGATCCAGAATATTGTGACGTTCTACCTGGTCGTTCCATTACGTTTTCCAATTTAGAGTTTAGAAGGATTTGCTACCATCAGAGTGACTTATTCCCGCAGCGCGGCGATCGGATCGCACTGGCGCATCAATATTTACTTGTTCGTATTCGACGAACGACTACGATCACAGACTCATTGGTGCCTTGAATGCAACCTTACTTTACCTCGAAACTACAACCATCCGTGAAGTCATCTTGATCGTAATTTTTTCTCTCAGTCATATTGGAATCGAAACCGCGCAAACACTGCAACATACTTCGAACGAAGTACCTTCGATATTCAGACACGGATAATTCTTTCAGAGATCCCCTGGATATTTCAAATGTCCCGATCGAGCGATGAGAATCATGATTGTCGGTCCACGTATATTTCATACGAATCAGAAGTTTCGGTAACTATTTAGAGAAGTTGTCTTCTATCTTATAAAAAAATTAGGGTATCTACTAATATACAGGGTGGTTGGTAACTGGTGGTACAAACAGAAAGGGGGTGATTCTACGCGAAAAAAGAAATCGAAAATTTAGAATAAAAATTTTTTTTTTACTTTTTTTTTAATTTTTCCATCGAGACAACGATCTACAGTGAGATCCGTTATAACGTACCGCACGCGTACCGAGCGAAAATTCAAAGTCGATTTTCTCGAAAACAAAACAAACGAAAAATTTTTCTTCTATATTTTCGACTTCTTTTTTCGCGTAGAATCACCCCCTTTCCGCTTGTACCATCAGTTACCAACCACCCTGTATATAATATATAATATCTATATATCTATAATAATATATAATAACTAAGCTTCGATTTACAATGATATCTTAACGATGACTGTTCCGACGCGACGTTAAAAAATCAAACCTTTATGTGGAGATATCTTTGAAAACTTGAGGAAGAATAGAAAAATAAACGCAGAAGCGTCCTCGTAATCGACGTTTTACATAGTAAACAGACATTTTCATGCCAACCGCATTTCCTGTAGAATCATTCGCGTGCAACGAGATCGGAAAAATTGCAAGCTAGCGTCGAACAAATTGAATCAGCTCTGCTCCTTGTAATTCATCGATCGTGATCGATCGACTTGTTCTCGCGAATATGGATAGGATCATTTGATTATGCGGGTTACCAACGCTTCCCTCGCTCTTTCGTTTTCGTCATATTATTATATCAATCTTGAAATGGCACATGCTTTTCGGACTATCACACGTCATATTCGAAGTTTGACGTAATTCTCACACATTTATGATTTCTGAAACGAAAAGAAGAAACCATCGATGTTAAAGAAGTATCTTGCTAAATGAGGGGAGAGATGAGAAGCAACTAAACGAAAACTCCAACAAACTCGTTATTTTCTTTGTTGTTATCGGACAAAGTGTTGTACTAAAATACCTAGGTACAAAAGAATAAATAAGTAAAGGTAACGATAAAAATGGCGCAGGATACTACAGGAAGCAAGGAAGCTGGAGAAACGCAGTCGTTTGGCGATCTGCCTGATACATTGTGACCAACGCAACGTAGCGAGGGTTTGGTAGGAATTCGTTGAGCGTGTAGGTCGATGCAATTTCCGAGCGTGGGAGAGCGAAGCGTGTCCGAACCGATTTTGCGGTCCTCCGAGACATTATTGTTCGCATCCGTTACTATTCCGGACGTAACGCGTAGCGAGATTAACGATTCGTCAATTAGCACGGCTAATGTATTTATGAGCCAACCTTGTAATCTCTTCGAATCTGTCCCCTCATTCGTTTTGCTTCTTCCCACATTCGTTAGAATGCTGGGTCCATACTGTTATTCGCCAACAGTTCGCTATCTGTTGGACAAATATATGCATAAAAGAGATCGGTAAAAAGAACGAAAAATATTAAAAATCTTAAGTGATCCAACTAACTATGGGTTGTACTTGTGTGTACTGAGTGTTCTTCTATTACGAAGAAAATTTCGTTTCTGACGTGAATTGGTGTATCGTGTAACGCACATACAGCACGCCAAATTCTTTTAGACAAACGAGAACAGAAAAAAGGACAAGCGCTCGTGCGCAAGTTTGCTTTGATCATAAACAGTTTATATTCGAGTTGACATTGATATTGCGAATCAAGGCATGGAACGTATTTCGTATCGCACCTCTCACTCAGTCGGATACTCGACTACGGATTTAGCTTCGAATAATAATATAATTGGACAATTCATAGAGGGTAAGTGCTCGTACTTGTGCCTATGAAACGCACGCTCTATTATTACGAACTACCGGCTTTGTAATGCAAAATCAATTTCCTCCTCCCATCTCATACTCATACGTCGCACTATGCAGTGTCGCGTTATCTAAGGATCAACGATCTGCTGCTCTCTCCTTGCCTTAGTCATTTTTTGATACTTTTTGTTCCTCGTCGTTCTTTATCGCGATTATGAAAGGCTAAAGAATTATTCGAATGAAAAACAATTGAACGCGAATCCAGCATATCTGTGTATATACATATGTATAATATATAACGGTAGTTTGCGCGAAATACGGAACTCGACACCCTCCTAAAGAACAGGAACAAAGTTTGGTAGGATCGGAGTGAAATCCTTTGGGGAATTTGATTTGCGTTTCGCGATGGAAAGCTTGGAAAATGCGATCCGTCGTTTGCGTAAAATCGCTTGGCTTAATATCAAGAGCTAAAGAGTTTCTACGAAGCTTCTTAAAAGAAACGACGACGAGAAGAAAAGGAAAAAACAAGGATAATAAGGATAGTGAGTGCAAAGGAGTAACGAGAAGAAAGTTACAAAACTACGTAGGAAGGAAAAAAAAGGAGGGAAGAAATTTGTGAGCTTACTACCACCCTGTATTCAACCAAGATCGTTTCTAGTTTCGTAAATCTTTGAAAATATCCAAAGATAGCTAAAGGCTTTTAAAAGTGTCCATTCTTCTTCTTGCCTAACCAGTACAATTTATAGTCTCACGGTCGATTCTGCGGCACGTATACCCAATACACATAGGACCATGTCAGCCATAACGAACGATTCACCAACAGTGTTTACCAATCTCGGCCACTAAATTAGCCGATAATCATCGGCTTCTTTGATCCGAAATTTAGAAATTCTCTTACGAATTATCTTTGTCTACTTTTCGAATTCTACCTGCAAGTTTTCTTTTACTATAATCAGGTATCCTTGTTGGCTAACATTGTCCTATACATATAAACTTCGAAACGTTAAATAAAGGTGACGTCAAAGTGTCAGTAAACGATCAGAGGTCAAATCGATTAACAAAATACCGTTAGAAAGAGAAAAAAGAGAGAGAGAGAGAGAGAGAGTAAAGATGAAGGAAATCGATAAAAAGGCTGAGAACGCGTTTTCGCGAGATTCCGGTGAAGCGTGATCAAGAGCAGGTAGTCGAAGAAATAGCGAAACGAAGAGAAAGTACGTGATCCGGAAGCTAGTACCGCCTATTGGAAAATCTAGCTATTATACGATGCGTCGTCCTCTAGGAATTGAGTCGACTGACCCCTTGGCGGCTAAGACCGTGCTTTACTTTGCCTTCTCGGAGAACCCATCCGAGGAAGAACGGTATTTTTATTCAAATTTCATTCGATCCGTTCTCGAACTTTCCCTCTACCCATCTCAGCCGGGATCGTATTATGCGGCTTCCCTCCAGTAAAATCGTCTCGCTCTAATGCCGAGACTTTGCAAATTTATTCTATTTGCCAAAAGCTGATCGTCGCTGTTATAAATTCGAATCTTCGTCCTTGACTCTGTTCGATGTTTGTCATTGCATTGCTACGTTATATGTGGTGTCTTATGTTCACCATGATCGTATCTGGACGATTCATCCGACGAATTAACATCATGGCAAGCACATATTCCACGTATCTACGGTTTCTCAGATTAATATTCAAGTCACTACACTATCTTTGACTTTATTGCTTTGCACACGAATGGGTCGTTGAAATATCATTTTTAATCACATTACATTTAAAATTAAATTTTCACTAAAATTCCTTTTGACAAGAAATAGACATGCGTCAATAAAAAAAGAATAAAGATAAGAACAAGAACAGTGTGGTCTTTAGTTGGTGAAGAGATAATATCTTCAGCGTCATGTACACGATAAGAGTTGCAAGTGCCGTAGCAATGTCAGCGCTGAGTTATCGTCTGGTTATTTGCTGCGAAATCGACCCACGCTTTGCCAAAGGCGTTCGGTAGCCAGAGTGAGGTGGTGATGGGGCTTAAACGAGAGCGGAACGACAGCCAAAACAACAAATATGGACGCCATGGTTTGAATAGGAAAGGAACGAAGTCGAAACACGATCTATCGTTACCATCGCCTCTACGTATAGACGTGTATATACATATTTTGGAGCTGACAATGAAGTGTGTATTGAGCAAATAGTATCGCTTCAGAAAAATTGATTTGATGAAAATATAAATGTTACAATTGTAGAACAGAAATACGTTGCGTGAAGTGTAAAAAGATTAGGATCGCAAAATATTTTGAAATAGGACAAGAAAACGAAAGAAGACGATAAAAGAGAGCGGAATAGAACAAGCCGCGAGCATTTGTTGCGACGGTAGTTGCAGCACGAGAAGAGTTGCTAATGATTCGCTAACGAGATACGTGCTCGGTCTGTTTCGTACCGAAACGAAAGAAAAACCGACTACCTCAGAAATAAGAGAGAAGATCTCTTCCTCTCGAGACTTCCTCTCTATACCACCACTGACGAGCTTTGTCTTTATTTCGTTGTCTCTTCCTATGATTTCTTTTCTCTGGTTCTCTCCTTATTTCGTCGTATACACTAGCAGTTGCTGCATACCTGTTCTGTCTATCGCATTCTGCGAATATGATACATAAATGTTATTAACACATTGTCTAAATGATTGTTCGTAGCAAGATCGCAACAATTATTATAGCTAACGATAGATAAAAGTCTGATAAAAGTTAAATACCGATTAAACATTACCAATAAATTTGACAATTTCGCGTCAATGAAAGATGATATTAGGATTGCACGAAATGAACGATTATTCACCAAAATATTTATGCGTTGCAGACCTAAATCAACTCGCGACCAAATTGCAAAATCCCTGGTGAGAATATATCAACGAGAAGCAATGGTCTTCGTATATGTCAGCTTCCTCAATGGAACGATTTTTCCTCTTCTCCTGACTTTCTTTCCTCTTCTTCGCATTACTACCCCTCAGTCCTCGATCTAGGCTAGTTTTACTTCCAACCGCTTTACCTTCCAACTTTTATTTACGTGTCACCGGAAAAGCGTTCTCGTGTCTCAACATAGACGGGACCACTCTCTGACGCTGCATCTGCACGGATATTCCGATGCCTATAGTTTTCAAAGGCCGCGTTTCCATTAAAGTCTTGCCAACCAAGGATCTTTGCAAATCTATCGAGTAGATCTTTGTCTGCGAATATGCATTTACATCTTGATCGATGAATTTTTTCCATGTTATACGCTACGATATTCTTTCGTATACGCCAATTCCGTATTCGTGATTTTGGAAAATATTTATCTTTATCGCGACATATCGTTCTCGTCGATAATAATCGTTAGAACATTATCTATATTTCGAAACAAAAAGAAAACGCGTAACGCGTAAAATGTTTCGGGTGCGTCTGATAGCTCTTAAATTTTCTTTCTTCCATGATTAAAGGACGAATATTCCGATGTACGATAGGGAATCATTCGTGTTTTCCTCAATGTCATTCAATGGGCATTCGTATTCATTTGTTAAGACGTATGCACTGAATAAAAGTGATTTTCTGTCGGTATCATGACTGAATCCCATCGCCACGCGATGTCGCCATCTCCAATGCTTTAATCTTTAATGCTTATAAAGCGAGTTATTACTCAATAGTTAGCAAAATAAATTCTTTTCATTTTTTTTTTTTTTTTTTTTTTTTTTTTTTTTTTTTTTTTTTTTTTTTTTTTTTTTTTTTTTTGTTTATGTTGATACATATTGAAACTGTCTTGTAACATACTGAAACTGAATCATAAATGATTCTCTCTCTCAAAGGGGAACTTTCGCTGACGAATTTTGAATATACGTATGTCTCTTAGAATTTTTAGGTCTCGTTTCTTCCCATTTCTTTAAAACTAAGACTAGGTCTGAATTAAGATGGAACTTCCAGGCCACTGTCTATGTTTCCGATCATCTATTTGATTCCTTATAGTCAGTGTTTATACACAAATATTCCTTAACTCTGTTTTAAAGTATCTAATATATCTTCCATAAAAATCCGAGATTTTATAGCGCGTGCCTCTCTAAAAATATATAATTAGTTAAAATTTGGTGCCTTAATAGTTAAACATACATATGTATATATATTACATATACATGTGTATGTTTATTTATTTTACAATGTTCAGTTTTTTGCCTTTATCGTTAGAAACAAAAATTCCAATTTTTCTTTTTCTCTTTCTCTTTCTCTCAACAACAGTACATTTCGGGCTAACCATGCCCAATGTATCTTGACTTCGGTGATCTTATAGGTACTTAGTACCCGGTAGTTCCTACGTGTCTAAGACTATGATTATACGGAAAAACAATAAGCGGCAAGCGTTGAGCGGCAGAGCGGCAAAACAAGCGACGGTTGAGCGACAGAAAATAAATCAAACCTATAGATTTATACGGAATAAGCCACACAGCTGAGCGATGAATTATCACTCACCGTTTATCGGTATGATTTACTCTATATAAATCTATAGGTTAGGTTAATTTTCTGTTTCTCTATCGCTTACCACTTATCGCCCTCTTTTATAGTAGCACGAACTAAAACACGAAGGCCGTTGAAGAAGTGTATATATGGATGTATAACAAAAGCGGAATTTGATTTTATCGACTTCGGCAGTTGGATTGAATATAATATGTACTTACCGCTCTAAACCGTAGATGGCATCATTGGCATAACTGAATGACAACATGCTGCAATAAATTACCTCGTCGGTGCCAAAACAAAACCTATACTTTTTTACACGATCGGTATTTCAGAACATATGACACGAAGTCCCACAAAATGTTAGATCTATCTGTCTGTATTTAGTCAATGCTTATACTAACCAACGCCCATGAATAAGTAACTATTCTTCCAAAAATATCTCAAAATGATTGTAAAAAATGTGATCGCGAGTGTTAATTTGTTACTTTTATTCTCAGTGGTAGGTAAGTGTACATGTTTTCGAATAAAAATTACTTTGGCATATTTTATTTTACATAAAGAATCGGTTCGTTCATTTTAAGGTTATGAATAAACTGCGGAGTTTTGTGTAAATTTATATTTTTGAAAATATAGTTAAAAAGGTATAGCCTCAGTACAAGGTTGTTATACCAAGTATTATAAAAAAAACATTATACTTTGAACATTTTATATATTTCTTCGTAGTATGCACATTCTTTGCAATTTGTCACTTTCAAAATCTTTATTACTGCAGAAAATTTCGCAGTCTAGTTATTACTATGTTTCGATCGATTTTTTAGTTCGTTTAAATAAATTTTAGGCACTCAAGCGATTCGTTGTTATCAATGTAGTAGTGACACCGACCCTAAAGGCGAAGATTTGTGTGGAGCGTATGAAAAATTTGATAAAGACAAAAATATCGCTGTAGAATGTAACAGCGAAGAGTCATACATGCCTGGCACTTTCTGTGTTAAAATAACACGTCAAAGCCCTCGTGGTTTTATTTGTAAGTTTACTTCTTCTAAATTTTGTATTACTACATATTTAGCTCTTCTCAACAAGTTAAAACACGTGGTGCGCTTACTACTACATCCATTTGATAATTTCATTGCTAATCTAGTTCTCATTGTTTATTATTTTGATCAATTTTCGAAGGGGACGGTAGATGGCGACAAGTGATCCGTCGATGTTCTTCCGTTGCCAGTACCGGAGTCACGGGTGTTTGTAACTGGGGAGTGTATGAAAATGGTGTATATTGGGAAGAATGTTCCTGTTCTGAAAATTCTTGCAATACGGCATCAACTTTATCGTCATTTTCAATAATCATTTTATTGAGTCTTGCTATTTCGATTATTATATTCTCTTTAAGATGACAATATAGAATACTAAGATAACATCACCAAGAATAAGGGAGATTCGAATGGTTGGTTACAAACGTAACAGTATCATATAAAAAGTAGCCTTATTTTAATAAATGAAAGGAATCCGTCCAGAATTATATCAGAATCCGTCCGTTTTCAATTATTACATAAATTTATATGATTAATATGTATTTCATAATTTTATAAGGTAAGCAAGTCAATTTTTATCGTACATTTTTGTATTAAATTCAGCCTACAATTTTGTATTTAATTAAGTGTAAATAATCTACAGTAATATTCAAAGCTGCTGTATAATTACATGCAATAAACAACATTGTTGGTATAAATCAACTTTGTTAGTAATATAATTTCTTCTGAATCTGTATCTTTCTTTCAATCTTTCTCTTTACATAAATTGCTCTTAGACCTTTTCGTCAGTGATAATATTGACAGCTAACAAAAATTTATGTAGAAGAGTGAACTGTTTACATGGGAAACATGTTTGGATAATTGAGGTTCTGCTGTATAAAATATTTCATAGCTAAGTAAAATTATTAAAGTATTATAATTTAAGATATCTTATAAAACTTTATTAGATGTTAGTACTTAACCCTCCGTGAGCAAGCATATTTTTTGCATCTTCCATGGGCAATCTGAGTCATCTATAATTAACCTTCTTACTATTCTTCTGACTTCCAAAAAATCTCAAAAGATTCTAAAATACTTATTTTTATTTTTTATTACTTAAATACTTATTTTATTATTTATTTAAAGAGTTGTTAACAAAAATAAAAATTCGAAGGAAAGTTTAAAAAAGGTAGTAATTTGTTTAAAAATAAATATTTTTGCAATATATAAATATAAAAGAAAGTTATTACATAGTTTTGAATTTTTTGTTATAATCTTTTAGAAAATTGCATGCACATTCGCAACGGCTTCGAGAAGTATAATTATTTTAAAATCTGAATTTTGAGGAATTTTGAAACAATAATGCAGGAAAAATCAATGTATGTATTACAAAAAGTTACGGAAAATGTATAAAAGAAAACCTCATCGATTTCGATGATTTTTTAATATGTGATGGAGGGCATGATTAAGAACGATCTCTTTTTATACATATTACTGGCGGTCAGCCTTAATTTCCGAGATATTTGCAAAATACAGTCGCTACTACTACAGTGAATTTTGGATACAATTGTACATTTGTGGCAGTGCATGCGTCAATATTGGTTGCTGGCTGCCTTACGCTATATTAATACTCACACTCTGCTATAGGATTTTATTTTTATTACAGCGATCAAGGCGAATCTCAAAAATTTTATCAGATATTAGGAAAATAACAAAAAAATAAAAATTTACTTACTTCCGAAAATACTAACGAGCAACCTTGGTCGTTCACGGTACAAGAACAATTTTTATTACTTGCTGTTCTAGAATAAACCGACTTGCACCAAATTCCCATTAGTTCTAACGACCCAGTTAGTTTTTGTCTGAAACTTTTGATTACCTGCAATATAATACATATGAATGATTCCTTGCTTCATAATTTCTTCTTATTTTTACATTTGAAGCAATTGATACTTTTTTACCAAGTAACTATAACATGAAAATGGTTTTGCTGGTGCTGGTACATAAAATTTCAAATTTGATGTGGCCTTATCAAATGTTATGTGTTGATTATTAATCTTTATTAATAATACGATAAATTCAACAATGATCCATAATAATGTATTATAAAAATAGACAGTCTAATAGATGAAATCTCATGCACATGTCTAACAAAGATTTCATTAATTTTAAGAATTGTTGAAATAATTGACTTTGATTTAAAATAATAAGATTATAAAACTAAATTATGTATATTAATTTGTATAATGAAATTAAAATATATGTTTATATTATAATTAATATAATGTTGTTTTTTTTATACGTGGGGAAATCCTCATGGACACTCCCGCCGCCTGCTCTTCTGGGAAGTGTAGTATAGGTAGTGTCGGACTTTACCGACTAAAACCCCAAGGTGGACCACTTGACACTCGGCTGGGATGCCCCAGAACCTCTTTCGAATTACTGCTGGAGCACTGCTGCGTCTTCTCCTGTCTGAGGGAGTCGTTCCTTGGTTAGTTCGGGCATTGGGAGGGACCATCCGTCTCAATGCTATCCCCTGGGCCGTTGTGCAAGTCTAAGGAGATCCAGATCCTCCTCGGCGTGTCGGTCCCTTAATATAATGTTGTCTGCAGAAAGGCTATTTGCAATTGTACCTGTTTGAAATTGTAAAATAATATCTGCTTCTTTATTAAAATCAAACATCAAAATGATTTTTTTGCAGAATTGGGAAAACTAAAATAAGAAATATGTCATAATTAATATTATAATATGAGTTAAAATATTTCCATTTCTATTATTTCCACAAGTACAATCAGAATATACTTAGAATGAAATAAAATGAATATTTAATATGAAAATCTATAAATTCTTCTACATGTTCTGTATTCACACAATTTTTTGTAACAGCAAGACCCATAAACATTATTGCAACTTTATCTTTTGATGTCAAGAATTTATTTATTTATTTATATTTCTGGTGGTTTGACAAAACAGTAAATTAAAATTGTTAATTTTCAGCACTGTCAGAAGCACTTATATATATCTCACATTGATTGCAGTGCAAACTCAGATGTTATATTTTAGATATGAAAGTTGGTAACTATACTGCGAATTTTCATGCAAATTCATATATTTTAAAATATAATTAAAAAAGTAGAACGTCAATAGGTATTGAAAGGAATTCCCGAAATTCAATATTGCTATCTTATTTCGAATTAAGCAGATTTTGTAAAATTTTTTCATATAACAGAGAATGAAATTAAAAAAGAGTCGGTAATTAACCTCCAGGAAAAACATAAAACGAATAATAGTATTTCGCTGGTTTAAGCAAAATTTACTAGTTATGTAAAAAAAAAACAACTAGATATTATATTTCAGGTAGGCAACCTTAGCTAGAAACCAATGTGTTAGGAACTATAACCGGAGAAGAAATCTTTCCTGTTTGATTGCACGCCAGCATATACAAGAATCTAACTATTTAATTTCGATGTTAGGGATCTGCTCTGATTGGTTCCACACTAGAGTAAACAAGAGCCTATTTAGTTCCACGCTAGAAGAACCTATTTAATTACACGGTTTTACGGAAAAGTTCATATCTACTTTTCTATCTGAGATAGATAAGTATGAGAATAACAAAATCGCGTAATAATTAAATTTAGTTGTCTAAGAATGAGAAATTAATCATTTATAATATTTTTTTTTAGAAAATAAAAGCAAATCCTTCCTTTCAAACAACAACGGATTAGTGCAATTGTACAATAATTTTAATAAAATTCTTTATACACAATAGATTTAACAATTTTTAGATTTGAAATTAAATTTATTTTCCTTGCGATAATATTTTTATTATAAGAAAACCTAAATTTCATTTTAGTAGTAATTTTAGTAGTTGATAGTTTGCGAGTAATATTTTTGGCGCGATATATCTGTTTTACTTTCGTATTTGTTTATAAAAATGATAAAAACAAAAGTATAAACTAACTGTACATAAGATTTGAGGTCATCACACATTTTTTTTCTATGATATTTATCCATCTTACTTTCATTACTGAGTAAAGCTTATTAATTCTCTGAATCTATCTATAATTCTCTTAATCTATAGATTTAATCTATGAAGGCTTATAATACATCTTGAGATTGATAATTTAACGCAGATATGCTTAATAGATTGCTTACCTGAGATTGTATCCAAAGACCGCCTTTTGTTTAAATGCTTAACATTATAAATAACAATATGTAATGACACGAGAAAAATAGAAAGAACAATGGGCTAGTATGCTATGGTATATCATGTTCGTGTCTATTTTTATCACCTATTAAACAAATGTAAGCCTTAAGCTAAAGATCCATTAACAATCAAAAATGAAACAATTTGCTCCAATGTATTTATATGGAACCGTTCCTATAGACCAGCTAAACTGGAAAATTATTTGAAAAATTGGTTTCATACAAATATATGGGACCGTTTCCACTGAAGCCATGTTCAAGTGCCTTGAAGGCCGATTTAGCACGGACTAGCATGGAGATGCCTCGTGAGCAATTTTTCGGCGATGTCACAAAGGCCCATCAAGCCCTAACCGCATCGTAGTCCATACCACAAACGGTTGATCGCTACGCTATTGTTTCTGCTTGTCAGTTTGTAAACTTGTTACGATTAGCAACCAAAATTTATTCGAATGACGAATAACAAAAAAAGAATAAACAATAAATACATAATTAACATTAAGCACTTAGTATCATAATGATGAAAAGTACACATATTTGGTTGTTAATATTTGACGGAAAACTAAAATTTAATGATTTTATTTATGTTTTTCAACATATCTAAAACATTTTCTTGTTTTTTACTATTATTTAACCATCTGAAAAATAGTTTGTATCTATTTAATCATCAAACATTCCAATTTACAAACAAATAAATTTAATACATATACAAATAAATAACAGACAGCAAATTTCAATCATAAATAGTAAATAATTTATATCATTATGATGCATGACTCACCCATCGGAAAGGTCCAGATCTATTTGTTGTTTCTATTAACATGGGTCACATGCGGCGGATCTGATGATTCTGGAGGGACGTGTACATTATAAAGCAGCAGTCCCTCAAAGGGCTTTCCCGCAATCTTGTGAAGGCCCTTTCTTCAACGACATAACAGTTTTTGCCTGCTCTTAAACAAAAGAACAGCGCTTCTGCTCAACTCTATGCTGTAAAACCGGCAAAGTGCCTTAAAAAATATTCATGCCAATATAATTGGCATGCCGAGTGCCAAGGGTTAATGTTAATGTTAATGTTAATGTCTGAATGGTGTATAGAAAACATATTAAAATTATTGAATTATTCTACTGATCCATTATCGGTTGAAAGGGAATATTCTCTTGTTTTCTCTAACAAAAATATTGTAAGGTAGATCAGAGACGTGTTCAATATAGGTCAGCTTCTAACATTTAACTTTTACTGAAAATGGTTACATCTATACGCAATGGAGTATACTCCATCTGACTATTTTTTCTCCGTGGAAACTTCGCGTATTTTCAGCAGCACGTTTGGTGGGAGTATTGTTACTAGGAGATGTTGGTGACGAAACGGGTTTGTGACACCACCAATTTGCTATTGAGGCCGTACTGAAAAACTTTAAAGAATCATGCCTTATGAAATGTTCTTTCTTGGAAATCATGGCTTTCTCAAAAATAGATTTTCAGTCATAAACCGTGCTAGCCGTTTACACGACAATTTCTTCTTTGTTAGCGTAGTTAGCCGCTACAATATAGTAAACAATTAATTTCTCTTTCTTAGGCAACTTACAATTAATCTAATTATTGCGCGATTTTTGTGATTCTTATACTTGTCCATCTCGAATAGAAAAGTAGATATAAATTTTTCCATCTAACCGTACAATTAAAAGGTTCTTGTAGCGTAGAATTAAACAAGATAGATCTCTAACTTATAGGTTCTTGCATATGCTAACGTGAATTACCGTTCAGTATCGTCCATATGGTGCAGCACTAGCTAGGGAATCATAAGCGTGAGCACTTTCATTTCCACTCTGCTATAGTTTGTCCAATGAGACGAAAGAGTAGATATAAACAAAACCTGATTGCTGTGACTGCAGCTATTGACTCCCAAGTAGTGACGCTGTATATTGGTAATTCTGATTATTGTGAATTGTGGGGAATTTTATATTAAAATTGTTGGATTTTTTCATAATTTGCGCATGTCTTGCGCTTCTCTCTCGCTTTGTTGTATACAACCACTCTTTTCTTTGCAAATGTTCAAGTTCGAAGTTTGATCAGTGTTAAAGTGGCATGTGATATTGGTGAAGAAAGGTTAGAAGTTATTACACGGACAAAAGTATTTGCTGTTAAAATTGAAATAGACTATCATATACAATGAATATTGCGGATGGAGTTGGATACACGCGATCGGAAGTATTTGTACTTGTGGCAAGAATATCGTTTATTGCGGCTTTTGGATTTTTCAGTATGAAATGGATTATGAATCAACTTGATCCTACGAACAATGCAAAGAAAAAAGCCAGAAAAAAGGTTATACATTAATCATTTAATATTTTCAAAAATTAAGTCTTACATAACCTTTGTTCTCTATATATTAGAAAGGTAATCTTAATTTTTTATATATTTTCTATGAAAAAGTGTGATTTAAATGTTCTATAGGCACAAGAACAGTTACGAAAATTGGCCAAAACTGATAACCTACTGTGGACAGTAGATATGGATCAGTTGACAGATTATGAAATGATGATAGCTAATCATATAGTAGATCCTAAAGATATTCGAGTTTCATGGGAAAATATTGCAGGCCTTGAACATGTTATACAAGAACTCAAGGAAACTGTAATACTGCCTATACAAAGAAAGGAATTATTTGAAGACTCTCAATTAACACAAGCACCAAAGGTATATGATTCTATATTGTTAAATGATTTATATATTATAATCTGTATTTTAATTTTAGGGTGTGTTGTTGCATGGGCCACCAGGTTGTGGTAAAACAATGATTGCCAAAGCAACTGCTAAAGAGACTAAAACATGTTTTATTAATTTAGATGTAAGCATTCTAACTGATAAATGGTATGGTGAAAGTCAAAAATTAACTGCAGCTGTATTTTCATTAGCTGTGAAACTTCAACCATGTATAATCTTTATTGATGAGATAGGTTAGTGAGAAAGAAGAATGTATCATAATGTATTTTGTGCTATCATCAATGTTGTAAAATATTCTGTGGATTTTTTCATAGATTCATTTTTAAGAGCACGTAATTCACAAGATCATGAAGCAACAGCAATGATGAAGGCACAATTTATGTCTCTTTGGGATGGATTAATTACAGATTCTTCTTGCACTGTTATAATAATGGGTGCTACTAACAGACCACAAGATTTAGACAGAGCTATTCTTAGACGTATGCCAGCTACTTTCCACATTGGTTTGCCAGTAAATAAAATTTATACAAATTGATAAAAAATCGTGTGTTCTTGCATATATATCACATATTCATGTATGAAATACTGCATATTTACTGCATATGTAACATACAGTTCTTATATATATAATGATATATATTTCAGAATGAGCAACAACGAATGCAACTTCTGAAACTGATCTTAGATCATGAACCAGTAGCTGAAAATGTGGATATAGCAAAACTGGCGAAAATAACGGAAAGCTTTTCTGGATCAGATCTGCAAGAACTTTGCAGAAATGCGTCGATTTATCGTGTTCGAGATTATTTGCGAACTCATACACAGTTAATATTTATGTTTAATCATTACTTTAAGAATATATGTAAGAGTTAATATTAAAACGCATAATTAACTTTTTTTGTATTGCAGAGAGGCAAGTACTACCAGTACTGACGATGAGGAATATCATGATGCAGTACGACCTATAACAATGGAAGATCTTCTCACATCGTACAAAAAAATAAAAACATCTAAAATACATACGGGTACTCTTAGTGCTCTTAAATCTGATATAGACTAAACAAGATATTATAATATATCAATCTACTTTAAAATTCTTTTATTTAAAAAAAAAAGTTAGGGAAACAATTTTATAGTAATATTTCTCCTTTTCAAATATCCAAATGTGTGTAAAAAAATGTTTACCTTACTGCAAAATTTCATAATTGGTAAATAATTATTTACACTAAAAGGAATAGAGCGCGTGAAAGAAGAATGTATATATGCATAACCATGTATATAATATAAAATTACGTTTGATAAAATTATTAACCTACATATTTCAAGACGAAAAAATTTGAGTCTAATTTAAATTATTATACTGCGTACAACACATTGGTTTAATAAGGTTTATGATACAAAGATGATGTAAAAAAGCCTATACTTTCTTCACACGCAATTTGATTAAAAGTCACTGAATTTTTCAACATTTATATTTTGCCATTTTAATTTAATTCTATTTTAATTTCTTTTTTATTAGTTAGTGAATTAAAATTAATCATATTGGTAGTTTCTAAATATGTCCGTGCATAACAGTGCATTTAAGTGTATATACGTGATTTCGATTAATATAAGAAATATTAATATGGATATATCTTCATTATTGTTATGTAAATTAATTTGTTAATTGATTGTTACTTAAATGTATAAGCTTTTGTATTTATCAGTGTACAGATAAGAATTCATAATTCTTGTTCATAAATAAGCAGATATTTCGAATATTATTATTAATCGCGTCTTCGCAATTGATAAAAACAAAATTAGCAGCGATAAAGAAATTATTATATCTAATGCACAAATAATTTAAACTTGAGATGGAGACTATAACCAAACTTAACAGTATGTGTATAGAAAAATTAACACTGTTCGAAAATAATTTTGTGTAAAAGACAATGCAAATTTATGAAATACCGAAAAGAAAGAATTATAGTTTCATATATTAAATAGTTTGTTTCTATGTATATGTATATGGCATTTGGTTAAAGATTACAATAACTTTTAATCAGCATTTGTAGTACAAAGAAGAAAAAATTAATAATATTAATAAAATATGATTTTAAGTGTGAGGAATCGGCATTCATAAAATGTTTAGAGAAATAATCTTTGTAGTTTAATAGAAATATTTGATAAAAAGAAAGCATAAATATAAAAAAAAGAAGGAATAGAAAAAACGCATGCGCAAAAAAAAGGATACCGACGGAGTATTTCAGAGAAGAGCAGCAAAAGTTTCCGGGATGAAACTTCTAGGATGACAAAGCCTCTGTGAGCCTTTACCCTGTTCCTTTCTTCTTCTTTCGGTAAGATACGGCAGTAATACCGGTGAAACGCCGAGAATAGACGAGAAAGGAGAATATTTTCTTAAAAGAAAAGGTACATAAATGCTGTTATTAAGCATTGCAGGGAGAAGCGCAAGTAAACGCGATATGAACGCGTCGTTGTGAATGGCGCTTCTAGTGACAAAGGTGGCTGAGGGAGATTTTACATTTCTCATAAGATGTAAACTGTGTTTAAAATGGATGTTACAAAGAAAACTTCTGTTCGTTAATTAAGTTGGACTTTTTCTTCATTTTTCCGCCTGACCTTCGTTAACGATTTAACGAAAAGATGGAGATAAAGAGAAAAGAAAAAACGACGATTCCAATCGGATCCCGGTACGATCGTCTGTAAAATCCTGCGTAACATCACGACGGTTCGTTCGCAGAGTGGACAACCATTCCGCAACAACCGCGATGCATGATCTTATGCGTTAGTGGTGAGTGTCCGTATCGCGTGTGCGTGTCTATCCATGTTGGCAAATTGAGGATGCAACATAGACATTGTGTTGTTCCTCACGGTCGTATTCATGAATATGTGCGTTTATTACATCTGTATAAATTCTTTGTCCAAAAACCACTTTATTTTCGTGATAGAATGTGGTTTGAGTTCATATTACTACTTTGACACGATGACACGATTACGCCATCAAAACGTGATTCTTCTGTGAACGGAAACTTCTGAACCAGTTTATACATTTATTGGTGTGATTAGACAAAACTTGTCGATTATAAAGCAATTAGATCAACGGATTCCACGGAGCACTCGAGAGATTTTTATCGATGCTAACTTTATTCTTTAGAAATTCACCGTAACTGGGAGTGCCGCTAGATCGTAGTTGAACATGCTCCGAAAGGACTGGAGTGAATTTTACGTTACATGCGAGAAAAGATTGTTTTTTTACTTTTCAAAAGTAATATGGTATCTCGAACGATTTCTTTAAAATCTGATGCAAGTCTCCTATAAACGATATGTGAACATTAAATTAAAGAGAAGATGGACAATGTATCGGTGAAACTGGCGTGAAAATGTACCGCGGTGTTAAGTGGCCTCTGTGATGTATTATAAACGGTGCTTAACCTAACTTTTCATCGACGCTTCTACACGGCGTTTTCTTGCGAGTAATGTTCTTTTGATAACGAACTTGTAACTAAATGACCATAAATCGCGAATGTTTATCGTTTATCATTTCTTTTCTTTCTTTTTCGCCATGTTCCAAGTGTCAGTTTTTCTTACCGCATTCATGTACGATTTTAATTTATCATAAAAAACATGAGACTATAATCGTTACTTTGTAAAACTCTGAAAATGCTTTTTATTGACTGTACTTCTGATTTTGTCAACGATTGTATGAAGATTAAGTTCACAGTATTTATGCGAGTATGTTATTAACGGTTCTATATCTACCATTTACGTTCAAATATAGGTTTATCTTTTATCCTTTTTTTGTATTCTGTCATCTTGATTTTTGTATTACTTGTCAGTGTTTGTATAATGCATTTCTTAATCTTGTTCTAAAGATACGAACCAAATGTATAGATGTATATACATATGTTACATCTGTTATAATTATAATTAACGGTTTAGCACCAACATTTTGTCATTTTTCTCTAGCAATGGTCATGGGCAATCTTGTCATTTTGTTATCAAGAAGAAGTGGAGACTGAAATTATTGGAACTGAAGGAGGAGATTTAAAATTCAGTCAGCCAAGTATGTCCAACACTATCAGTAATATGAAGATGACCAACCGTATCAAGGGAATGGTGAGCAAACGTCGTAGGCGTTTCACAGAAGATGGGTTTGACCTTGATCTCACATGTATCCTTTTTTTCGCAATTATCAGCGTAATTTGTATTGTAATATGTATTGATATTTTTGTTTCTACATTCCTTAACCATGGTGTGTTAACAACAGATATAAGAGATAACTTAATAGCAATGGGATTTCCAGCTGAAAAGTTAGAAGGAGTGTATAGGAATCACATAGATGATGTTGTTAAACTGTTGGAATCTAGGCATAAAGATCATTATAAGATTTACAATCTGTAAGCATTTCAAACACTCTTTTATGCTTATTTTTGTTTCTTTTATCAAAGGATCAAGAAATAAATTTTAAAACAATTATATCTTTCAGATGTTCAGAGAGATCTTATGATTTTAAGAAATTTAAACAAAGGGTAGCTACATATGCGTTTGATGATCATAATCCACCAATGTTGGATCAAATCAGACCATTTTGCGAAGACGTGCACGAATGGCTTTCTCGTCATCAGGAAAATGTAGCTGTCGTACACTGTAAGGCTGGTAAAGGTCGGACGGGTGTAATGGTGTGTTGTTACCTTCTTCATACTAAACAATTTCCCACTGCCACAGAAGCCCTTAATTACTATGGAAATAAAAGAACACACGATAGGTGATTATATTATCTTTTGTTCTTCTTATGTATGAACAATTGTTTTATTAGTATTGTTTATTATTCAGGAAGGGGGTAACAATACCTTCACAGAGGAGGTATGTGGATTATTATGCTACTCTTGTACAAGAAGGACTAGATTATCAACCGGTTACATTGTTGTTACGAAAAATACAATTGGATCCAGCACCTATTTTTCATGGAGGTCAAGGATGTAAGAATAATGAGCTATTGAGGATGCATTGAAAAAATTAGATGTAAAATATGATTACATACAGTTTTTGTATTTTAGATTTGCATTGCGTAATATCTGAATCTAAGAAAAAAATATTTAGCTCTGATATAGTAGAAGTACGAAAAGGAATGCACACAGTCAGCATCCCTTTAAAACACAGCATAGCATTGACAGGAGATATACGAGTGGATTTCTTTAATAGACCAAAAATGAAGCGAAAGGTACCTATTCAGATAAAATTAATGAGATTCATAATTTCTCATAACATACTTAATCAATTCGTTCGCTCTGTACCTAGGAAAAATTGTTTCATTTTTGGTTCAATACATTCTTCGTACGAGACTACTTATCGCCGGAATACGATAATGGAGAGTTACCAGTTGAGCGTTCAACTAGGGCATTGAGTTGCGATGGTGCAACTATGGAATTACCAGTGGTTATGTCGCACATGAAACCCAGAGCCGGATCCTTAGCTAGTCTCGGACCTATGCCACCTACTCTTGTTTTAAGTATAGATAAATGGGGTCTGGATGACGCACACAAGGATAAACATCACAAAGTGTATAGCGCTGATTTTAAAGTAAGTACATATAATTGATCACGTTTGATGAGTAAATTAATCACACACATTTGACGCGTTTTATATGTATTTATTATATTCATCCGAATTTTATTCTACGAACAATCATTTTATTCTAACTGATTTAACGTTGTTGTAGGTTAGCTTATTTATGCATCGGATGGGTGGTAATATATCACAAACTGTATCAGCGACAACAAATAGAACAGGAGAGGGTATACAAATAGGAATGGGAGGACAAGATACCCCGAGCGAATCAAGCGAAGCGGATAGCAGTGAATGCGACACAACTGGTGATACGACGGGAGATGAAGATGGGGAATCTGGTGAGTCTTCTGCATCTCTGGTGGTGAATCACCATCCTCTTACACACAGCAGTAGCCGTACACACGTTAGTATCCACCAAAGAGCTAGTCTCAGAGAAACTGCAAAAGGTTTACTCTCGCATGGGGATAAAAGTAGAAGTAGTCATCGGCAAAGCACTGGCAATGCGAAACGTTCTTCAGCTCTCATACGTTCGGCCACGTTAGACACATAAAAAGAAATATATATTTGTATATGTACATACACGTACATATGTATATATACATATATTTATCGTATCTTGTACTTAAACGCTGAGTTCTCTGAACTGGCATTCGAGCTTTACAATAACTTTATGTGAAACCAGATCGTGCTATTAGTTTCTTTTTGTTATGCTAGCATGAAAAATTAGCATTCGATAAGTTCTTAAATGCATCGATTTTATCTAATGTCCTCTGATAATGAACAATAATATGTGTCTATAGAAAGATTTAGGTTGATCAGTTTTGAAAGATAAGAAGACTTAAAAAATACTTTGGCAGAGAATTTTTATGAAGTCAGTAGAATATCAGAATATTTCGATACTATTCCTTCGGTAAGATAACATTTATCGAATGAATGTTTAATGTTTTATTGTAGTTCTAAAGTTATAATTAATCAAAGTTATTGATTCTACATCTGTTTAACAAAAGCTTTTGATATTGATAATATATCTGAGATAGTTGATACTAAGTAGATTCCATCGAATGTCCTGAAATAAAAGAACTGCAAATTAAGATATTGTATATTTTTGCATAGCAGATATTGTTTGCAAAATATTAAGATGTTTCAGTATTCAAGATTCAAGATTACGATCTTTTTTCTGAATAGAAATTATTGGATATTTATTATTAAAAATTATTGAAAAAAAATTAATCTCTATTATGACTACCATGTACGTTCCATCTATTTTTCATTAGATTTCCTGAAGTATTTTGTTTCGATGACTGTTTATTTTAACTGTCCGAAGTAGTAAAATTTGATGTATGTGTGTGAATATACATATGTACATACGCACACGCGCGCACGCGTGCCCACGCACATACACACAAACAAACAAATAAGAGAATTCTTAGTGTTGAAGAGAAAGTGCCGTCTTTTGCGTTTATGCAATTATGTAATCACGTACTATGTACGAAACTAGTATTTGTTTTGTAATTGTATGACAAAGCCAACTTATAGAAAATAATTGACTAATGCAATAAGTACGGGAGTAAGAAGCGCGACAATTTGTAATCGTAACATTTTACCGTTTGTACTTGTATTCGACGTGGCATTATGAAACAGATAAATAACTTAAATGTATCCTGATTGCCTTATACAATGTGATGATCGTTAAAACATTTTGGAAATAGCAAAACTAATTCGCATAGATTTGAGTAGAAGGATGTAGCCAAAATTTGTAAGATAACAAATGTACAGAAAATTTAATTCTTTCAATTTTGTAATAGAAATATGTTATAGATTAACAGGCTGTGCAATTTTTTAAAGTTGTAATTCTTGATATCTTGCAAACACGATTTTCATATCGATGACAAGATACATCTAATTTCAATTAAGTTATCGTGTTCTATCGAGTAAATTATCGTGTGTGAATCTTTGTTACTGCGGTACTAGGATTATATCGTGTGCAAATATTCAAAAATTACCTAATCGAATAACGTTACCTTAAGGATATTAACTTCTTTCTTTTACATAATTACATGTAGTTTGAGAGAAGTGTTTTATTATTTTTTCTTTCTATTCGTTTGCTGTTTTTTAAATTATTTTTTTTTATGGGTACAAAGTTACACGAAAAATTCGCGACAATTGTACACAGAAATATTTAGCGAAACCTCGTAAAATTCAGTTTTAAAGAAGCGGTCTTAAAACTGATATTTTACGTTTGTTGAATTATAGTGCAACCATTGAAATGTCGTCCGTATCGAATATCGATTCGGAAATTGTGTATTGAGTTACAAATTTGTGGTACGAATAATAATAGTTACATACAAATTAAATATATATATGTCGTAATAAATTTACGAGAATAAGACTTGCGAAATGGCATGCAAAAAATTGCATACATTGCAAAATGAATTTGAAAACGATCTAATACTGATTTTACTAATTAATTATTTTTCTATTAGATATACATATACATATATATATATATATATATATATATATATATATATATATATATATATATATATATATATATATAAATATAAATATAAATATATTTATAAATATATATATATATATATATATATAAATATAGGTTTTACAGATTTTCGTACAGCTACGCAGTCATAATTCAAGCGTATATGGATATGATTACGAAGCGGATACGTATACTGTTAGGTAGCAATAAATTGTCGATAAATAAATTAGTATTGAAAGTTGTTACTTGATACGTACACAAAGTTTCCTTATGAGACTCTATTCGCTCCGTTTTCATTTCCTACTTACCTATTACCTCTAAATT